>NC_142709.1:64148524-64459357 GCF_055471065.1 Atractosteus spatula | reverse complement strand
TATTTGAAATAGTGTGGGCTGTTTTGTTTTAAGTAAAAAAAATTATGCAATACAAATTAAATATCAGGCCAAAAACTGTTTTAGTCTCTTCTGAATCTTGTACAGTTTTCTCACAAAATTCTCCTGTAATAGTGAGGCTTATAAAAATACAGGGGTCAGAACCTTCAAAGAAATACAGTATAATTAATTTTACCATGCAGTTCCACAAGCAAATTGTGTTACAACTTCAAAAATATTTTTTCAAAGAAAGTGTGAACTACAGAATGTTATATATTTACTACTGACTGGAATCTCCTCAGAAATTTCCCACACTGTCCAAGTCATCAATGCTATTTTTTTAAAAAGCAATGGAAAGTTAGAGAAAGAATATACCAGGACAGACACGACAGGAGAGGATGATTTACAGCCTACACTCCATCTTTTCCTCTGTGTTCATATACTAAGATGTACCAAATATTGGGCACTAAAGGGACTTTATCATTAGATTTGTGGAAAAGAGTTGTATTTTTTCATATTTGTGGAGCTATTTTGATTTTTCTTTTTAGATCTGTCAGGAGAATTTTTCACTTTTTATTCAGATTCGTTCTTTGTTCAGGGACCGACGTGTATACAATTCTGGATACAATACTTATCAGAAGAAACAGGCAAAATAGCTTTAAACAGATTCAATAATGTCTTTCAGCCTTAATTGGTGCCAGGAACAGTGTTATCATGTATGAAATCAAATGCTGCCACTGAGACCTTAATGCCTGAATAAAACCATATTTGGATTGTCATGTATGTACAGTACGATGCAAGGGCTATACTGTTAACAAAGACAATTTAAATATTGTTCAGGAATCTTTAAGTGAATGATTCATTATTATTTTTCCTGTTCTCTCTCGATCAAGGCCTTCCAATCCTGTTTTCATACATGAAATGTGCATTTCTCTAAGGAGTATTAGTTTTTCAACAAAATTATACTCCTTGCACAACCACATTTTTCCATCACTGTGACAGTTTACATGGTGATTACCATCCAAAATGGACACAAATCTTGATTTAAAATTAGATACAAAATGCCTACAGCCCTCAGTGTGTGCTTTACAAATTAATATAGCTGTTTTTAAAATATTGCATGCAATGGAACTGATGTTACTTTAATATTCACTGAAGGACCACTTGTGTCATTTAGTATCCTTTTTTTCTTGGTATCTGTACACTGTTATAAATTTGCACTGCTCCTCCTGACAAGGTGTTGACATGTCAATAAATTTGATCCCAGACTAATTAAGTTAGTATTGCACAGCCTTGCAGGAAATCCACTTGCTTTGTATCTGATTAAACCCAATCATATTTATTACAGACAGGAAGTCTAAATGATGGGGTGTTCAATCCTTGGCTGTCTTATTACAGCTTTAATGGAAAAAAGCAGTCTTGAACTTGCACGTAAATAACGACACCCCTGAGTAACTATAAATTGAGATACTAAAACAGTTTTAATATTTTGCTTGTCTTCCTTCACAAATAAACTGAGAAAGAAAATACAGGAGGCAGCATTTATAATGAAATAGAGAGTAGCAACTAGCACATGTTTTAAATCAGGAATAATGTAATTTAAGGTGATCTGTGCATCTAGGAGATGCATCTAGGCCTATCGTACATATTCTGATTTTAAACTGGTAGTATGGTCCACATACTTTTTAGTATACCTGTGGATTCCTACTATTAAGGAAGGGAAAGCTAGTTTTTCCAGCCTCACAGTGCGCAAAGACTGAAGAAAGGCAAAACCATCTGAGATAAGTTTCAAATATTCTAAAAATAAAAATACAACAATTAGGCAAAGGTTAAACTACAGTAAGGTTTGCCTATTATATGTATATGTTTCATATGCAATTGAGTTCAAGGAAACACTCAAGACATGGTTAGTTAGCTGTAGGTTTTATCAAACAAGCTAATGTTTGGTACTTTTGATAGAGAGTCTTAGCACAGCTTATCTTTTAATTTTAACACCACCCTCACACATGTGAAAACTTCAGATTAATTCAACAAAGGTAATGTTTAAGTTCATGCAGGATGTAACAGGACTTGCCAAATACTCGCCAGGGAAGGGGGTGAAATCCTGCTATGAAACTTAAATATGTAATAATGGTTTAAGAGCTTCACATCCGAAAACCTCCACAGTGTGCTCAATTTGTAACAGTCTGCTTTTACTCATAGCTTCTAAGAGGCTCCAGGATCTCACTCAGAGCTGGATCTCTTTGTTACTTATTACTCGTAGCACAACAAAATGAAGGAATAATTGCAATCACGTGAGTTGTTGTTTTTTGTTAAATCACATTACCCTCAGGACAAAAAATCTTCTCAGTTTGTACTGCTCCAACATGTTTATCTTGTCCCCCGGCTTCACCCCACTGCTGAGGTGTGGGTCTTCACTCTTCTCTGTGGTCACTGGCAGTTGGGCGTCAGGTCTGTCCTGCTCTGGGTCTTGGGTGGCTCCGAGCTCAACTGCTTTGAATCCAGCCTCCGCCTCAACAGACATTTTGCCCTAAGGTAGAAAAACAATACTAAGAGGAGATGGATTCATATACTTTACATTTGCCTGTCAATATCATTAGATTTTCAGTCACCCTTAAATCTGTCTAGTAAAACATAGAAGGAAGTGTAACAAATAGGGAAGTAGATGTTCAGACTTCTGCCACCAGATATAAAGTACATATTATCGGCCACCACAATTATTGATGTGGTGCAATAAAACATGCACAGAAGAATACCTGTTCAACATATATATTAAAATTGCAATTCTAATGTTGTTACTTAATGACAAGGGCCTGAATTCATGGCACTTAACAACTTCATCCAACACTATGTTAACAACATGAACTACCGAAAACAGAGACTTCAGAGCTGTGTGCGAAAATATGATTCAATTTACGAAAGACTTTTTAAGTAAATTAATTCAGAGCGAAAGGGCCAACTCAGAATGAAAAAAAAAGCTTGTGTGAGACATACTGTATAGCAGGTAACATTGACAGCACACCATGACAGCCCTTGGCAATTCGGAATATACTGAAACGTATTCCAAATACATTAAAACAATTACAGTAGATTTCAGTTGTGGATAGCACAAATAAACATACGCATATCAAAATATCATTAAAATCCAGGAATTATATCACATTGTAATCATATTATCTCAGTTAAAAGTCGTTTAATAAATAATAGCAACAACGAGAACTATAATGTTAATAATACTTTCAACTGTGAGAAAACGAAAAGAGGAATAGCATCCTCTCGCTTCCACGTATCAGTAAGCAACTTTGAGGAAACCTGCCCCTTAATTATACGACAGTGTAAATCGAAACTACATGAACGCGTTCACTGCAATATTCCTTTAAATAACACTGCTCTTAAACTACAGTTTTGTAAAAAGAAGCTCAACCGTTAAAAACAACCAATTGTACAGTCACTTTTTCAAACGCGGAAGGAGAACAAACACTAAAAGTGCAAACAAACAGTAAAAACCACCTCTGGCGAATTATATTTATAAACACACTAAAGTACACTTTTACATGAAACATCATACTTACCACTACAATAAATAATTAAAAATAATTTTAATGAGCAAGTAAAGCAAAGAAATACACTACATTGAAATCCTTCTAAACTGACAAGTGCGCTTTATCACGTGATTTCCTTGTTTTTTTATGTAGCAGGTACCTTGCCTGGATACTGTATTACACTTCGCAATGACAACAAAAGTGTGTGTAGTGGGAGGTATGTTACATAAACCACGGAAGCAAAGCTTTTGGATACAAAAGCAGCCTGTGCTTCGCAGCTGTTGAGATATTGATGGATTCGTTTTTCAGATACTGTTCTCCCACCCATTTAATGATAGACTACGTATTTTTATCAAATGTTTGCAGAAATTAATAAATAGTACAAATAGATTTAAAAAATACAGAAGCTTCAGAGAGCTGACATTAAAATGGATTTGAGCTCCATGACAGATAGGAAGAGGATTTAATAAATAAAGTAATACAGTGTGCAGTGCTGACATCTCTGCACACACAAACAAGACCACCAATAAATTAGGCCTTCAGAACATTCTTGAGGGCTGGTGTGGTCACGACTACAAAAGGTGTAATGAATCACTCTCTCCCTAGCAAAATACAAACAGGAACTGATATTGCAATAGTTTCCTAAGGCTGTCTTTTAAATTATAATGTTTTTATTACACTGGGAAAACATTTCCATTACCAATATACAGTATTTCATTATATAATGACATTTGAAAATTGTGTAGTATCATACTCATATGGCTTAAACAGTATTTATTAAGAAAGAGTAATTTTTCTTTGAGGTTTGAATTGGGAGCTGCAAAGGTCGAGGTTAAGTTCATGCTGAAAAACTCATGTATTTTCATTCTTTCTGCTTTTCAGCATGCACTTAGCCTCTACTTGTCATTTTTATATTCCTAGTGCAAGATTTGCCTTAACGCCTGCTAAGAGCTTACAGTTAGAATCATTTGCATCTTGTTTATGATTCAGATCTAGATACTGTATGTGACCCGAACTTCCTCTTCTTGTCTCTGTTGATCAAATAATTTGACTTCAGTGTGAAATGTAAGCGACAATTTTTTTTTTTGCCTTAGGTTCATCCTAGACAGTTGCAAGAGAAATAAGAGAACCTTATTGTCATACAGTATGGTCATTTAGGGATGATGTGTTGAACAATCATGTTCTAGGTGAAATTCTGTCTGAGGGGATGATCAGAAAAGATGATGAGTCAATGTGACCCAGGTGATACTTCTATGGAATACATAAAAAAATCAGGCATGAGTTCATTTTATTGGGGATTAAATTTCAATGAAGATGCATAGCATGAATTAGATCAATAATATTTGTTTGGGAAAAAGAATCATTACGTGTCTTAAGGTAAAACTATCTATGACTACTTAAAAATTGGCATTGCTTTTCTATAGAATTTATTTATTATACAGTACATTTAGGTGGATGACTACCAAACTGGATATTTTGTCTGTACAATACTTGTCTTATTTAATTTATCTTAGATCTTATTTTTCTTAAAGAATACTTTTCTGTTGATTTCCTGAAATGGGAAACCTCACTTATATTAATTTACAAAATAATCTTATAATTAAGACATACAGTATTGTAATCTATTTTGAGCAAGATGATTTGACATGAAAGTGCAAGACAGTTATTTACTGTAAACAAGATAATGTCACAGTTCAGCTTTCAAAACCTATTTCCTCAAAATCATTCCTTATATTTTAACCCATGTCTTGTAGTGGTATATTCTTTAAAATTATTTTACATTATATAGGAAGTAGTATAAAAGATTTAAAAAATTATATAAATGGATTTAAGCAGTTTGTTGACCTTGCAGATTATGAATTGTTTTTTTTTCTGCTAGAAAAGTGCTTAAGAGCTTTGAGAAGCCACCTTTACAGGCGCTATATAAAATAAAGCTTATTATTATTATTAGAAGCCACTTGGTATTCTGAAAATATGCATTTCAATCAGAAAAAAAAAAAACATCTGCACACAAAAAAGTACATTGTAATACAGCTGTGATTCTGTCTTAACCCAGCACAGTCATTGACTTTTGTATGATATAATGCTGAAAGGGTGGACAGTTTAGATCAGGTATTAAAACTTGGACTGGAGACATATAGACTCTACAGCTTTGCCAACTAGGCAGGCCCAGGCTGTACTCTTTATCCAGGATTTGATTGCTGTCTCTTAGGTATCCCCCTACTCCCAGACACATAGCCAATAGCCAGAGAATTAGATAATAGAGAGATAAATGTTGTCATGGTAACACTCTCATCTTGCCAAATATGAGCCCTATTATGATCCAAATGGTGGCTTTCTGCTACAGGCACCCATGAGTATAAGTACCAGTAAGCTGACCACAATTGTACCTTAAAAAGTCTTTAGTTTATGTTTGATTATGTGTGAATAGCTTTATTCAAACCACAGTGAGAGACGATTTTGGCTTTCTTCAATCAAATTGACAGGACAACACTTATAGTGTTTTGCTGGGTAAATTGTACTTGAATGCCTCTTTTCTACAGACAATGTCCACTGAGACTGAGAGCTGTTGATTCCTTACTTCCTACAAAACCCCCTGAAACCAGTAGACATCAGTTGTTACAGTATGTCGCTGTTTCCCAACCCTGGTATGGACTTTTCAGTTTTTCATTCCAACTGAAATGTAAAATATTTGGGTTTCTTTAATTTGTTAATTGAATTATTAGCTTGATTAGACCTTTGAATCTGGTCTACCCTTAGTCTTTGGTCTTACAAATATTGTGCCATGATATATTTTGATATATTGTTGCCAGGAAAATTAGTAAAAAGAATTCTACTCAGTCTGCCCTGTCCAATAAACCTGAATTGCTCCTCATTGTTAATTATGGGCAACACATTGTAATTAATATTCCTATAATACACACCCCAAATTTATGAAAACCAAACTGCTTCCAATACTAAACATGAAGTTTAAATAAATGGGTATGTTTAAATAATTGGGTGGCTCTGAAACACAGTTAAAAACTGTTAAGAAGTCCAAAAAGCTCAATTAAAATTAAAATCAGAATACACTGGGGTACTTCAAGACCAGGGTGGGGAACAATTGAGCTGTACTAAACTGCCTGTATTGCAGAATGTTGCACTCCCTGAATAGGTCTGATTTATTATTTCAGGCTTTTATAGACTATATGTTCCCACTAAAAAAGTAGCTCACAGTGTCCTCTCACAGTGATCGTATTTCAGATATGCCAACTTGCCTCATTATATACAGAATCTCTGTGTATGATACATACAGTACTTGCATATTACATATTATACTTCTGTGAATGACTTCAGCACAGTGCAACATACAATCTTTCTCTGTCAGTGTTTTATTGTGTTAATACTTTTAAAAAGATTTTTAATGCCACACTGTTTTCATTGAAGTATCATTGCATGCCTTAGCCGTCTTAATAAAAATATCCTTTAAGAGAGCTATTCTTGAACAGGAAGTCAAAGTAGAATTGAGGTATTTCCAAAAAGCTGTTGAAACCATAGAAAACAACTGCCCATTTGAACTAATCTCTTTGAATGTGATGCACAGGCCTGTGTATGATTTTATAAGAAGGTATGGTGTTGACAAAGCACAAGGATGTAAAAGGTAAATCCACATATAATCCTATTCCCTCAAAGAAAGTTTAATTGTGCTATAAAACCAAGCTTCAAACCACAACCAGGCCCTTCATATTACTCCTACGCACTGTAAAACCATTTCACAATTTCAAAAGAAAAGTCTTGGTTTAACAAATGCATTAATCAGTAGATACATCAACGAATGCTGAATGTTTGAATCACTTCTAGCAGCCTATCATTATGACAATGTCAGGTGTGAAGCTACATTAATTATGCTTAATTGTGACAGGGACGTCTTCAAACAGCAACACACTTAAAGTTAGCAGACTATGTTTGCTGATGGCTTTCCTAAGAGTGTCTTTGCAAAATGCACAGTAATATGATTTAATACACCCTCATTGCACTGACCCCTATTGTTCTGCCAAACGGCAAGTTCACATTAAAGAAGTTAGGAGTTTTCTATAGCTTGGCTTCAGCCTTTAACAAATATAGTCATTCATAACAATATGCCTTTCCGTAACTACAGGAAACCTTGGTGACCAAACAAGAAAGAGTACATACAGTTAATCTACTAAGGGTTTTTAACCTAAAGGCAGAGAAAGCATTTGAGAAGGTCTTTTCTCAAATACACAAATACTCAAAATACACAATAGCTCCATAATTACACCATTGCATCACCCCTGTCTAGATTTCAACGTTTCTAACATCCGCATGTTGTGCCTAATGTAAGTTTGTAACTGTGGTGCTGCCACAGTGGAACTTTCCAGTAATGTCTCCTCTCATTACAATGTGTCATGTTTATAGTATAAGGAAGCTGCAAATAATTTGGCTACCATGTAAATACAGCCCCTCAGAAAAACTGACTGTGTTCTCAAATGTAATAATTATTATAGTAAAGACAAATGTATGAGCTTACATGCACTGTATAGTTTATTTAATGAAACATCAAACAAAGTAGTAGAAAGCTCTATCATTCTTGTAAAATAAACTTACTGTAGATCATGTGTCTATTGCATTACAATGTGTCACCACTTTATTTTTTTCAGTTCAGATACATATGAACTTAAAGTCAAGTACATTAAATCGAATAGGCTTAGCACATATTTACATTAAGCATGTTGCATAATGCTATTTCTGAACTTAGCACAAGCACAAAAGCCTTATGTTAGAACAGCAACAGCAAATTAGACACATAATGTTGCGTTCTGTGTAATTGATATATAGTTCAGTTCAGTTTATTGAACAAAGTGCAATAAAATGCCTTATTTGCATGCATGCTCCAATACAAAGACATTAAGAAAACACCAAGAACATAAACACAGAACAGCGGCAGCAACAACAACAAGTTAAATAACATACATCTTAGACAAAACACACCAGTGTGAGCCAGTGGTAGGTGCAGAGTTCAGTAATCTGACAGCTTGTGGGAACAAACTGTCTCTGAATCTGGAAGTTTGTGCCTTTATGCTCCTGTAACGCTCCTGTTGTTACTTTCCACAAAAGTGTGGTCTGCTTGGAGATCTCAAGCTTTCTAACACTATGGATAGACACCAACTCGAAAAAATGAAAATTGTGATTTCACTGCAGCAAATCCTGTGCCTGATGCCTGCACACTCAGCCACGTGTTTGTACTGGGAGCCCACATACTGTAGAAGTTGTGATCAAGTAACATAGCATGATTTTGAGCTGGTAACCTCCAGGTTATAAATACCTTTGTCATACACTGAGAGGATAATTTTACTAAATGAGACATTGAATATATACTGTTTATTGGAGATTTATTTACAAATATTATTTTACAATTTTAAATGTATTTATAATATTTTTAAACTTCAGGTAACAGTAATAAAGCAGTGTTTGTAAAACAAATTCTATGTCAAGCAAATATACACTTGACAGTTAAAGCAACAATGACTGCTTATGTAATACCATAGAACTGTATTTAAATCATGGTGTATTCAGATAACTGCAATTACGGCAGTTTATTACATGCCTAATGAAAGCATTGGAAGCACAAATTATCATTCTAGGAATCCATCAGAATAACTAAACACTGAATCCAGCTTAAGTCATCAGTAAACTTTTGTTTATATTTGCTTCATATTAGTATTTTGACATACAGCACAGTAAGACATTAAAATATTCCTTAGGAAAAAAAAAGGAATTCATTTGATCATCAAGGATTCTGTTACCTCCTGATATTAAAATAATTGTAAAGAAAATTCCATATTGTATTTTAGCAGCTAACCCAGAGAATTATTCTGGGCTTATTCCAATCCTTTGCTTAACATGAAGCACCTGACCAGCAGATGTTGTTTTGCTCGGGTTTGATCTCTATTTGAGTATTTTTTCTAGCTGACTGAGGTAAATTCACCTTAAAAGATTTTCCCTATTTTGCTCTTGGATATACTTACTGTAGGTCAAAGCTTTGCCATAGATCTCTTGGCTGATGTGCTGCATTTATTGCTGAAGCTTCAATGCAGAGAGCCTGCTGGCTTGAAGGTCTATTTAAAAAGACAATTCTGAGAACTCTAAGTATAGTATATGTTTTCTAGCACCCATTCTTCTGAGACAGGATTTTACAGTGATTGCCACTGTGGCATGCTGATGCTATAGACTTTGAATTCATATCTGCTCCAGGGGCGCCGTATTAATGGCTGACCCTGTGCTCCGAACCCAAGCTTCTCTCTCCCCGTCTGTGTGCCTGTGTGTCTCATGGAGAGCAAGCTGGGATATGCGAAAAGACAAATTCTAATGCACAAAATTGTATATAAAGTGATCTTATATCTATATATTCATCACATCACTCCTGTCTGATAGTCTATGCACTGGTTTCTTTTCAGGTATAGAGTTAATTTTAAATTCATGATTACATTCAAGGCTGCACATGGCTTGGTTCCCCAAATAACCAGCTTATGTCTTGTTAATGCACTTTCATCTTTGCAAACTATGCTTAGCTTTTTATGGCTTATTATGTGATCCCACTGGTCATTTACACTCTTTGGGGGACACAGCCTTTTGTTGCTAAATCCTAAAACTATGGAAGACTATTCAAAAAGAAAATATGGACTCAGTCATATAGGGTGATTTTAAGTTTTAAGTTAACTTTTAAGCATTGCTAACCGCTGTACCACCATGGTAAATGTATCATGTCAATTGAAAAGGTGCCACTATAATAAAACAACTACATTATATATAGCCAAAGATCTAATTAAATAGACAGATTTTCAGAGAGAGCTAGAGTTAACAACAACAACATCAGTCACTGCTTGTTCAGGTCAATCTTTCTACCATACTTAGAGTACAACAAAGAGACTTGCTGTTTGAAGAACCGCTAATAGTTCTGACTACAACATGTTAGATCCCATATTTGTTAAGCGCATGTAAGGAAAGAAAGTTCAATGGTCAAATCCTAATTTAATGTTTAGTAGGGAACCTTCATCTTAATATTTGCTACTCACTAAAGTGTGAAACAAAAGTAAGAGGTAGTAGCAAATTGTGTAGTGTGACAGCCTGAAGTTGACATTTAAGGGATATTAGCTGAGCTAAGAACAATTCAAAACAAGAAGAAAGTCATGGTGTCAGTAGGATTATATTTTTTATCACCAGATGGCAGTGTTTACCCATAGTTTGTGCATGAAAATAGCCACAGATTAAATTTAAACAAGGAAAATGTCTGGGTTACTATTTCATTGTACTAAAGGTAATCACCCCTAAATTCTCCAGTGATACAGTGATGGATCTCATTTACACTATAGCAGAAATACAATTTTTCTTTCCATGAGTTTCTCTCCTTTTAGGGATAAATACAGTACAGAAGGCTTTCAAAAATTATACATATCATTATCCACTTTTATAAGCTTGTTTCTTTAGTCTGTTACACTCATCACAAACATCCTTCACAAGGGCTGTACATTTCAGGTTAATCTTTAAATCTGTCTGTATGTTAACATTTCAAAATACACAAGAAAATTGGCAGGGAACTGCAATGATAATCTGTAGAGAATACCAAGAATTACGTGTGCAGAGCAAGATTTCTGACAATATCTGAAAAACAAATGTTAGTCAAACATCATTTTGCACTATACTTAATCAAATTAATTTACCTGCACTCAGGTAATGATGCATGTCAAAGTAAAAACACATATACTGTATTACTGAACACATTCCATCCATCAAACCTGAAAAGATTTACAGTACTTTTGTTCCACATAGCAATTTAAGATTTTTTTCCATGCTGTCCCGAAAATGACTTTTTTTTACAAGTCTTATTCTCTGATATCATTTTTAAATGGTAATGTCCTTTTGTATCTCTTATAAGATTTTAAAAACTTTATTAGTTCTCCCTTAATCCATTTTGTTTTGTTCAGCCTTTCCTTATAGGCCACATCCTTACGTACTCATTATAAAGCTCATCTCTGAGATATTTCTGAAGATTCAATAAGCTTTTTGAGCACCAAAATGGGTCACAGGTGAATTTTCACATTTTACGTCACTAAACTGCTCTTATAGTCTTTTGCATTTTCTTTAAAATTTAAAAAGTAAGCATTTTACATTTAGGAGGCCCATTTATGAAGCATTACTAATTGTTCTGAAACTGGACAGATGGAAACACAGCATTCACAGTTCATGCAATGAGTCATCAATTCTGAAGACAGGTAGAGGTAACTAGTTTGATAATGATAGATACAGCAGGATAAACATTAAAGATGGCATCTTGCACGCTTTTTGCAGTTTCAGCATACTCAGGCCCTAACATATATCACATTGAGGCCTAGGTGTTTTGTTATTTTTTATACAGAATAACCCCATCTCATGTGAATCTTGTACCGAATATTGACAGGGAAACAAAATCACTTACTCCCATTCTTATTCCCGTTCTAAGATGAAGAGCTCAAAGATTCTATTCAACTTATTAGTATTGGTTGAACAGGTTCATGCGCGGATTCACACTGCCAGTGACTCAACCGATTTAATTTCAGGAATCTGACGTTTATGTTGCCCCAGTGGTAGAGGAAACAAAATTGCAAAAGAAACTGCAGTGCTTATTTTCTTGAACATTACTTAAGTAACCAGAGGGAACAATTTTAAATTTAATGTGTCCTGGCATTGCACAGCTTCGGTTCCTGTTGTAAATGTCTGTAGTCATTTTATTATAAAAGAAATATGGCTGAAACATTTTAGTGGCACAGTATTAGGACATTTATCCTTGTGTGCTTTTCTCAGTTCATTTAAAAATGTGGAAAACTAAATAGTGCTATCTGAGGACATCCAAATTAAATTAAATCGGTTTGTGCTGTTCATGACTATAGGATTACATTACAGCGTAGAGCCTGCCAAAATTTCTTTGCTGCTCTGCTCTGCACTGCGTTTGGAGAATGTTCTTCTCTTGTGATTTACAACATGGGATTACTGGGTGAATTAAAGAAGTTGTTTATTACCCTACCTATAAAAAACCCTTTAGCTTTATCCATTTCTTTGACTACTCTACTGCGGTTTCCATGAAAATGCAAAACGAATATTCCTAAAGCACTTTATTATGGTGGAAAAATGTTTCTTGGAAAAGTATAGCAGTCATTATGTCTTCTGCAATGACAAACGTGACAAAAAAAAACAAAATGAGGAGGATGTCTCCTTTTGGGTTTCATTTCAAGGTTTTAAACTTCAGGCACTCAGTAATTCTTGACGTGATCCCAGTCTGTAATCAGCATAAATGCCATTCCTTTTCATTCCGTATCCTCCTTCTATCAAAATCTCCACAAGGATTTGCTTCAAACAGAAAATGAGAACACCTCAGTTTCCTTAAAGGTGTAAGGTAATCCAGGAGGCAATGGAGTGGCTAAACAAAAGGAAATCTACTAAGAACAGCATTCATCAGTAACTCAGGCTCCCAGAACACAAACAAAAAAGTGATGGGTTTTATTTTGGCCATTTTTCATTACCTGATCTTGTCCCTAAAGCAGAGCTTTAAAGTTTAAAACAACAATTAATAGTTTACCAGATTATGCAGTGAATTGATTTTTTTTATTCCATGTCTGTTTACCCAGTGCAGTTTGTAATATTTCATTTGGAATTTGGCTGGTTGCCTGTGTAAACGGAGTGCGATGAGCTCTCAAAATAGCCCCATGACCTACTTTCTAAGAGGGCTCTAAGGCACTGTTTAAAATCACATCATAAATGAGACCTTGAAGTTATTTAGTTACCGTTTGGAAAATCTGATTTGAAAATTGACCCCCACCACTACCACAGCCACTGCACACACAAACCTCCCCTAGAGTTTCGGTGGAAGCAGAAAAATGCAAGAAAGTCTGATACTCAGAGGGGCTTATTTATTTTATATTTTCTTAACAACATATTTGCTCATTTAAATGTGTACAGGGGTGGAACTGTTGATTGGCTTATCAGATTCTGTTAGCTACAGTAATTGTGAGGTGCAGTGGCTTCAGTAACAAACCATGTAACTATGATGCATCTAGTGTAGAAGGTTCAAGAAATTAGACCATAAAGGTTCATGCACCATGTCATGCACAGATGTTCTGTTTAATTCACATTTACATTATTTGTGATAATGACAGATGCAAATGTAGGCAACTAGACGTGCTAATTTGAAGCTAATATTTAACAAGTAACAAGCAGCTCTGCTACTGTGTCATGCTAAAATACACTGTATAACAAGTAGAGTCATTGTAACGGGGGAAGAGTGAGCTCTCTAGAAGATAGGCTGCCAAGATTACACCAAAAGGTTGATATGTCAAAACTTACAAGTGAACTGCTTTCAAACTGATGAGTCAGTTTGTAAATGGGCATGCAGGTTTACAGCTATTCACCCAGGTTCAGTGGCTATAAGTTTGTCATCACTGCAGATTTATTGTCTCAATAGACTACATCATCCTTGTGCCTGGAAATGTTGATAATATCTGAGGAACACAAGAAAGATGGAAGCAAGAGGACATTCAGCCCAGTTTTCTCATCTGGTAATTTAATTGCTATGTGGAGCTCTAATTTCTTCCAACTTTTGATGCTGAATTTATTAAACTGAATAAGCTTTAGTGTTTGTAAAGTACTATACAACATGCCTTATTTTTTTTCTTCACACACAGAAATGCTAGAAAAGAGCTACATTCTACTTTTAAGATGATACAAAGGAATTGAGAATGACGCTTAAGATGTGTGCTTCTAGTCTCATTCTGCACATAAAAAGCATTGGGAATACTTTTGAAAACGCTCTGATTGCACAAGACTTTCAGAACATCATTGGAACAGAGTTACTGAACAAAAGGGCCTTTTATCACAATATTTTGTCTATTATTCTAAATTGTTATATTATGTTTTGACCATGAATAAGCATGTACAATACACCATTTGAAATATAGATGCTGTATTGTGTGTGAAGAACAGAAATGCTTCTTCTTTCTGAGAATGTCTTGAAATTATGATTGTATTTGAAGTCATCTGGTACTGTAACTTATTTGTATCCTCTGGGAGTAGCTCTGTAGAGAAAGCTGAGCGTCCCTGAAATGTAAGTCTTATTTACTGCAAAACTGCCGATGGTATAAAAGTACAAAGCTCTTTTAATATGTGGTAAAGTCTCACTGGGCATAGGATCTGACTTTCACAACATATTACTCATGTGTAAAGAACAGCTTCACAATATAATAGTTTTCTCATCTTTAAAGTAACAGTGGTACCCTCAACAAACCGTGTAACAGTGTTTACTGCCTTCCTATTTGTATGTGCACTAAACTTCACCACTCTACAGTGCCGTTCTATGCACTAGGTATATGTGAAAGCTATGAAAGGTTTATGGGTTTGAGTACTAATTAGTTCTTCATCTAATCCAATGCTACAGGAGACAGAACTGTGATATGGCTACTCCTTCTACAATTTTGCAGTACTTGTATGATTTTTCTTTCACCGTCACCTGAAAGAGCGCTCATTCTAGGATATCTACTGTATCTATTAAACTGGGACCCTGAGAATACTAGTGATTCTTATTTCTCAAACAGACAGCATACTTTGCTACAGACCTATGTCCTGCAAGATGAATGACTTTAGCCCCAGAATCCCACCACAGTAGGTTATCTTTGTCAGAATTACATTACTGCCTCATGAAACATGCACTGCCCACATGGGTAGCTTTCTCTGAAATAGTGCAGGATGGATCATAGTTCTGATTCATTCACCTTTTTTTTAAATTAAAGGCATCGCAGCACTAATTAAGAAAAGGCAGGAAAAATTCTGCTGAATGAAGCCTGAAGCTGAAATAGAATAGAGCAGCACTCAGTGACGTCAACAGGGAATTGTTTTCAGCAATATCGCTTAATAACTTTCACTAGCCACAGTATACTGCCAAGAAATACTGGGTTGACTGAGAGAACATAAATGTGGAAGCCTGACAAACCCAAAGTTAATTATTCAACCTTTATAAATTTAGTTCTCTTTTTACAGTGCAACTTATGTTGCATATGGAACAGAAAAGTACTTATGTTGCCCCTGAAAAGATACTTCAGATTAATGCATTTAGCATTCGTATTACACAACTGTAGAAAAAACAAATAAGTAAGCCTCTTTTCTGGAGTTATATGTGCAAGAAGGTTCAAGAAGATATGCCATGAAGAGTGTATATAAAAAAGTATAAGGTTTATATAATGCCTCGCAAAAGTATTCCAAACATTCCTATTGTGTACCATTTTGTGAAATTACAAAATGTCTCACACTTGCTTTCTCACCATTCATATTTTATTCAAAACCTGAAGGATCAAACTGGACTTCAAAGTGAAGTAAAATAAGTCACAGTAAATGGCAGCCAAAACTAAAATGAAAAAAAATTAAATCCATTATGTGAAAAAATGAAATACATACATTGCATACATATTCAGACCCGTAACTCAATAATTGGTGGAAGTACCTTTGGCAGCAATTTCAGCCTGAAGACATTTTGGTTAAATCTCAACCAACTTTCTACCCTGGCATCTGGTCTCTAGAATGATAAAGCAATGAGTAATAGATAATGTTCTAGAAATCCCCAAATTTCCAGAAACAACTACAGTCTGTAAGTAATAACTCTCAGAACTCACATTTGGCATTCTTCAAGAAGGGCATGCAGCACTCTCTTTCAAATAATGGGTCTACACCATCATTTAAAAAAGTAATCTAGTTCCCATGGCAACTAGTATTATAAAAAAATGCAGCCAATCAAGGAGATCTCCAAACCTCCACCCACAGCAATTTGTAAAAACACAACCTTAGTCTAATCCTTTACTGTAGTATGAACAATTTGATGATTTCAGACATGTTCTAGCCATGAAAAGCATGAAAAGGCATAATTTATTTTTTTAAGTTGAATGACTGTGAATGCTTTAAGGAGTGCTAACAACTGGACTCTCTCATAACGGGCTCTTTACACTATTTAGCCCCGGATTTCTTATCAAACATGGCAACATTGATTTCTTTGTGATGTGGACAAACATCTTGCCCATTAAAATTAATTACAATGAATTGCTTACACAGGACTAGCATCCTATTCGAAACAGTGAGAGACTTAACATCCCTGCTCTTGCAATATGGAAATTGGAGCTTTAAAACCAAGTAAACAATGCCTCAGTATAATGAGTTATCCCAAGAATGGCACCCCCTTCAGTACAGTGTTCCATGTCATCCTACCAGAGTATTGGTTTGTGCATTCTGGTCCAGAGGGGAGAGCACCAACTACTGAATACTACTCACATGGCTCAAAGCTGCAAGAAGGTCTCCATCACAGTATTGACTAAGTCCCAGCTTGATTAGCTTCTGAGATCTGACAAGATCAGGCTACACAGTGGCAAACGACAAAGCAAGGATCAAAGAACAACAGACTGATTTGATGAGCAGTTTCTGTTCTTGCAGAATGAGATCTATTGATGACCTAGTATTTAGAAGTGAAAAGCAGAAATATAAAAAATAAATTAAATCTGCATTTGCCTTCAGGCAGCTCTTGTGTAACAAATATCCTTTTGTTCCATCATTTGAATAGCACTGAATCAGACTTGAACTCTGGTTATTTTAAGGGAATCTTAGAAATTTGTGTGACAGTTTAAAAATAAAAAATATGGAATATGTCAAGGTGTCTGGAGTGCACATACAGTACATATTTCTTCACCTGTGGTATTAAGTGATTGCCTGAGTTGAGGTTTATACAAACAGGGTCCCCCACAACCAGTCATCTATTATATTACATAGATGATTACATTAGATGTTTTTTTTTAATCTTCTGTATCTGTTTTATTAAGAAATGTTATTTAAAATGAACTTCTGGTCCTGTCAATAGGGCTCCAGGTCCTAAAATGTAACTAATATTTTAACAAGGTTACTGTTTAAAACAGCTGCAATTGTTACAGAATCTTATTTAAATGCTCCACACTAACATAACTGCAATTCAATAGCAAAAAGAAACAATTTGTTGCAGTTCGACAAAGGATAAAGTGAGATGTCTGGATTTTGTTTTGCTATATTAATTAAATGGAATTTCTGTAATGACTGTAAATGCAAAGGGACAGCATCATTAGCAATAGTGCTGTGATATTCAGGCTATTGACCAAGGGTTAAAAACAACAGAAGACCGATGTGATGAGCAGTTCCTGTGCTTATGAAGGTGTAAAAAGACATTTTATTGGCCTTTCAAAAGCATTGGGAGCTAATAATACTTATCCTGAAAGAAAACAATTTCAATTACAGGGTTCTGGGAATGGTTGTCTCTTCAAACCTAATGGAAACCTTTTGTATACTGTACTTGCAGCCAGCAATGTTGTAATCTTAAACGTTTACATAGATATTTCTGTTTTTTCTAAATATTACACAAAGTACTGTGTTTACGTACTGTGAAAGCTTTACAAGAGCACAAAAAAGCTATGCAATGTATTTTAATTGAAAATCTTATGTCAGAAATCACAGGAAAGTGTGCATGAGCAATAAATGGATAATTTATAAGACTGTCACTGGAAACAGCAAAGCAAACAGTGCAAGCTAATTTAGGTACAGCTGCATAACTTTTATAAGTTATAAAAAGCTTTTATACGTTTTTTAGAACTTTTATAAGTCCTTGTGTTGGGCCTACCTTTTAGGCAGCTTGTTGAACTTCAGTTCAGCTATTCAACCATCATGTGATCACAATACAGAATGCCTGTACACAGTTAGATAAGCGCTCCTCCAGATGTTTGGTGATGTGCCATTTTGCCTGTTTGTAATTGCTGTATCTATTGGCATTTTCTTTTCTGGACACTTCTAAGAACTTTGAAATTGAAATAAGATATTGTGCTTTTTTTTAAAGTGCATTAAATTGCTTTGCCCTGTCCAATTGTTTCAGTGTCTTTTTCAATATTTTTTCCATGTAGCACAGACGTATGAAGGACTGCTGTATTATTTTTAAAAAATAGTTTTCTCAAATTACCTGTGTGCTAATACACTACAGTAACACAAATATAGTTATTACTATATATAGTTACTATATAGTTATTCCTGTTTTTCTTCTTAATAACTCAAATTATTATAATAACTGTTGGTTATAAACAATTTATAGTATTACACAGAATCTATGACATGTATAAACTGTTTTCAGGGTGCTTGATGGAAAATGTAATAATTGTACCAGGGAAAGATTAATGCTATAAGCAGAGTATACAACAATGAGGATAATGGCCACATTTTGCAGATACTGAAGTAAGACGTGATTATGGTATTCTTAATAATTTGTTGTAGCAAGCCTTTGTAAATCATGTTAAGTAATAATGTCCACAGTGGGTCCATTGAATTGAAGGACCCCAGGCAACATATAAAAATGTACGATATGGTGTTGGTTTTAATAATGGTTTTTCACATTCAATATATTTTTGTTAAGCAGAAAGAAACAGTGGGAGTTCGATTTGTTAGTAAGACCATCCTATAATATCTTGGAAGCTGGTCAGATAGCGACAAACACCACGATGGCTACAGGAATTAGGAATTCAGCCTCAGGGAAGATTTTTTAGTCTCGTTTTTAAAGTAGCATACTGTCTTTGCAACTTGTTTACAGCTTTGTGGACTAACTTTGCCAAATAGTTTGTGGGATCAAAATGTTAAATCTGTGCCAAGAAAAACAAATGCCCTTTACTTTTTAATAAGGATGGTGAATTCAGGGAAATCATTTTGGCGGTCTTTAGTCTGATTTCTGTCAGTCTGATTTTGCAGGAAAAAACTGAGACAATCTGGACCACCTCTTTCAGTTCCGAGATGAAGAAGGGGAATTATGGGGAGGGAGAGGGAATGGTGTTAATAATCGCAGTTGCGAGTTAAGGACCAAGTTCCTCAACTCAGTTGACTTGGCAGAGCCCAGCATTTTACGAATGTCACAGCAAGAACCAGGCTGCTGCCAAGAACACACTGTACTCTGGATCCCTCCCAAGTATTACTATGTAAGCCACTGCAGCACCAACACTTCTCTGGCATAGCTGAAGCTGGAAGATCTACTCCAGCCATGGCAAGTCTCCCGGGAGTCTAGCAGCTGCTGAGCTTTTATGCAATGTAACCTCGCTCCATCTTGTTTTAAAAAAAAAAAAAATTCTCTCTTTTTAAAAAAAAAAATCACTTGTCTGCTGAGGAACGTCACGCCTCCCATCTCAGCGAGGCTAGTCTTCAGATGTGCAGATGTTGCTCATGGCACTCTTTGTACGGCCAGCTGTGTATCAATCCATTCTATTTCTTTTCAAGCCACGTGAGTCTTGAACTCCACCACTTGAAGTCTGACTGTCAGAACGTCTGTGCCTCCCTGTCTAAAGTCTGTGTCATTTAAAAAAAATAATTAATTACAAATTTTTAATTAACTTAAAATGTACAAAAAGTAATAATACAATAACAAACTACATTATTCAAAACAACAGTGCAAACCTTAATATAACCATGGTAGACTAATCAAAACAATATCATAGCCCCTCTATATAAATAATTAGGTTTTATAGTGTAGAATGGGAAAGTAACTGTTGACACAACCCCCAAATTATTCAGTTAACTTTCATGTTAACAGTGAAGAACTGTCAAAGTATATTTCTGATGCTGAAAATGAGAAGCCAATTTTCAGCATAACGGAGACCACCAAAGAGTATCATATTATACAGCCCACAAAAGTATGTTTTTAAAAGGCTGACATGGACTCAAATGGTCAATTTCAACTGTGTTCAAATTTCCAAAACTACATAAAAGCAGACTTATTACCTAAATACAGTAAATGTGAATGGCCTTTTTTTGTGTTTGGTCCGCAAAACATGTCTGTTTCATTATATAGTATATAATAATACAATGCATTGCATTAGAATATTTATCTTAAAATTAACTATGGGGCATAACATCATAATAAATATCTTAAAATATGAATGGGAATTTAAAATTTATTTCAGTACATGCTCTATATCTTATTTTACATAGTTCATGTGGTAAGGTGTTTTTCTTTCTACTTTTTCTATACACTACTGGGTATTGCACGAATGATTCATTAGCCAAACAAAATGCGAAATGCAAGTTTGGCACTAATAAGAACAAATTCCACACGTGTTCTACACTTGGAGATCCTTCTAATTCACTATGATGGTGCCAGTCTGGGGCTCACAAAACTGCATTCCTTTGCTTGTATTTCCACTCTACTGTTCTTTTACATAGATACCAACATATTCTGTTGGTATCTAAATATAATTTTTGCAAATAAGCATTATTAATAATAAAACTTTTCATTGCACCGATGATGTTTTTACTGATTCAAATGGCAGACAGAAAAGGAAAACCATGCAATAAAACGTTTTAACATATGCTTAGAAACAGTTTAGTAATAACTTTGTATTCGGAGACATAAACTGATTACTGTGATTAAAAGCTAATATCTGAATAAGCACAGTAGATACGCAATACTCAATGATATTGTACTTTGCATTGTTGTATTGCAAATTGCAAAAAATATTACATATTTTTAGATTGTCAGTGTTTTTCAACACAGAAATTGGCATCAAACATCCTGTAAAAGGTCACTGCTCATACTAGTATCACATTGCATGTATTTGCTTGTATTTACTCGCCCTGTAATTATAACTCTTAATTTCCATTTCTATAATCATTAACATCAATTGAGTTATGTTTTCCCTGAACCTTATTTTTATGAATGAGAATTTTGAAACTTTTTCTCTGGATTAACCACAGTATGAATAATCTCACATTTTAAAAAGTCTGTCACTACAATGTACCATAGCTCATTAATCCATAGTAACATTTATGATGTTCGCTGTATAAAAAAGCATATTAGAGAAATTACATCTGCTTCCACAGTCTAAGTAATTGTCTGGTCCTTGAGTATTTATTCATTCAAATGTATTTATTTATTGAAAATGCCTGCTTACAGTCCATTCTTTCATTAATCTTTTTTATGTCTATAACATTTGTTCAGAAAGTAATTTTAATTAGATCTTTATTATTAATAGAAAATATTTAGAGCATGACAAACATCCTTATTTTCCACTTATTTTATACGAACAATTCAATTGTATATATTTCCTACTTCTTTCACAGAAGAGTGTTTTTTTTCTGTGAAATTTCAGAGTAGCAATATATTAAAAAGTATTACATAAAATAAGAATGCTTTATTTGGGTTTCTTTTTTTGACACGTCAATGTTGTTTTAAAATGTTTTGAAGGATTGTTTACAGAAGAGGCTGAAACAGCTAAATTAGGAGAGGATGTGGGCCATGGTACATCGAAGTTTGCCAGATTCCACTTTCTGTTTTTTCCCTTAGTAAACTATTTATACTGGCTGTTCTGAACGTTTTTGAGTCAAATCTTCCATGCTTCCCACAGCCTTAACCTTGGCTTAACTTTTCTGAATTACTTTGGCTTGAACAATTTGGCTATAACAAGTTGACGAAAGAAGAAACATCACTGAAAAGTTTCATGTAAGCACACAGTAGCATTTTTTATAATCTTTATATTATATGCATCATGCTCAATAACTATGGAATTCTATTTTAGAAAAACACTAAAAACAGTCTACATAAATTTCTTATTTTTTTAAATTTCTTTTTGAAATATTTCTAATATTTCAAATATTGATTGCAAGTTCTAACATCTAAAGTGTATTGTGCTTTTTTTCAACTATCCATACAGCACCACACCAAGTAAGGGTATGGTGAAGTGAAAATGATAATAGTTCTTTTTTTATAGTGTTTCAACCCAAAGGACCCAAAGCAAATTCATTTGGGAAAAAAAGAGATCATTTCATCTACCACAGAAGTACAATATCAACCTGGGTGACACATGGTAGTTATTGCATGTCACTTGCTGTATTATATAGCAGATCATGAAGAAATGTGAAATTAAGGAGGAAATTAAGCTAGATCAGATTGAGCAAGGCAAATTTAGCAAGGAGTTCAGATTAACCACATTGCTCATTAAAACAGTGCAACAGGATCTTTAACTGCTAAGTGGTCTTGATCTAAAGGACAGCATCTCCTATAGTGACACTGGTCAACATGAATGGACATGAGATCAAAACTACACTATTTACAGCAGAAATGGGATTTTCCTCTAAAATGCAGCAGTTCAAGGATGTCAGCACACAATTTGGAGAAGGAGAAAGCACATACTGTATTTCCATCAAGACTGCCATTGCCAATTGAGAAGTCTTTTGTCTCTCTTCTTATGAGAACAATAAAATCAGCTCTTCAGCACCTGTTTTCAACACAAAGCTAACAAACGTCTTAAATATAATTTCCAATGGAAAAAAATATAATTCAGAATTTACATAACTGCAGCTACGTGCATGACTCCTACTCAATAAAACGCTACAGTGAGTGGAATGTGCATAACTGTACTCCAATCCACCACGTGTACACAAATATTTAGGTATTACGATTGTCTTTTTCAGTTTTAAAATTAATTAGAAAATGTCTTCACAATACTGATAAAGAAGAATGAAAACGATGAGTGTGGCAAGGGGAAAAGAAAACAATGTGTGCTTTCTACTGAAATAACAGCAAAAGTTGCACTGTCATACAGAAGCAACAGCAGCACTAGCTGTAACAAACATAAATCAACAGGAAAAAGTTTGATTCTTCAAAGACTCTGGCGGCAATAGACAATTTAGTTTCAAGAATATATATAATAGCTTTGTGTATGACCAAGCTCTTCAATGTTTGAGCACTGATGGATGGAGTGCCTCCATTTTGTGTGACTTCGCAATATATTTTCATGTGTCTTGTAAAACGTTTCATATACTGTACTTCATATCCATATTCTGTTGTTCTTTGTTGTTCATTGCTTTTTTCATTTGGCTTCACTGAATCCTTACAGAGTTATTTCAGACAATTTACAACGACTGCACTGGATTTTACAGTACACTGTACTTTATTATACAGTTCAGCATCATCTATTTGTGAGGGCGCTGATCAACTGCTTGCTTCTACAGTAGAACCACATGTGAGTCAGTCCTCATTACTGCCCTTACATGATGTTCCGCTGTGCTTACAGTACTTATACAGTAGAACACCAGAAATATCGGGATAGAAGAAACATCATTTTGCTTTTTTCATTTAACTGCTTTGCTTTTTCACAGCCATTACTGGGAACAACCATGTATAAACCTCCCCGTGTAGAAAGTGACAATTTAGGGCATCAAACATATCCTTAGGAGGAATGAAGTACCCCACAAGAACCTACACCAACATGGGGAGACCATACAGATTCCACACAAACCAGAGCCCCAAGTTGGAACAGAACTCCAAACCTGGGGTGAAGTTGTATATGCCACCGTAAACATAAACGTTTCCATAGTAATCACTTAGCCCTGGCGGGCTTGAAGCGGGTTTGTTTGTGAATTTTCATTCATTTTTAGCTCTTAACAAGCTAAATGAGTTGGTTACTGCCTAAAGTGGATGAATCTAACAGCTTTTAACAAGCTAAACCAGCTGGTTAGTGGCTAAAGTGGATCAATCTAACAGCTTTTAACAAGCTAAACCAGCTGGTTAGTGGCTAAAGTGGATCAATCTAACAGCTTTTAACAAGCTAAACCAGCTGGTTAGTGGCTAAAGTGGATCAATCTAACAGCTTTTAACAAGCTAAACCAGCTGGTTAGTGGCTAAAGTGGATCAATCTAACAGCTTTTAACAAGCTAAACCAGCTGGTTAGTGGCTAAAGTGGATCAATCTAACAGCTTTTGACAAGCTAAACCAGCTGGTTAGTGGCTAAAGTTGATCAATCTAACAGCTTTTAACAAGCTAAACCAGCTGGTTAGTGGCTAAAGTGGATCAATCTAACAGCTTTTAACAAGCTAAACCAGCTGGTTACTGGCTAAAGTGGATCAATGTAACAGCTTTTTACAAGCTAAACGAGCTGGTTAGTGGCTAAAGTGGATCAATTTAACAGCTTCTCACAGCGGCTTCTTTCTGTTGCTGCTTAAAAGAGCCCTAGAAAACCTGCAAATCCTGTACACCAGCATTCCATGCCCAGACCTCAACACCCCTGGATTACAGTGTGTGAATGGTAGTCAAACTTGAAAAGTACTTGCTTAAAAGATTCACTAACAAAAGGCTTGGATATGAGCTTGCTTACAGAGCATATGAATCATAAATAAAAAAGCACTCTTGTTGAAAAAGTGCTTTTTAAAAAAAAAAACTCGTGAGGAATGAAAAAAACTTCAAGCACATCAAGAGACACAAGGGGTTATTTTAAGTCTCTGAAACATTTTCTAAGTTGTGGTTATAAGCATGACTCACTGTGTGTGTTTATGATCCATTACTGCTGCCTAAGTTGAACTACTCAGAAAGAAGCAAATACCCCATAAAATCTTTGGAAATATTTCTGCAAAAATACATTCTCCTATATCATTATGTATGAAAAAATATATATATACAGTAACATTTTATAGGCAGTGTATAGTATGCAACATTACAAACTCTTAACAGGAAATCTTATTTCAATTTCCAGAACCTTAATGTGTGTATTTCTTTTTCACATTTCTATGAATTGGAGCTGAAAAAGCTCTAGGAAAATGAGATTTACTGTATATATTTACGTTCTCTGACTTTCAGTGTTGAAAACGTACAGTGACAGCAGGACCGAGGCAAGGCTGTGTCAGAAAAAACATATTTAAACAATTTAAACCAAAAATGGCAACTGATACAATATCCATTTGCTTTGCAGATATCAGGGTAATATTTTAGATCAGGAGATTGCAATTTCAATTTAGAACTAACTGAAATCTATTAATAAACTGTCAGTAAGCTCATAGAAGGCTGTGTAGGACTGAACAAATGTCAGATTGTCACCGTACAAATGTGTTTTAATGCAAATCTGAGTCTTCATAATGTGGTTGTTGTGTCAAAGAGAGACAGAAGTGGGGTAAGAGGGACATGGAGGCTATGTTTGCTTCAGTTGTGCAAGTGGCATCAGTTATGCATAATGGCAAGTGTTTTTGTTGAGTATAGTGTTTTTTCTTCCCTGTTTTGTGTCCATTGTTTTCTCCTTTTACCGTGAGGCCTTCCTGCTGCCTTGCAAACATTAGAGTAGACAGCAACCTGCACAGGATGCAGAGACACACTCCTTCACTAGGCCCCCCTCCATGATCACACAGTCAGAGGCGACCCAGTAGATGTGTGGGGGTGCCGAGCAGGCTGGGGCCTGACCTGGAAGCATGGGACAGAGAGGAAAGACAAAGGAGCAAGGAAGGGGCAGTGCAGCATGACACCTGGCTACCTGCACGTGTGACCATCGCGGTTCCGCGCAGGGCTCGTGCCCTCTCCGCTCCACCCCGCTGGTTCGTCCCGCAACACCTGGGTGCGAACCCGGGTCTCCAGCGTAACGCCACAGGGAACCAGTCGAGTGAGCTAAAGGAGACCTCCCCTAGCCCAGATGGCTGAGGTCCCTGCTACGCGCAGGGAGGGCGATGACATCACTCTGCCCAAACTAGCTCCGCTACACATGCAGATTCTGCAAGTAGCCATGTCTGCCTTCTTACTGTACCTGATCACCCAGACATTCCCGCGTCTCGTGCAGTCCTTGGGATTTCAGCTCGTGTGAGCTGGTCAAAGAAATATAAGCCTTGGGCAACGAAGTCTAGAGGCCCTGAGCACTCTGTCCTCCTCTGCACTGTTTTGTTGAACATGACCAGGGTGGGGGAGGTCAAATGGAACATATTGTTTGGAAGTGCAGAGAAAACTGAAGAACTGCACAGCGCGGTGTTTTCTTTCCATCCTTGGTGTGGCAGGAGGAGCCAGGTCTGGATGGCCAGACTACTCCGATTTGGAAGTGGTAGTGGCAGAGGACTGTTTTATTGTGTGGATTGCAACGTGCAGGCGACGGAGAGAGACAAGACTCTGAAGTCCGAAAGAAATGGGGGATTTCTATTTCCTCTTCTCATTAAATGGGGACTGCGGAGATTCCGTTTGATTTTTTTTGCATGACCCTTCTGGATATCTTTTTTTGTTTGTTTCGCTCTTTTCCATTGAGAGACCTAGACACTTACTCTAGTTCCAAATGGCACGTAAAATTAAACTAATTTGTAAACTACGTGACCTGTGCTGGTCTGTGGGTGCACTGGCTGCTTTGGGGACCCAACGGCCTGTGCAGAAAAAGGTTCCTAGCTCTTTTAAAATTTTCAAGTCGTAAAGTTGGCTAAAAGACCCACAAATTTTCCCTGCTATGAGAAGTGACGCATTTGTAAGATATCTTTTTCAACACCTGAAATGCTACCAGTTACGCATTATAGACATCCAAACTTAAAAGCCGTTTTATTTATAATGAAAGCGATTTTTGTGAAATTATTTGGACTGTGCTATGTTTGATGTCATTCTTATATTATTATTTAAGTTGGATTTGTTTCCTTTCATTTGGAAAAGAAATAAAGGGTGAACTGAAGTGAAAAAATATTTTGAGAAAAGCGATATTACTCAATAAAATGTTATTTTATATCTGAAAAAAAAGTATTTTAATCAGAGTGTGATAGGCCAGGCAATTTACTAGGAGCTGTGAAACTGAATGCTAAGTGATCAGGGATGGGGAGTCTGGCAATTTAAATTATAACTATTGCTGATCAATCCACTGTGCCAGCTTAACTAGTTTGCTTTTAAGGATCTTAATGTTCTATAATATGAACAAATAAATGCACAATGGTTGCTAGGAAACTGTTGCTGGGATTACTGAAGTACATGAAGCAAAAAATGAACATTGACCTCACAGTGAAAGCATGCAAAAAAAACAGTTAAAAGAGTACATTTGCCAACAGTGAATATTTAACCTTAAATTTACTTTGACGATACAGTATAGCCTTCCTTAAAATTATTTTTCCCCATTTTTTAGAAAGAACACGCTTTATTTTGAAAATTAAATAATCTACATTGAATTAAGGTGTCTCCATAATATATTTTAGAATATTTTACAAAATGCTAGTATATGTTCTAAGTCTTCATTCAGTTAATTGCAAAGAAGTTAAGTAAGATTACAAGTTTAATAAGAATGTGCAAATGATTAAATAATGTTACACAAAAAGAGTTTTATCATTTTTAAAAGTAGGACAGCTCTTTAATACAAACGTTTTACCCTTGGGTAATGCTGAGCATTGTACCTCTTAAGCTAATCATTTTATTACTGAAACTTATTAGAGGTTATGAATTTCATATGCAAATCTAATCAATATAAGATATAAAGCACCCAGAAAAAAATATTCCTCTGTTACAAAAACATACTTATAGATGTTATCCAGATCCTCCTAGCCATGGACTGAATCATTAAGCCTAACCTCATTAACACTTTTTGATAAAGGACACTTCCTAACATGAAAATCAAAGGAACTTGAAGTCTATTCTCATAACAGTCATTTAACCCAAATTGGCTAAGTTTCACTGACAAATTAATTATGACCCCAAAAAGGTACATTTCCCAGATTTTTAATTAACTAATGTATGTCTGATCAGTGTGACTGAAACCATAGATGTGTTCACTGTGGCAAGCTGTTGTCATGGTAACTGATAGTCAAGAAATAAAATTCTAAGGAGAAAATGATGCACATCGAAATTTCAAAGGTCAAGATAATTTTCTGTAGTGCGGCACTTTTGTTTTTTACTAGCATTCTGTTCTGAATCTTTCCCCTGGAAGACAAAGACACTGTTTAAAAGTCAGGATCTACATCTATGTCTTCAGTTAAACTTTTCCTCGATCTGCATGAAAAATGTCAAATAAATGGGCAGAATAGGATTTTAACTGGGTTATATACAGTATAAAACATTAACATGTCAGGGCCAATGATTAGACTCCCTGTAAAAGTTGTGGTTTTCTGGAAAACCTATGAGAAATACTGCGAGTATTTCTTATGTAAAGTCATACAGGCAAGTACTCACAAACTGGTGAGTCATCGTGCTGCTCTAATCTTGTATCATTGTTTAAATATATATGGAGCCCTTCAGATTTATTCATACTGCTGATGAAAGTGCAATGGAAGTCTCCAGAACTATATAAATGCCATCAAAGAATTCTTGTTTCCCTTGGGAATAAAAGCAGAATAACACTTAGAAGGCATTCAGGAGTAGCATGCATCACTATGGCTAATGTCAGAGGATTGCATTTGAATGGTCCACAAGTTGTCACAAGTTGGGGAACCTTTTCTATGGTAGGATATATTGTTAAAGATTTTAGAGGTAATGGTGTAGTGGAGAGCCTGCCAGGAAGAGGATACAAGTAAATCTGTGAGCTAGGAGAGAAGTGGTTCAGGAGGAAATCCAAAGACAACACTTGGAGGTCTCCAAAGTAAAGTGGCATCTTCAGGATATAAAGTGTTGAAAACTGCCATTCAGAATTTCATGGCCAGGTTGAAAAACAAAAAGAGAGTGAATATGCCCAACTACATCTGAATGATAATTGAAGCCACAATCTTATGGTCATGGTGAAATGAAAACTGAATTTTTGGGACAACTCCGTCATATAATGTAAAAATGTGAGCTCATCTTTAGAAAACACATGTCCACATTAGAAAATTCCAAAATGTATTAGATTTTGGAGTTGTTTCCAGGGGTTGGTTCCACAACCCTTATTAAGATGGGGAGAGTAATGAACTCTGAACATGTCATGAACATGTACCAGGACATTCTGGCCAACTACCTAGTATACTCCGCTGAAAAGGGACACTCCGGAATGACATTGATTCAAAACAAACATCCAAATTGATCATGAAAAGGTTAATTGCACACAGAATAAATGTTGACTGGCTATCTCAAATCTGTTTTTAATGTTTTGTTTATTTATAAGCCTATTTATTTTGAATTTTGATTTTGTTATGTCAAAAATTTGATTTTCTTTTAAATGTTTTTAGAAAGGCAAACCAAGACACATATTTAAGATATGATTATGCTGAAGAAGAATATGAAGAACATTTTGATGGAATATGCTTAACATATGATGATGAATCGAAAATATTCTATTTGTACAGTCTACATATTAAAAAAATAAGAACATTTGTACTACTGACCCTTGGAAAGATTTGATACATTTGAGGCCTAGCCAACAAAAAGATGGCTCAAAATTCTTGAATATATGAAACCATTCCTAAAGGATTCATTTTCCATAGTTCTCAATCCCAGTGTTATTGGGCCTTACTTTGTTAGCCCTTGTATATTAAAGGGGAACTGCAGCACTTTTTCGGGGTTATAAAGAATCGACGAGAGCATTTCAAACCACATTAAAAGTAAAACGTACACAGTAATTTGTGAAACCTCCAATTTCCATCACAAAATAAATACAATTTCCAGGTGTGTGCAGCACCATGTTCCGTGGTTCAGAACGGCGCAACAAAAGTCCTGGTGACGTGACACAGTCTTCCTACATTGCAAAGAAGCAGGCTTGTGAGGCTGTATCACTTTGCAATTCATGGGAACTCTAAATCTCGCCCGTGGCAAGAACATGGCAGCTTACAGTACTTTTACAAAGTTCACAATTTTGTGATTATTTTGAAATTTGTAAAATGTTTCTAGAATGTTAATGAATTTATTTAGTTACCGAGATTTAACCGTAACTGGTCTGAGACATTGGGGCTTTAAGAAGGAATCAATAGAGTATCTACTAGCATGTCTTGCCCTCTCAAACACGAGTATACTGGTTGTAATATAGACTCAGCTTCTACACTCCTATTCTATTTAAGTGGAAGATTTACACGTATTTCCCATTTGGTACTCAAAGATAATCAAACAACAGCAGAGCTAGTTGGTTCCATGAAGCCTCTGTATAAGGGAGTTTGATCTTTTGTTGTTAGCTATGTATAGAATAGAGCTAGAGCTGTTTTCAGCAGTTTGTCTCCAACCCATAGGGACCGGCAGTTTAAGCACGTCTCCAGATATGGCAGTGCAGATCGGAACAAGACAATAGAGCCGCTAAACGGCAGTTTTCTTGTCCTCTGGTTACAGAAGCATAATAACTGTCACGCTAACTACTAACATAAAAGCATTATCAGGTATCTTTGCAAGATAATGGGATAATAAATGATAATGGGTAGTGATTTCCTAATTAATAACGGTAATATTCAAAAGAGGCAAAACTGGTTTGAAACACTTCTGTGTTGACAGATTATGCCAGGGGTTCTTTGCAGATATTAGTGTGTTATGCTCCTGATTTAATCTGATGATAAGGCTTTTTTGCCATTCAAGACCTGGCATTTAGATTTGCATGCTAACAGTGAGTTGTTGCTACTGTATCATGTTATATAGAAGGAATCAAAATCCTTCCAAATACTATCTAATCAAAGACAGCAGCTTGCCAAGATACACATTAGCTGGGCTGACTCACTAGGCAAAGCCACATTTTTTTTTTCCCAGAGGTGGAGAAATCAAAGAGTGACAGCTGTTATTGCCCAGATAACACAGAAGCACCTGAAAAACCCAAACAACAGACAGAACTTCATTGTAGTTTGGAACAATGAACATTATTATTTTAAGTTCTTTTGTCATGGGTTGTTGCACAGAAACTGTCAGCTTTTGTTACTTGGAACTTTTCCAAAACAGATGCCTAAACCGTCCCAAATCAGACTCTTTCCACTGAGAAGATCTTTATCTGGGATCCACAATTTGTTATTTTTAAACCCTTAGGGACCAATCCACATGGTGTAAAATATCAATCAAATGTTCAGCAACTAAAATGTGTAGCAGATAACAAACACACTATTTTAAAAACACATTAATTTACAATAACTCCCAGAAGAAACAAATTGCATTTATTATATTACTCATCTTAATATTTGAAAGCATAGAAACTGTTATCACTACTGCATTGTGAAATTACATGCAAAATACTTCTTTGTTTGCTTTTTTCTTATGCACAAAATCTTCCAAGACATAATATATGATAGGCTTCTAATAACTGTACATAAGTTAATTAATGATTCACCAAAGTGGACTACAAGGATAGCTCATACTTATTTTTCAGAATGGTGCAGATGTATAAAAGAATTAACCCGAAACACAGTTGTGCTTTCAGTGTAAATTAGGACTAGAGTAATTAGTTATTAGTTGCTGGTTATTGGTTAATATTGGTTACTAGGTTATTGTCAATGCACTATCCATTAATACAGCTGGTACGTTCAGGCTAGGATACACACATACAGTATCAATTAAATGACTATTCATACAGCAAAATTCTCTGGATAATCCCAGGATTAATTTTTTAACGGGTAACAACTCTGAAAACAACTATGGTTCGGTAAAGGCTTTCTTTCTGATTTTTTTAGGAAACATTAAATAAATCGTATTTTTCTTCAAACATTTGTTCTCCCTACTTTAAATAACATTTACAGCGTTACAGTTGCAAGCTCATGAAATCATCTGGCAATTTCAATGTCTGATTTAAGCACTGGTGCCACTCCTGACATTGTAAATCCTTTTCAAACACTAATGGATGCTGCTACAAGTGCCATGTGTATACAATGCATTCTTTATCTTTCCACAAGGCTGTTTGAAATATAGCTGGCAAGCCATGCCCCTCCACGGGTTCAAGTCATAAGATGCTACTCTGGAGATTCTGTGAAGGAAGCCGGAGAACTGGTATAAATATCCCTTTGTTAGACTGTCATGTTAAAGTTTGCAGTCTTACAAAGCAAAAACAATATTTTCTGTGTAGTACAACAACACAGATTTAAACAAAGGAAAGCAAAGATTTTAAGGCAACCTGTAATGAAAAAGAGATATTTTAACTGTATTCAGCTTATAAGGTAACTGTTTTTATTATTCAGAGGGTAAGAAAAGGGAATGGGTCCTATAATGCAGAGCAGGATTTGTGAAAACATACTTAATATTTATATATATAACTTATTTAATGCAAGAATAGACAGCTCCTGCAACAACCTGTCACTCCCTATCACTTTTCTCACTTCATTAGCTTCTGTGTGATCCACTGTATGTTGCAGGGCACGGAGTGCTACTGATGTTTGTTTCCTCTCATAACCAGCTGGCAGTTGGCATTTCTAGACTTTTCAGAGACTGTTAAAATACTTCATTATGATCATAATAAAATTTTAAAAAAGGAGAGACTATTGATCCCATTTGGCTTGTTTGGTGGCTAGTATGAGTGAATCGAGGATCCTGTCAGGCCATTTATTGAAGCATTCCAGGGTATCAGCTCGTCAGTGTGACATGGCAGCTTGTTCCAGACATCCACAACCCCTTGACTAATAATGTGATCCCTGTTCTCAGTCTCAAATGTATTTCTTGTATCCTCTAGTTTGTGTATGACAGTTTATCCTGCACGAGTTCAATGGGTAGACTTTGTCAATACCTTTGAGGATTTTTGGATAAATGAATCCAAGACTCCTTATGGTCCGCTTTGTTCAATACTAAAGGCATCACGGTAATTCAATCTGTCTTTGTAAAATATTCCACTAAGACGAGAACTAAACTTGCTGCTCATCTTTGGATTGATACAAGCACAGCTGTATTCTTTTCTACATATGCTGACAAAAACTGCTAATATAGCCAATACAATAATCAGAAACCCTAGGAAAAAATTAGGTAGAAAACCCAAAAGAAAATTAAAGAAGAAGTTGAATGACAGAGGAATGCAGAAATGACCCTTTAGAAAGGGCTTTAAAAATGACTGGGAAGCTTACTGTATATCATCTCGGACCTACAGTAAGATTGCTCTGTCATCACAAATGGGATTTAGCTGCAATACTGTGAACTAGCCAAGAACTGTGAAAGCTTATTGGAAAATACAAATAACACTAGTACATGTGCCAAGAAAGAATTCAATTGATTTCAAATGGCTTCTGGGAATGACCAGATACAAGCTACCTGCTTTTCTTAATAAATATGATTGCTAAGAAATTGTTGGTTGTCAGTGGAACAGAAAAGGAAGAGAAAACATAAATGTAACAATAAAGACATAAGGGCAAGAAACTTCAGTGGGTGTATTTCTGTAACATTCCAATTTTTCTTAGTTAGACCCTTCCTCCGAAATCCCACTAAAGCCACAAGAGTTTAAATCCATGTAATACACCCTCAACGGAACTGAGTTTAAGTAGGGTGGTTCTGATCTGTGGAATAAACCAAAATGTACAAAAAACAGGGTCATCTGAGGATGGAACAGCTTGGGAAATAAATATTTGCAGCAGAAAAAAAATTCAGGAGTTCCTGTCACATGCCTCCCATGTTTATTAAATCTGGAAAAAAAACACATTCCAAGTTTTGAAGAACAAAGTGCACTTGAAAACGCAGATGATTTATAGTTCACAAAATCTGTTTTTGTAATTCAAACTACCTGAGGACACAGTTGCACAACAGTCAACATGAATGAAAATCTTTGGATTCAGAGATATTTGAACAGCCATCGGTTGGGGAGAAGCATTCTTAAGAAAACTTATTGAAAACTGGAAAACATGTGTCTGTTCTAAAATTCTGGTGGACTAATTTGCATCTGGCCTCCTCAACTTGCCAGATGTCTGGAGTCTCTGCACGTTGTGATCACATTTCCTTTTCTTCAAAAAAAATTAGGAGAAGCATTAAACTAGGTGCTTAGGGGATTACTTTGAGATACCTTCAGTGTGGAAAAACATGGTCTAAAAACTTTATTTTTTTAATGTCAATACTTACTGTATGTTTAGCAGATGTCTGCCTTAATATATTTCAAGAGAGTCTTTCTGTTGAACAGTGTTGTGTATGAAGGTTGACTGAAGCTTAGGTAAGGGGAAAAAAATTAAATAATGAAATAATTGTGCTTGTTTTTCATTAATGCTTACACTACTTATCTGACGACTACAGAGCACAACCTTTTCAGCACTTTATTTGGCCTATATCCAGGTAATCTGATTTTCTGCATCAAACTCTCCAGTGATTTTTGCTCTAGCAGCAAAGTCAAGTCCTGTAAGACAATCTTGCCAGTGCTTGAAGAGACAAAATAAACCTCTCTGAAAGTAAGGATGCACATTTTCAAAAACGATGGTATAATTAGAAAGCCTCAATTAAAATGGCCAGAAATGTAACTGAAGATACAAAACATTGTGTCATACGAAATCATAGAATCGTATTGAAGCAGAGGCGTTACTGTGTAGCAGTGAAAATGTTGGTTGTCCTAAAAACAAGTGCCATTATACTATTAAGGACTATCTTGAGTATGCAGTTATTTCATTTTGTTATTAAACTTTTTTTAAGTCTGCAAATCTATGAAACATTGGTTGAGCACAGCAGATTTGAAAAGAGGAATGTAATCCTTGAAATCTCATATGAAATCCCTGAAGTAAGAGTAGAACATCTATCACAAAACTGTCTGCAACAGTGCTTAGTGTTTCTATGGGTCTCCTGAAAACATACTGTACAGGATATTAAACTGGGGAAAAGGAGAAAAGACAGTAGAAAGTGTCTCCAGTAATTAGCAAAGACAGCAAATGTGCCAACTAGCAAATAGAGACCCCTGAAACACAGGGAGGAAAACTTTTAATAGTATTACTGCGGTGTGCTCTTTGAAACTATTCTAATAATTTTCTAAATGATTTTTACTTCACATTTTCAAATCCATGCAGCATTCATGAAAATGACTTAAAAGATTCAGTTTAATTAAAAAATAACAATTGTTCTTAAACCTAATCACTATAAAGTGAAAGCATTTAGTTACCTCTGTGTGCCTATATCTTAGACTGAAGTAGCTCAGGGGGTAGCTGCGTCAGCATGCGTAGGCTGCAAAGGAACAAGTAATAGGTTTATTCCATGCTGAAAAAAAGAAGAGAGAAAACACAACGTTTCGGCCGTGGAGCCTTCTTCAGGACACCTGAAGAAGGCTCCACGGCCGAAACGTTGTGTTTTCTCTCTTCTTTTTTTCAGCATGGAATAAACCATTACTTATATCTTAGACTACCTTCGTCACAATGTGAAATCCTAATTTTATGATCTTTTTAAGTATAGAACTAAAAAAGTCAGAAAATGATCACCTTATTTTATAGCCACTAACTTCCTGGATGCCATACACCTTAATATGCTTATTCCAATAAATGAAACAATGGGCTGTTACTGGAACAAAAAACAGTTTTTCATAATACTTTGGTTCACTCCTGTCAAATCCCTAATCATGTAACAGGGGAAGTGGTTAAATAAGGCTAATTTGCCTCCTCTGATAGTATCCTAACAGGAAAGTTTGACTGAATTTAAAACTGTTTTTTTTTGGTTAAGCAGCGTGTCAGCTTGCCAAATTGAAATGCAAATAAAGAGAACAACAGAGAATCATTCAAAGAACTGATAAAGACATAACAAATAAGAACTGAACTATCAGGAAAATGCAAATTATACAAAAAAATCCCTTTATGATGTCATAAACAGAGAGTCCTTTTCATATACGGTACACACTGAAAAAACTGGAGAAGAATCTTTGAAAAACACTGGTTATTTCACATGTGCAAACGTTAAGCAAGTTTTCTCTGAATTATTTATAACACTAGTGTTTCTGTTTCTTTTGTACTTGAACCAGAGGATATGCATTTTCAGCTTTAATAGCTCTTATGGTTGGAATTTTTAGCGTGTGATCAAATGATCAGCCCTAGATTTTCAAAGAGAGATTTTACACGTTTCTGCCAAAAAGTTACTGGGCCGACATGGATATGTTTCCTTCTTCCTTTTCTTTGTAAATAGATAGCTGCAAGCCCAGGGTATTTAACTTATAAAAAAAAAACCCTTCTGTCTCTCAAAAAGGTTCTCAAATATTTATAGATTTAAATGTGTTTTGATAAACAACAATAAAAACCTAAAACATTTCCCCCAAGCAATACCATTGATTAAACAAATATCTATGTTAATATCCATACACATATGACACACATTCCAGAGGCAGGCAGAATGAATTCTTTGTGGCATCAAAGTTCACTAAGAATCCGGAAAATTGAAATGCTCATGTTTAACAAATAATAGAGTGTAACCTCGATAAACTACATTTTATTTTAAAGTGTAATATGGTGTGAATATCTCTCATTATTGAGTAATTCCTCACTGTTGTAATGAATGGATTATTTAAGCACATGTGCTGTAATTCGATACTTTGACTACTAAATCACTTGCCTTTTGAGTATTTCCTCCTTTATAGACAAACATTTTTTTCACAATGCTTGGTTTTTAAAAGATTAAATAGTGTGAGGTGGGATATTCATAATGATTAGAACTACATTACTAATGATTTTGAGCAGAAGAACTTAAACCACAGCATTTGAAGATCAAGCTCTGATTTCCTGCAATTTTATTCAGTAACATCTGAGGCTTTAGCCATATCTGTGGGCTAATCCTTTGCTGAATGTAAAGTACAGTATATACTAATCTGAATGGCTTACAAGTTTACATATCAAGATTTGATTGAAAAGGTTAAGAAGTGCTCATGCCCTAGGGTATGCAGAGCAGGGATTTGTGCAGGATTAAAGGAACAGATAAAGCAGTACAGCCACTTGACCAACGGTTAGAGATAGTAATTGCTGTGAAAGGGTTAAGAAAGTCAGGTGGTCCGAAGCTTTATTAAAAGTTTTCAAAAGAATGAATCTGTTAATTTGTCTAGGAAACCCAGTAAGGCTTAAAATGTTTCCCTTTCTTAGAAAAAGGCGACTACTAATCAGCAGCTTGGGCAGGATTGATATTTGTTGCTTTAGCCATGAGCTTACAATACACACAAATCAATATAAAGGTTACATTTGGGGATGCTAACTGCTAAGATGGAAGGTAAAATGCACAGCTGGAAAAATATGTGTAACTCTACTTGCATCTGTAACAGGGATGTATTTAACCTTTTTTCATTGCGCATCACTTTCAAATTATAACAAGTGCCTTGCAAATCAAACATGACACGCTTTATTTTGCTGTTAATTAAACAGATGGCACATCATTATTAAAAATACTACCTTCCTGTATTCTTTATGAAGTACGTCTATAGAGACATATCGTACCAGATGTTGAGATATAATTTCCAAAATATACTGTATAATGAACAATGAGGCTCCCAGGTGGCTCAATTGACTGCGCTGAGCAGCCTGTACTGTTGGACTCTATGATCTAGATGGTGGAAGTTCAAGGCTGGGTCATGTCACCACCCAGCTGCGAGAGGGATTCTTCAAACAGCACACGAACAGTTCTGTTGTGGGTTATTGTGCGGATCAGTCAGCCAGAGCTCTTCCTGGGTGCAGGCAGGCTTGTGATCATGTCAACGAGAGGTGCGCTGGTCTTCCATTATGGCACTTCAGGATTTGCAATGTGTAAAGAGGTGAATGGCTTGATGGGTCAAAGGAGGATTATTTATTATTTTATTTAATTATATTGTGTTTTTAATTCAAGGGGGGGGGGGGAATCTACTTTCTATTTATAAAAAAAGGTTTATCCACTTATTGCATTGATTGTATGCGCATGCGCAAGAGGATGCCACTCTGGATAACGGCATCTACTAAGCAAAAACAAAGTATTGTTTCAGTATTCACACTGACAACATGCTGCAGAAGCCTCATGTTTTCCACCGGCAATGAGGATATTTTTGTCAGACGTCACACTTTGATTTGACAATCTGTTCTAAGGGGGCTCACTGTTTAATAAAGTGTCATATTTTCCCAAGAAGGGTTTCTGTTTATTCATCTAGAGAAGAACAGATGTACAGTTCCAAGCCCATGTCATTTGTGAATTACTCAAAAATCAACATCTTTCAATACATGAGCCATAAGATAAAGCTTGACATTTGCTCATTTAATAATCTTTAATTATTCTGGATAGACCACAAGTTGTGGTATGTTAAATAATATTGACTGGTGCTGGACAAATTAAAAAAAAAACATGATCCAAATATATTCTAACTTGTTAATCTGATTAATTGGAATTGTATAATTAATTTATAGTAGTTTTAATATTCACATTTTTCTCTGGAATTACGCTGGATTTTTCTGCAGTCTTTAGTAAATCCTACTGTCAATCCACAAAAAGTGATTTTCATGTCCATAGACAAGTAGGATTCGGTGCAGAAGCTTGTTGGAAAAACAATGTTGTACAAGTTTAAACAGACAACAAATACAATTAATTATAGCAATATGCCTTTGTGTGATAATTTATCTGATTTAGCTGATAGTTCAACATAATCTTGGTATTTTGTTTGTTTTCTAGAAATTTCTAGAATATAAGCCCTGTAGAAATAACATTGGTTAAAAAGCCTTCCAGCTCAACGGGGTCAATGCTAGTTTTGTTATTTATTGCAAGCACAATTGCATCAAATTATTCCTATAGTTATAGAAAAACAATATCACAATTGACAATAGAAACTATACAAAAATAAATTATATAACTAAATACGGCAGTTAGGTTTTTAAACTAATATTAAAGAAATCCGTTGTTTCTGTTTGGGACTCACTAAGAATACAATGCCTAAAACTACTGTTTTTGTTTATGTTGGGATCCACAGTGTTACACAAAGTCAAAAACACTGAAGCTCTTTTTCTACCTCTGCAGTAATTACTTTCAGAAACATAAATAAACTATGATAAGACAAATTGTGAGGATGGTTCAAAGATACCTCAGATGAACTAAGTGCCTCAGGAGTGGTCTCTTAATGTGAATCTCTAATCTTGAACAAAACCACAATGGTACATTCAATCAAGCATGTATGCAACAAAATTAAATAGATTTTTCCCAAGTTTTGTGTTTCTATGGCCTAAAGGGTATGCTGCAGTAATTAAATATCCAGGTCTGTTCTGTATACAGTAGGTCTCTGCTACAGTCTTGACAGTAAAACAAATCCGCAGCTGCATGGCCCAGTTTCAAATGCAGAGTAAGATCTTTAAGTTGAGTGCCTTTAAAAATGACCTTTATGATCCCAGCTATGTTTCCTCAAAGACAAAGAGCTTATTAAGCTCTGTTTGGTTTGGACTTTTTCTATTTAAATTGAAGCATGAAGTTAATATTCTGGAGACCTTTCTACCTAATTAACAAAATAGTCCGCAATTATCATTTTAAGGGAAATTTTGACTGCTAAGTAGTTGCAAGTGAACATTCCTGTAGATCAGACTCACCAGCTCAAGTTTCAGATTTGACAGACAAAAACTACAATTTTTCATTTTTGCTCTTGGAAACGTAGCTTGCATGTCCGAGTAATTACGATGCAAAAATACTGATCTAAAAACATATTTGAAGTCCAAGGTACAGTATATACTGTATACTGTACAGTACATACAGTATAAGCCTGTTCTGTATCGCGACACTTTAGGGGTTAAATTTGAAAAACAATGCGTGCCATTTACTATTAGCTGCTTACAATCATTTTACAAAAATATATTATAAATGTATTATAAAAATGTATTTAATCGCCAAGTAGATCATAAACACGCCTTTACTTAACAACCAGTTTTAATCTTTTAACTGCCTGTACTGTACGCCGCTGAACGCTTTTGAGCAAAGTACAGTACGTCTCTGATTTTGGCCAGATTATCACCTTTGTTGGCAAAACCCTAAAACAGATCTTCGGCACACTCTAAAAAGTAAAAATCGCCGTCTGTGAATGGTTTTCGTAAATTTCATCGGCTGTCTATTTTTGTGATATGACTCGCCATAATTCTTTATATGTTCAGCTCTGTCAGCAGTATCCATATGTGATAATGTGATTCATGTGTTATGTTAAAATGTCTCAAAGCACTAGATGTGCATTCTACAATAGTTTTGCAACATGATGTGCAGGCAATGTCCTTTTTCCTCGTAGCACAAAACCATATTTTTCTTTCCAATCGTTTTGAAACAATTAAGCTGTTTCTTTGGCGGTGCGTTTTTTTAAAGGATTAATTTGAGATGATACCAACCGTTCACCTGAAAGCATTTATTAAACCGTGCATATTACACATACTGTACACACAAGTTTTGTTTAGCCACAGTTAAACAAGACTGTGGAGGCCATAGGCGCATCAACACGTCTGTTCTTCTGGGATTTACTGTACATAATCCGGTTCTGTATCAAGTATGTACTGTATGTTGCAGATCACTCCTCGTAAAAAAATAAAATTTAACAACATTGTTTTGTTAAATTCCAGTTTTGGCAGATTGCATGTCATAGCTTGCAGACCCCAGGTATACAGTACACAATCTGTACTGTACATAACAAGTACTGCAATTGCTATGACTAAGCACTTTTGAACAACTATGTTAAGTCTATTTGTTCTATTTTTAAGCAGTTCATTTAAGTAATTTTAATTTTAATAATTAATAATGTTTTTTTTATCTCAAAGGTTCCCCAAGTATCTTACATCGAAGAGGTGATTTACGGTACGTTATCCAACATTGAAGTACAGCAATGTGGGTGATCCACAACGTCCGTTGTGTTCTTCACAGCAGATCAGAGAACTGAATACCTGCTTCTCCACCAGTTTGGTCAAAGATGACCTTTAGAGAGGCCAGGTTATTTGATTATTTGCTAATTTTAGGTTATTTCTTTACATATGCAATTTCTCAGCTATGGACTCAATACTGTGAAGCACTGATCTAGAACAGTCTTCTCTTAGGGTTAATCAAGGACATTCAGCACATCAAACAACAGAAAAAGTCCAAATCCGTCTGACATAGAACTGGAAGAATCTGATTCCTGAATGGCCAATCAATCAAACGTTTGTCTCGGAAATAATGTATAACAGGCCTGGGAGAAAAAACATATTTACCTCAGGTCTTGAAGTTTATTTGTATTTTGCCCGTTTTCTCCAGGGGAAAATATTTTTAAATCTAAGACAAGAGCTCAGGAAAATATCCCTTGCTCTGGGCCCGGCTTCAGAAACCCATGGAGTATTTCTTTCTTCCTGTCACTTTATCTGTATGAAATTGCTCCTGGGCACGTTTTTTGTCAGGAATTTATTTGCTATTTTTCTGCTACCTGTTATCAATCTTGACACAAAGGGCAACAGTTCTGATACCTTTGCTGAGGGTAAAAATCACCTGTTGAAAGTCAAGTTATACAGCTTAGCCTATTAAACATCCTAGGCACAGATTATTCCTGCTTTTTTCCATCTAAATCATGGTCCTCAACAATTCAAATATATTGTACACATCCCTGCATTTAAAACGGATGTTCAGAAGGAAGCTTTAAGGTAAGATTAAGTCCAAAGCAAAGAAACATCAGATACTCTACCTATAGCATTGAAAAAGTAGAACATCCAGAGTCCATTTTGCCCACCCAGTTATTCTCATCCACTTCTAGAAAATCATTCATCCTAAACTCAAGACAATATGACATAATATGGGGCCAAATTGTCGATGGGCTGAGAATTCGACACATTTTTACCTTGTGTAACTGTCTGGGTTTCCAGTCCAGTTGGCTCTGCATTTGATTTTCTCTTCTGCTTTGTAATGGATGATTGACGTTAAAGGAGGAGGTCCCTGGGGGCTTACTGAACACAGGTACTGCTTGTTGGGCAGAGGTCAGTTAAATTAAGAGTCCGCTTAGAGTACATAAGGCTTGGCTTGGAAGGATGTGAGTGTTTTGTTTGGAGTCCAAGGAGTTCTGGGGTAGATTCGGCAAATTTTCTGTACTTCTTCTTTTGTTTTCTTAATTTAATCATTGCTGGTTAGTAGATTAGCCACCCAGTAATTTATTACAAAGGTAAGGGGAGCCAAACCCTCCAAAGAAAGAGCAGCTTTAATGTTTTTTCTAAGTTTTTTGAAAATTTCCTTGGAACTTTGGCAGAACTCAAAGACCTGTATTTCCATAGCTAGATGACAAACTGGAGGAGCCCAGCAATGTTGACAACTCCCCCCAAAGTGTGACAACAATTAAAGACATTAACAACATTGCAAGCACAAGTGCCACAATGTTGATACATGTTTATACATGTTTGTGTAATTCTGAAATTTATTAAGGGGGTAAAACACAACGGTAATTGCAAAAAGTCATATGTGTAATACAGTACAACAGCGACCGCAATGAATCCTTGTGAATGAACATCTCATTATTTCAGTTAAAAAAAACATGTTAGGAGGTACAAGGACAATGGAATCAAATAAACGGCAGTTTACAAAATCAGGGTTACTTGGAAATAAACACACGCTCATAACAATATAGGAGTCAGAAGCTGGAATTCTGAAACAATTCAGACAGTTAACAACTTCAGCAGAAGGTGTTAAAAAATGAAATGTGCAACACAACCATGGATAGACAAAGGCAAAACACCTGAGTGTGCAGGTCTAAAAATACATGTATCAAAATATTACAATAGTCACTTCAATTGCAATCTTTAGCGCCTGCAAACACATCATTAGCACAATGTTGTCTCCTGAAGATGACTGTGTGTATACAATATCTGATTATTCAGCCATTAGAAACAAAAAAGCAGGTCTACTTAATTCCCAGCTCGTACTTGGTCTTTGTGGTTGAGTTCCTTATGCTTCCTTACAGTACTTAAGAATATTAGAAAGGTCACAGCAGAGAAGAAGCCATTTTGGCCTATTCATCTCATCCAAACATTTCATAAAACAGCCGGTCATTAACTTTTAATGACAAACACACCCAAGATAAAAAAAATCGTCCCGTTCTCAGTTTTAACTGCTCGTCTCCATAATCCCCACTCGTGTCATCTAGTTGCACTTCTTAGTCTGAAGTCAATGGCTTTGAGTTTTCTGAGTACTTCAGGTTCAGGTTCCCTCATAGTCTCTGTTCAAGACTAAAAAGATTCAGTTCTTTTAGACCATCAGTGTACTTCCTTTCTTCCAGGTCAGTCCCTATTCCAGCAATAATCTATATCCTGGCACTTGGAGCTTTACCCAATATTCTAAATCAGATCTTGCAGGGGCTTTATAGATTTTTAACATAAAAATTACACTTTTCTAACTATATACAGTATCATTCCTGTTCTTCTATTGCTTTTATTGATTATATTATTCTGAAAGTAATATGTCAATATAAACACCTAAAAAATAAAGCCCTATTATGGCTTTGATCTAATCAATGATCTAATCTACAATCTGAAATATACCGCTGCTAGTATATCTATTAATATTCTGATCTTAAAATGCAGATGGATCTTTTAGATCTGTCTTTCTTCACAATTTACTTGAGTTCTGAGTAATTATGTGATACTGTAATACAAGTGCAATGTTATAAATATTCTTTGCAACAGCGCCCATAGAGATTGTCTGTAGTAAAAGATGATTAAAGCTATTGTTTTGATAGAGCATTATTGGCATGAAAAAGACATGAACAAAGAAATGGACATGTTGCTATTCTGTTCATGGTAAAAGCAAGAGGTACTGATACTGTATATAAAGAAAGGAATGCATCACAATTCTATCTACAGTATGTGCAGTGGCATAACCAAATAATTTAAAGAGAGGTTCCTCTTATTAATAAACCTTTCCACTTCACTGTGCCACTTTTAAAAAATAAGTATAGCATTTCTAGCACATACTTTAAATTCCCAGTGTCTAATTATTCTGTCATAATTTAAATGGGATTTCCATTGTGCAGCGTTACTAGTATACCATTTCACTGGGTGTTTAATTAGGTTTACCCAAGCCGTATAAGTTAAACAGTTGTGATCATAATTTTAATTACCAGTTTCAAGTGAAGAGCTCTTAAGGTCTGTAACAGGAAGTACAGATGCTCCTCTTCCTTGTTCTTCAAGTGATGTCACAAATTTAGAAAGAAAAGGTTAAATGTAGTTAAAGGTACAATACATTTCTAACAAGTGAGGCTAAATGCAACATTTCTGTTGTACATAAGTTTCTTTCCATGAAATGTTAAAATGGCATATTCTTCTGGGATTTCCTTCTGACAGCTGTTCAGAATTATTAAACTTTTCAGAGCAGTCCTTGATCTTTTCTTTTCTTTTAAATTTTGAGAAATCTAGACAGATTCCTGGGCGGAAGAGCATGACATACGTCAGAGGCCTGAAAGAACTCTATTTAGCCCCGCCAGGTGACAAATGATAGGAGACTTCATTAAGGACTTAGATGCTTTAAAGCATAAACCAGCAGTTACTATCTTTATAGATACTCCAAGAGCACATGCATAGTCAAACAGAATCTTAATTATAATGGATTTGAAAATGATACACCTTGTTGAATGTTGAAATGTAGAAAAATATAGTTTGTTACTGCATAATTCACATTTTTATAGTACAGTATATACTGTACTTGTGCAAGTAATGTTCCCTATGTTAAAGCCAGTAAATAAAAGAAATGAAACATTCTAATGCAATTTGCCTGTTTGCCAGCGTTATCTGTTCTAATGTATGTATAGAGTTAAATCAGAGCAATTCATTAACTGCAAGATTGAGACACTATGAATAATACCAGAATATGAGGTTCCAGTGAGAGGAGGACATTTGCACTTTTCTATTTTGGATCTTGCCAATTTGGTTACTAGAAGCATATCCAAGGACCTTGTTCAGCTATTTTTCACTCATGACTTTAATTCTGTACTTTTCATCATGCGTCCTAATACAGTATGTTGCAAAGGAACAAGTAGTAGGTTTATTCCATGCTGAAAAGAGGAGAGAGAAAACACGTTTCGGCTGTGAAGCCTTCTTCAGGTTAACACTTTGAAGTTCTTCACTTATTTCTGAAGGGGTTTATGAGACAGATCATTACTTAAATATGATTTTAGAAACCTAATTAACATTTAAAACAATTTCCAGAATTACTACACACTAACAAGATACAGTATATATACAGTATATATAAACATTTTGCCCTAAAGGTGTAATTAATAAAGGAATTTGTCAATAATCTAGCCAACTCCAACACTGTGGATATGCTTTTTAAAGTAGTTTATCCTTATTATTAAATTCACACAACACAAACACACACTTTTTATGCTTGTATTTATTAAAGGGGAAAGGAAAACCAAAGAAGCAATTGACAAAATAAATTCCATCACAAATGACTTTAAATGAATCCTTGCCCATGGTCACATAATAGGAAAGGATGAACTGCCTGTAGAGGTGGTGTTAAAAACAGATACACAGGAAAAGGTCTGGGCATACTCTCTGCACTGCTCACAATTGAACAGAGAGCATGATTACATTTTAACTCTAAATATACTGTATACCCCATATTTCTGGAAATCTGAAAATTTTCTATTTGTCCCAGAAACAGCGTATAAAACTGCTTAACTAGGGAAAGACTCAAAGGCTTTCTGTTTCAGAAATTAAATGGCAGCAAGATTTTTATTGAATTTGAAACATTTTCACAAACCAGTATGCCCGACAATGTGCGCAGGTTACACAGGAGAAGCAGATCATTAGGAAAAAAACGTGAGCACAAAGACAGACCTCTCCCTTCTTTTATATGACAATTACAGTGTAAATCTTCTAGTAAAGTGATTTTTGATATTGTGTCTCTGGTTTTAAGCATGAACAGGACATCTTCCAAAGTTCTTTCCTTTCTTAAGCTCTGAATGTTCTATTTTAAAGTGCAAAATATATTAATTTAACTGATCTATCAATATCTATGCTCTCTTACTAAATTTGCACTTTAAAATGTTTACAAATACTTTTAGAACATCAATGTTGCATTTTGCTCCACAATAAGATTTCAAATTTATACTATATAAATGTCAAATGAATGCCTTTAAAATCTGCTTAAAAAGTTATTTCACTCGAAAAAAATATTAATCAAAATAAAAAAAACTGACCTTTACTATCTAAAAGGAGTGCAGCCATTACAAATATTGTTTGCAGAGGGATCACTGAATAAAGCAGAGTTCAATCTTCTAACATACAGTGAACTAGAGAAATGTGAAAAGAACAAAAAAAAGAATTTTAGGCTATTCTTAGATGCCTTTCAAGGTAATTTTTAAAATATTGAAAATATAATTTTCAAACAAAAAAACATAAAAGTAAATGTGACTGAGAGGCTGCCCCCCATGGTAATGGAATGATATCCTTATTAAATTACATGTAAATATGTCACTCTAAACAAAAACATATCTAGGCCCCTTAAAGAACAAAACCTCTGAGAACTCCTGTAGAACAATCATTATAAACTGATGAATCAGTATCTCTAAGAATGTTGTACACTGAAGATTGTAAGAGTAAATTTACAACTTCTACCCAGCACTATCATTCATTGTCAGAGCCAGGCTTATCACAGTGTATTAAGCAGCAAATTATTGCCTCTCTGATTGTCAACACTCATTCCTCACAGTGGGTGGATAGTAGTGATTATTCATTATTTGACAACAAAACTACAATATCTATATAATTGTTTAAAAAATGCAAAAAGTGAAAGTAAAGAAGGAAAATCATTTAGAACTACCTACTATTGCATAAGGTGTCTGTCATAATTAAACAATCTGTTCATAAGATTAAAACAGTAAACCAAATTTCTGTGTATCTTGACGACATATTATAGGCTTCTCAGTTGATGAACTTAAAGTCTGCAAGTCTACAGATAGTCTGTTGCAATAATTTCCATATTCTTTTTGTGCTGATCTCTCATGTTTTAAAGTGCTGGAACAGGCACTCAGATCTGTGTGCCCATTCTAATTTCTCTTTATGGTTCTGTTTCTGTTTTTGTAGGGGATTCCCTTGCACAAAAAGGCAATACTTGCATCTACCAGAGTTCCAATACACATTACAAGTATGTATAACTTACTGTCCAACCAAAATGAAATAGGATTTAAAGAGACAAAATAAAAATTCCTTAAAAATTAGCAAGATGTGTATAACAAGAATTAAGCTTTGCAATTTAAATGAGAATTATTTATACTCAAGATATTTGAACTTCTTTTGGCCTAAAATGATATGTTCCATAACTCTGAAAGCACAAGACCTACTACAGTAGGTGGTTTAAAACAGTTATATACTAAGGACAGTCAAGCACTGGACTTTCCAATCCATTTCACAGGGCAGGATGTATTTTTTTTGTAAACACAAATAAACAGATGACTGGATCAAAGACTGCACAGGAATGAACTGGAGGATTTAATATTTAACTACCAATGTTTATTGTTATATGTTTTATCAATGTATTGATAGTTTCTAGAGCAGGGTTCCCCAGGTCTAGTCCTCAAGGGCAACAGTCTAGCAGGTGTTGCAAGTCTCCTTAAATCATCAGATGCTTTAGGTCCTTACAGAAGGTTTAAATGTTAAAATGGGAGCAACTTTCATTTCCTAATGTACTGCTGATGATTTAAGGTGACTTACAAAACCAGTGGGACAGAGCAAATTTCTTAACCCCTCAAAGGGGACTGAAGAGAAGGCACCTACATTTGGTCTGCATGACCATCTAGGACCAGACTCAGAGGGGAGCTGAACACTGAGATATACACTGAGCTGATTTCTGTCACAACCATAGCAAACTACCACTGATTACCACACAGAGACACACAGAGAGTACATCTTGTCACATCTTTCTTTTTGTTTTTCCAGACATGACTGGGAACATTTATAGTTGAAAAAGTTTTATTGCCAACTGACTTTATTTAAAAGACTGAATTAGGTTCAGTGCTTGGCTTTTTAAGGAAGCATTCTATGGGGAAACTAAGAATATAAAACGTTTAATTCAGTGTCATTTTATAATGGTCTTTGAATATTTTGTAAATCATGATAACATTGAAAAACTGATATTTTTCACTTCAATATTAGCTGTTTGGAAATAAAATAGACACTTGGATGTACTGAAACACTGTCCTTAAGCTTGGTACTTGTTTTTAACAATAGGTTTAACATTTTCTATGCATGTTTTTTCAATGAAATGCTCAAACAAAATTATGCTTGAAATGTATTTCGGTATCTTGCAAAGTTAAGCATATTTGGTAACTGAAAACCGAATCTAGGGTTAGGGTTACACTTCCCCTTTAATCTAGGCTCCTAATAATTAACACTTGCATCATGAATGACATACAGTACATGTAGTTTTAGTGGTGTTTAGTACTTAGCTTTGGGTATCTGTATATCGCAGTATACGTGGCTCTTACAAATTAACTTTTACAATGGCCAGAAGAAAAATTTGTATTAATTCAAAATGATTTAAAACACATAATTCACCACTTTTAGGACTGATTAGAAAATAAGATAAAGAAAACTTTAATAATGCAAAATGTAGCCTTTGACTTAAAAATGAAAGTTACAGCATTTAACTTCATTTTATCTGTTAATGCTATAAGGTAGAACATCAATTAACATACAAAATTAATGAAACAGAATTATACTTTTATCTGTGTGGTATAAACATTTCCTTTATAAAAAAGACAGCCTGCATAGCTTTTTAATAAAGTGTCAATGCAATCAATTGTAAAAACATTAATTTCTAGCATTCTTGAACATGCTTTGCAAAAAGCCTTTTTCAAAAGACTTATTGGTTTAGTCCTACTGAAGCTCATTTGGTAGTATTCCAAAAGAATCCTATTTCAGATGTAATATACAGTATATATGGGTAAAGGATGCTGTTCATTAATAGAATTAAATGTACTGCAGATCCTCAGAGTGGAATCACAGTACAACTATGGGCCAGCGAAGAACATGTTTTATTAATGAAACAAATTGTCTGAATGTTTGACGATTTGGGGGAAAAACACGTCCCAGAAAACTGGTCAGATATTGCACTATTAGAGAAAAGGGATTGTCTCAATCTGTTAGAACATTTGTCCATAGGAAACTGACTGTTTTAATCAGAGATACCTTGGTGTGTAGTCAGCATATGGCTTCAGTGACTTGGGAAACAGTAAATGTCTTAGACCACAGTTGTATCCTATCATTATCACAGCAAACAACTTTATTGGTACACCACCACTGTGAGAACATCTTGGATAAAAAACATGAACCTGATTAACTTCTTAATTCAGGAACATTACTAAAAGGAAGACCAGTCTATCTAAGCTTCAAATGATTTTATCCTGAGTCTACTTGGTATAAAGGCTTTCTAGAGTTGGGAGATTTTGTGTTAAGAGATGTCTTCTTAACTTCATTATCAAAGTTTACAAAAAAAGTGAGTCTGATACCCTAGCCAGATAGACCATTATATTTTTTCATTACATTTATAAGTGTGCCTTTTGGTGTAACACACTTTCTTCCTCAAATTATTTTCAAAATGGCTTCCCCTACATCTTTTTCAAGGATAGTACACATAATACAAATAAGAAATGGGGAAACAAACAAGGCTTCATGCACAGTGTGGTAGCCTGAGCTATTTCAAACTGTAATGCTTACAGTGGAGAATATTATTGCAAAGGTTTGCCTGAAATGCATTAGTTCTACTGATCATGAACCTTAAAACAGCTGAAACTGCTCTCCCATGAAAGTCTGATTTATGTTCCCGGCTAAGTGAGCAGCACATTTTATAAATATCACTGCTGCAAGATAACAATGTACACACAGTATACTGCATGTGTGTATATAATGCAGATATAAATTGCAAATACTGTATACTGCACATATTCAATAGAGTTTTCAAGTAAAATCTTTGGTGAAATGGTCTATCTTTGGAAAAACAGATATCTCTTTATTGTTATTCTGTGTTGATTGTTTAAGCATTACTAAATGATTGAAAAGAGAAAATGAAAAATTTGGAATGAGCCCAACATATAATTATATACTATTAAAAAGCAAAACACAGAGGCTAGCAACAGCTTTAGTATGACCGGGCCCTCTTTTTGCAAAAAATACCACCTTAATAGTAGTGTTCATTATCTAGAAAAAAGAACAAGCCAGTATCTGAAACACTGCCAAGCAAGAGAGTTTCCTTAGATGTAATAAAGTACCATTCAATCTCCACTGGCATTATCCATTTTGCATTGTAAACTCTCAATGCTTGATTCCAAGCCCTTATTGTGAAGAAATTCATAAACATATATAAATATAAATGTGAGAGTGTTTTTCTTTTACAAAATGTATATACCTTTTCCACACAAAGCAATTAAAAATATAGGCACAGTTAATGCACTGCAAGTTAAGCACTGTGAAAATGTCCCTTTAATACCAAACTAAAGGCACTAAGGTGTCACTCCCAGCATTTGGTGTGCTTCTTACGGTGAAGTAAAGAGCTTTTTTTAGTTTTTGGCTATGTGGAAGTGTAAGATCACACAGTAGCTGTATCATTGATTTTAAAGGTGGCACTAAAAAGCATTTTATACTTTGGGCACATTTGAACCTTGTGGAATTATGTATAAGGAAACCTGACTGTTTCAGAATACAGTATGCGTATAAATACAAGAAACAGTCTTCTGAGAACTCTTTGGGTTATTGCTGCAATGAGCAAAATCTTGTTTCAAAAGTGTCTCAGGTGTAAATAAGAAGACAAGGCACGGCAGATCCTATTTTAGTCTTAAACCTCACCTAAGCAAAGCAACAATGCAAAATATTCTGCTTAATCTCTGTTGTGAGCTGTCCATGGTTTGAAATGTGAACAGCTAAAAATGTGGGAGCCTCTTGCCTAGCACTGCTATTTTAGAGCTGCACCATTGTTTGCTGAGTTAAGCATACTGTAAAGCAGGTGCTTGACTTGAAGCTTTAATCAGTGTAGCTATATAAGCACTGTCAGAAGCACACCTTTGTCCTTGTGGGTAGTGACACAGGTTTGTAAATTAAGAACTATTCAACCTCTAAATGGGAAAGGTTCATAGTGTAAATGTGACATTTTATTTTAAAATGTGAGAATGTGTAAATGCTATATTTGTGTCCGCTTTAGGTGTGAAGTGTGATGTGGAGCTCTACGTAAGGCTCCTTCAGAGATCAGTCGTCGCCTTGGCCGTCAGTGCCTGAATGCGAGCGGTGTTACAGTTCTTGCAGAGGATGTGCCCATCCAGAGGGTAGCATCCCTGGTTATCACCCTCTGAGAGCAGAGAGCCACAATCCTGCAGGAAGAACAGAAAATACATTTTTCAAGGGGGTACTTATAGTGCTTAGTGCACTTTAAAATTAGGTAGCCCGGTATTAGTGTTAATTTTCTGTGAGTACAATATATACATTCCTTAAGAAACATCCAAAAGGCTCCAAGATCTAAAAACTTTGTAAGATGCACAGAGCTTGAACAGTGGAAACAGCAAACTTCATAGAAGGTGACATACTGTAGTCCTCTACACAGAAAGCAGCTCTGGAGTCAGTTACTGACAAACAGCTTAAGCAATATAAGCCCATCTTGAAGTAAGTATAGTTTTTCAGACTAGAGGACTACGAATAGGAATTATGTGCTCTGGGTACAGGTTGTAAATGAGAAAATAAGGAAATTGGCTTTGGCTCTCTTGTTGGCATTGATCATGAGATGGTGGGTTGAGATGGAATTAGCAGATACAGTACATAAAAAGAAGTTCAGTATGTTAGCCCCATGGGGGACAAAGTTGTTATTAAGGAATAAAATACAAACTCTGTTTTTATCCTTAATCTTAGAATCGTAGGTCACTTCCTACACCTGCTAATAAATTATGTTGTAGGTTTCAAAGTGATATCATTCTTCTATCAGAGTGGCTTTAAAAAAACATGGGAAAAATCACTCTGTGGATTTGTAAAGACCAACGTGCCATGCTATCTACATACATTGCACTCATGATGAAGAGTGGTAACCTTGCAATTTAAACGCACCTCACAGCGGTAACACTGCACGTGGAAGTCTCGGTCTAAGGCCACAATGCGAACTGTTTCCTCCTGGCCAGGGGCTGGCATGATGGGCTCCTTACACACAGAGCACCGAGGGGCGAATTTCCTGTGAGCAAAAGGGAAAAATGGATCAGTCCTATTATTACAGGGAACCATTAGTGTCTGAAGGTGAGAAGTGTTACAAAATCTTAGGTACATACAACAAACTGCCTACGATTATGTTATTTGAGAAATATACACTGTTTTATAGAAGTGGGCCAATTAACTGCATCATGAAAACTGCACTGTGGAGGAATGCAGTTTTGTACACATACTGTACAAATGGCACCATGAGTAACGTTTCCATAGACAATTGCAGTGCACACTAGAGGTTGTTTTGGCTGGTTTCCTGGTGATTTACACCCCAAGGGCACTCTGAGCACCATCTGGTGTGCACAGGTTATCTTATTATCCTCCAATGAATACTTTCCATATGCACAACTTTTTAATGGTCCATTTTATATGGGTCCCAAATTTAATGACACATTTGTTCAAAAAGGCCATCTCACATTAGTATCCTGTAGCACCACCAATCCCATAACATTGCTCTTTGTTAAAGTCTCTAAAGCCTGCACAAAACAAAATCTGGTACACATTTTATTATTTGTACATTTAAAAACTCAAAATATGTGTGATCCCTGTAGTTCGTTGTAAGAGATACCTGCATATTAAAAGCATAAAAAAACAGTCTGTGAAGTGCTTCACTGTAAGCAATGTTTTCACAATAAGTAACCATTACAAATTTCACATTAAAAAAACAGACTTGGTCAGAGTGTCAATTAACATGTACTCAGACTGAACCACAAACACTAAAACAGTCCCATAAAAAAAGAATTGTTCTAATTTTCACATATTAAATTTCCGTTAATATGAAAAAAGAGAAAATAAACAACATTTTCACTTGTTCTAAAGTTATGACCAGCTCTTGACAATTCAAATGAACTGCTTTCCCAAAAAAGCAACACAGAAATCTCACTTTATCAGCTGTATCCGTGTTAAATGGTAAAAAAGGTGGGGTGTTGCAGAAGGGACTTCTGCTGCTCATGACCACAGGAGATCCAACCCACAAGTATGTCCACAGCACAATTGTTAAACAAGTGTTCATTGCAAGAATTAAATGTGATTCCAAGCAGAAAGAAAGTCAAATCATATGTGTACTTAGAAATTATTCCAACAGCCTCGTTTATGAATAAAATTTATATTAGCGTTTCAATTAATCAATTGGGAATTCATAAATTGTCAAAATGAAAGACATATTTCTGCAATAATCCCCAAATAAAACAAGTGCAAGATGATTCCAAGCTGGGAATTGTAAGAAGACGATCCTTCTAGCTAAATAAAGAGAACATAAACTCTCCTGAGCAAATTCAGAAATGCACAACATGTACTTGGCTGAAGACAAAATACAACTTCCGATAGATTGAAGGTCATTGCCAGAAGGCTAAGTAGCTGAATACAGTTTTTTTTAAACTAAGGTGGACATCACTGGAAGATTCCTGAAGATTTCTGAAACAGAATTTGATTTCCAAAAAGGAACCTTAAAAATATGTTGCCCATTCTGGGATAGTTTCATGTTCAGCATATAAAGCTACAACCGAAAAATAATTTAGATCTTATCCGAGAGAGTACTCACTAGTGTAGAGCATGTTCTGCTTATTCTAAGCAAATCTTTCTTTTTCTGATAATTGATAGATATCTGATATATTTTTAATAAATAATAATAAAATCTTCAAAAGTTTCAAATAAACCTAGGGGTTTTACTATGTAAGACTAAAAAGTGTTTTCGGTTGTTTGAAATAAACCTTACAGAATAAATAACAAAAGTAAGCACACTTGTTACATGTATTTCTGAAGTTTAGTCTGCGAAACAACAAACTATAACATTCCTTACAATGTTATTGATGGCAACAGCAGGGTAGCTAAAAGAATCTCAGTCAGTCTGGACAATGCTCATGTCACCTGTATTGCTGCAGGGGTCGTGGAAAGTGTGCAGCTGAAAGATAGTACTCTACAGAGTAATAGCTTCTACAGAGTAAATTTCCTGGATTTGTAAGTACCTAAATGGATTAGTTATGATGTGGATCTCATTCTATGCTTATTCCTTAAGAAAACTAAACTGATTCTGCAGTGTTAAAGTACAAAATAAGATGACCCATGCCAGCCTGTATGCAGGTCACCCAATCTAGACAGGTACTTCCTGGGGAACTACTTTTGCATAAAATATGTGAGAAACAACAGTTGTAGAAATATGTGTACTGAAGTAATGGCTGTAAGCAGGTGATAATTTACTATCTGTCCAAAATCCTCCTTATTGCTGTGGTGTCTGTGTCATTGTGAGGGTGTGTTCTGCACCTGTGGCCTCAGGGGAAACGAGGTGAGTTGAGGAGGAGGCTCAGACCTCTTGAATGGAGAAGCAAAATAATAAAAAGCGCAGGGAAGTGGAGCGACTGGTCGTATCCAAGCCATCCAAAACGATTTCTACAGCCAGTATGAGACCACTGACTTCTCTAACACCTGCATTCTACTCATTTCTGCTTATTCACTGACAAGTCAAGGAATAAACTCCACAAATTCAGCGCGCTGGGCGCTCAACGTAAAAAGCAATCATACAGTACAAACAAAAACAAGTGCGCAGGCACATTTCCAGAAAGAGTTGGAGACTAAAGGTCAAGAATAAGGGGGGAAAGTCTCACTTGTGGAAGTCCTCAATGCAGTGGATGTGGTTCCCTGCGTCAACGGTGAAGGGGATTCCGTCCAGGCTGCGGTGGCACACCACACAGGTGAAGCAGTGTGGGTGGTAGGCCTTTCCTGTGGCTCGCAGGATGCGTTCCATGATCGGTTTCATACAGATGTTACATGTCTCCAGGGTATTCTGTGGGTTAACAAGCAAGTATTCTGTTAGACAGGGCTGAGAATGAGAAATCTAACAGCATCTTTTACAACTGTGTAGATAGTATTCATTTCTGACATTTTGTTCTTTTTTCATATATACAGTATATATATATATTGAATTTAGTGCAGACGGCATTTCAGTAATTTCATTTGGCCAATACATATTGCCATAATGTTTGAGTGAAACATCCCTAAAGCTGGTATCAAAAGAGAAAAGGTACTCCATATGAAATCATCATTAAAATATTACGGTGCTTCGTCAAACCAACAGAAAGGAAAATATTGTTAAAAATTGAAAAGCATAGGAGTGGGAGCAAAAGGCTCTGCAATGCCCGTCATTTTGAAATGAAAGCAACATAAGTGGGCACTTAAGTGTTTTCTTATTACTATGGAAATAGTGTTTGCCTATAAATACCAAGAGAAGAGAAAAACTGAAAGCAGATTGTGGAAAAAGTATTTTTTCCCCATCAGTGTGTTGTTATCACACTTGAGTGGCAGAAAATGAGGGAGAAAATAGAACCACTTAATATTTTTTTCTTAAAAATAAAGTGAATAATAATAAGAGCAAAAACCTCTATACATTTTTCAGGACTGATACATTTTTAAAATGGAATTCTGAATGCAATCTGCTTGTGAATGGAATATTGAGAAAAAACATCTTGCTGGATGGACTTGAGATAGAAATAAATATTCACAACAGGGGGAAAGACATTTTTTCCTGTTTAAAAGAACAGACTTTTTTTGTTGTTCAGTAAACATCTTGAACCTACAGTCAGTAATTGACCTCAAATGACTCTGCTGAGCAAAGGACTACACGTGCCTTCAGAGGAGTGTGGGAGGAAATGGGTATCTGATTAAAACATTTCTACAGCCATCCTCACAACACAAAAGTCACAGACCATTCTTAAGAGGAAGAATGGCTTACATCCTGGCTGAAGGCCTTCAAATGTGACATGCAGGAATATAACTTATTAGTATTAAGAGCATATTTTTATTGTGGTATTTCTACCCAGGTCTAAATAAACTGCATTTGCCTGATTTACTGTTAACACTGCTGCCTCATGATTGTAATTAGTTTCGCCTATATGGTATTTTTGGGGGAACATCATCTGTCAATTGAAAAGAATTGGAACCAAAGCAAAAGATCATAAAGTTAAATACTGTACTGATCATGACACTGAGGTGTGGTAATTGGCCATGGTGCTCTTGTCAACAATAGATAAACTGTCAAAACCATTGTCTCCTGTTAGTAATTCAGAGGTGCCTTCACCTGTCTAGGCGTAAAGAATTTCTTAATTACTTCCCAAGGCCCAGAATGCAATCTGCTAGACAGATTAGAAGAATGAATTACGATAGATATTTTTTAAATCACTCCATAGTTTTATGACAATAATGAAAATGAAACCCCAACCTTTTAGTTTAGACCTTTTAGATCATATTCCAGCAACGTTTCTGATGGAGGTTCTTGGTCACTATTGTGATGATTTCCTTGCAGTCATAACTAATTCACTGGAAACAATTAGTTCTGGTCTGCTAAAATTGGTTCTTTTATTGAAAAACCTAACTTTTTACAGTTCAGTTCTGAACAGATTTAAATCCATTTCGGATCTTCACTTTTCTAGCAAATGTCTTTGTAAATTGAGATGTTTATACAGTTGAATAAATTCCAGAATCCTTACAATTTTTTCTAAAATTTCAATCTGGGTTTCATTCCAATTACAGCACGGAAACAGCCCTTGATAGAGTAACAAATGATCTTCTGAATCATATAGATTAAGATGCTTTTATCATTTCCATTCTGGTTTTTCTGAACCTTAGTGGTGCTCTGGTACATTAGCTCACTCAAATGACAATATAGGTGGTCCTAAACTATCTTTCAATCAGAGATTTTTGTTTCATTGAGTCCAAGTCTAGCAAATATTACTCATGTTGTCCCTTGGGATTCTGTTCTTTGTTCAGTTTTATTCTCTTTATATGTTACTTCTAGATCATTATTTATAATCTGTGTTGATGTTCACTTGTGTGCTGATGATGACATAATAATACGTCTTTAAAATCCAATGACTGCACCTCAACATTGTTCTTACTTGAGTGTTTACTGACATCAAAACTTGGATATCCCAAAATATTCTAGAGTCTTGTTTGCAGATTCTCACAAACAATTTGACTTTCCCAAACATAACTGTTAATAGTTAATAGTCACTTTAGAAACTGATGTGATAAAGCCGTGTTATTTTGGCTGTACATTAAGTTTTGAATCACACATTAAAAACTGTAAAAATATATATTATATATTGAAATGTTGCCAAAGTTAAATATTTCTTTATCTATCTTACTGAAAAAACAGACCATGCTTTAATTTAACCCACAATGGACTTTTTGCTAAATTTACAAGCTAGCATTATGATGACTAGATCCTGTTTTAAAAAACAACAAAAAAACGTATTTAAAAAAGAGCCAATGCAACTCCTGTTTTGACATCTCTACACTGGCTCCAGTGACAAATAGAACTGATTTTAAAATCCTATTACTTACATTGAAAGAACTAAATGTGATGGCACCAAAATTCTAGTCTGAGTTATGTCTGGGTAGCAACCTTGGCATGCTTAGAGGTTGACTGACCATGGTGCTCCAAGGGTGAGGTTTAGAAGGAAAGAAGAAGTACATTTTCGTGTGAGGGCTTTGTGGTTGTGGCATTCTCTGCCAGATCATGAAAGAGGTTCACCCAAAGAGGCTATTTTAAAATCTAGGCTTAAGACCTATTTTTATAATCGGGCTTTCTGATTTTCTATTTGCATGTTACAGTCTTATTAATCATTTTATTTATTTAGTTATTTTTAACATTTATTTTTGCAACAATTTATATTTTACCATTGTGCAGAGTTCTGTGAACTATGTGACATGGCATGAAGTGTGGCATATTAAAAAAAGATTATATTTATATCTCCAGCAATGAATTCTGCTGCTATTGCCAATGTTGCACTTTGGAGATAAATTAAACAACATCTGTATGCTGATAGCAAAAACAAAAGTTCACTTATTTTGCCCACTCTTTTACTTCAAATTTCTAAGGTATCATCTAATTCATTCAGTGTTATTAACAGATTCAAAAATACAACATAATTTCAAAGCGGTTTTGCATTGGTTACTCCTACATATATTATACAGTACATACAAGTTCCACAGGAAGATAACTACAGCTACAGTCATGGAGTGGCATTTTGTTATAATTGGCTGCCAAGGGATATAGTTTATTGGCAAAGCTTTGAGCAAAATGATTGTATTTCCATACACTACCACAGCATGTAAACAGCAACAGCAGTACTTGCTTTTATTCATGGCCTTTGTGCTGTGCTACAGGGTTAGATGATTAAATGACACTTGTATGATTACCGAACCACATCAATTACTGAACCTTGTGGTTGTTCAATGCCAAAGGTACTGCAGGGTATATTTGCACTGAAATTTATAGTCTTCACAGGCATCAAGCATTTATCGGTCAAAGTTCGCTGAGGCAGCAATACAGTTATCCACCAACATAAATCCATTCCCAGTTCTCTTCTGAGAAGCAATCTGAACACGCTTCCAATTTCTCTGTATTAATGAGAATAACAGGCATCACAATTAGGAAAAGCAACCCTGGTAACAGGACAATGATACATAAAGCAGTCTAAAATGCAGGCAGAGCAGCTAGACATTTTATAAAGGAAAAGGGTTCCCACACTGACATTGTAAAATCTATTCTTTAAGTTCATTACTAAAAGTTTACATATCACACACATGATTTATCTTACTTTAGAAAACATATATATACATAAAGACTCTGCAGATATGATAGGTCAGGTGGAACAAGTAAAGCTTTTCTCAGCTGGCGTGTGAAAATACAATGAAAGCTTTCAAACCAGCACTGGACTAGTCAGTTTGATGTGATCTGTCCTTCAAGTCATTTTCTCAGGAACCTCTTAAATGCTTGGTGAGCACCAAACTAATAAGATGTGGGGTTCGGTTATACACTGGCTAACCAAAACCCTGGATTTCTATCACTATTGTAGCACTCCAGCAGGAGATTTAACTCGTCTCGACAAAACAGTAAACTTTTGGCATAGAGGGAGAAGAATTCTTGCCCATCACAAAAAAAAAATAAATGACCTACCTAAAATCTACAAGGGCATTTTTTTTTCATACTTTTGATTTACCAAGTAATGGAGAACACATTCTCATTTATAATAGTGCCCTTCTGAGAGAAGAACCTTTGTCAGGAGTACCACAGCAATGTGGTAGAATCCAGAATCCAGAAGCTTAACCACTGCTCCACACTGCTACCTTACCATTCCTTGTGGGTGGGTTCTATCTGAAGAAGAATAGTCATTAATCACATTTAAAATACTCTTATTACTTGATGTTCAAGAACTTGCAGCCCGATGCAAGCTTTTTTCTTAGGTCAGCTGTTTTGTATGCCTGTCATTGCAGGAGCGTGAGAGAAGAACCTTTATTCGGACAAGTGTAACTAGCTTTATATCTATCACCAGGTGACAAAAATGTGCCCTCAGAGGTAAAGAAACTACTAAATTAGATAATCACTCTAGCATACCAGAGACAGAAACAGTGGTAACAAGAATTATAACAAGAAACATAAAAAAAATGTGTTATCCAATCATTATGAATAATATGTTAAGTAATACAGTGCTGACTTCACCATCAAAGTGAATATTATTTTTTAAACTATGATTGTTATAAATGTCTGATGCAGGTAAAAAAAAACACCATAACAAACTACTGCTGTGTTCAATGTAGAGAATAACAAAAAATGAGAAAAGGAGAAGAAATGCAGTTAATTTGCCCACTAGAGGGCTGCAGATGCCTAGGGATTCTGTTCCAACACAATGCATTTTCTTTTAGCTTCCTATGTTTCACTAAATGTTTACTCAGAACACTAAACAAACAACTGGCCACCTGAGGTGAAATAAATTTAGGTCACATGGTTTTTCATTGGACTGGGGGCAAGCACAGTGTGTTTAAGTCATCTCTGACCTCTAATGATCTTTGCTAATTTTCTTGTTGCTTGTATTTAATTGAATGGACACCAAAACACTGTGTTTGAGCTGTGATTCCCATTTGTACTGTTCAGCTCTTAAAGTTGCAATGTTTCACAGAGTTCTCTATGCAAACATAGACAAAAATATGTATTGCAGCACAGTATATTTCAAAAACTGCATGCAGTGGTGACATGAAAGATAGCATCGACTCTGGACTTTCAATTATTTACCAAAAATTATTAGTAGGAAAGCCAAGACTTTGTGGTTGCTGATATTGTGTCCAAAAGAAGCAGCATAGCAATAGTTACATTAAACTCAACAGTCACGGTAGAGAAACTAAGTACTGAATTTGTCTTTCAAGCCTTTTTGCTGATGTATTTAACCTGTAAAACTGACTGTTGTTTTGGCATTAGGTGAAGAATAACACTATTGTTGTTTGCAACTAAGTCTCTATAAAACGGGGTATTTTAAGGTGAAAATTAAAAACATCAGACAAAAAACACACTTAACAGTTTTTCCTTCAGTTAAACCACAATCCAAATTAAATTAATTTGCAATGCAAAAGACAATGTGGTCCCAGAAGCTGCTCTTTATTTTTCTTGAGCCTTAAGGCATACAAAGGCATAATTTGATTCAAAAATATCAAAATAAAAAAAAGTGCTATTATAAATCAAGAACCAAGGTCTAATTGTTACAACATTAGCCAATCAATTGATATTTTTTAAAGAGTATAGCTAAGATGGCATAACAGTTGGTGTCTTTCTTAGGCATTACTTTCAGAAAAAACGGGGTGAGACAGTTGTATACTTGCTTTGGCGTTTAAAGAAGCTCATATCCTAATTAACAATCTTAATCTCAGCCTTTAGGCCATTTCCATACCACCTGGGTGCAAATGTTAGGAAAAGGAAATCGCCATAACCTCCAAGGTAATTTAAATACAGAAAAACTAAAACAATTCAATCACATCACTGTTTAAATAACCGAAAATACTAGAGGTAAGACTTTAGACTGGTAAGACTTAAAACTGGAGAGAAAAGTCACCTTTCAGATGGACAGTGATCAAAAACTAATGATCAAAGCTACACTGGAGTGGTTTCCGTATTAGTAAAGTGAGAACAGTTGAGTAGCCAAGGCAAAACCCTGACTTCAATTCTATTGAGAATCTGTGGAATGACCTGAAAACTGCTGTTCAGAAGGGAATTGAAAGAAACTTGAGAGAACCTGAGCAAATCTGTCAAGGAGAATGGGCAAAACCTGCTCCACGCTGGTGTGCAAAGCTGTTAGACATTTAAACAAAAACAACTGTGGCATAATTGTTTCCAAATTTGTTCCAACATATATTCAGTTCCTTGGTTTAAATACTTAAGTTTAAAAATGCGTATGCATCATTTTGTAATTTCACAAACTGGGATACCATAGGAACGGTTGCAATAGTTTTCATGGCCCGGCATATACACTACATGAGCTACTGCTGTGTCACCAAATCAAATTTTCTCTATCACAATTTTGTAGTTTGTCCCCTGCTCCAAATTGAAGCAGAAAAAATAATTTCAAGGATGCAATATGTACAGTACATCATACTGAAAATATAATGTTAGGAATTAAAAAATATTCTACACTACACTGTTTAAAAATGGCAAATGACTTTATTCTATTTGATATAACTTTCTGTTTGTCTCATACACCGTATGCTGCTTTTCCAGGGCTTGAGCCTTTGCGGATTTAGATTCAGAATGACTTTTCAGTAACATCCCTGGCTGTGGCTTTTAATACTTGCAGTTCAAAGGATTTCGCAGTTTGCTGTTCTCTGAAATATGAGCAATCTGTGCCCGTTGACGTGAAAGACAACATAGCACAGTTTAACTGCCCTAACCTCCCATCAGAATTGTTTGAAAAGGAAGAGCATTGCTTCTATTAATGCCTCTTTACAGTTTTATGTAATTATTAATTATGATGTTTTCATAATGGAACAGTATACAGATTATACAGAAAAACATACTAGGAACTAAATTACTGTGACATGGTTATTAAGCATTAAGCAGAAATGTGTTGCTTTACTGCCTTGACAGGAATGTTGCTTTCACAGAGCTCTTAGTTTCATACATTATAGATTTCCTGAAAACAGGAAGGAAGCAAGCTGATTGTGACACGGGCTTTATATACTGCATACAGTATATAAGAGCATAATAAAATGTTTGGATACAAATGAACATACATAGTACAATTAAAATTGTTTTGTACGTGAATCACTGAAATAATGTCGCTCTCTAACTGACATCATAAAAACAAGAGGAAACATTTAGAATATCTTTTAAAAAATGGAACAACTTCAAAGATAAATGCAAATTATAGGGTGATGACAATACATGCTACTGACTACTGGGGTTTGTATTATTATTAATGCCAACAAGAATAATACTAGTAGTTCCATTGTAAAATTTAATTCTGTTTAGAAAACAGTATAGAGAAAAGGTGATACACCAATATGTTGAGGGATGATTTAGATTCCCAATTGTAACTACAGTAGTTGAAAGTCAAAAATCAGAAAGCTGGCATTAACCGAAGTAAAAAAAAAAAGATTACAATTTTTTTACCAATGAGCAAAGTAAGAGCTACAATATTAATTTAGAGTTTATATGTATTCACACCATTATACAATCAGATCTTAGTAGACAAAAACCATGTTTTCTGTTTTTACTGATTTATTATAAATTAGCAATCAACAATCTCCTTGCAAATTTGAGATCACACTTGCTACTTAACACGAAAGACGACAGCAACTCTGCAGAATGAACGGAGACCCCAGATATGACCAGGCTATGTCTTTTTAGAACCTTCACTCCTGAACACAAAGAAATAGGTTAGTCTGCACTTCCGATTTCCCTGTGCTCATTTGTGAGAGAGAATCCCCCACTAATATGACAGCAGTCTCAACAAGCCTCTAAACAGAAACGGGAGTTTCAAGGTTGATTCGTTTATACTTTGTTTCAAGTTACTATGGAAACTACAGTGATATTTCCCTAAATATGATTTCAACACTTTTTAAAAATGCTTAATTAAGCCATTTCACACAGAAAACAAAATATATATTTGAACTTAACATTGAAGACTATAACATTATTAGAAATTAAATTATTATTAATTTAAATAATTAAATTATTAGACTACAATATTATTAAAAATTATATGATTATAAAAATGTTTGCCAAGTTGCCAACAATTATTAAAGTACATCATCAATGGCTAAGTTCCTAAATAGGACAGTATGGTTTCAAAGGTGTTGCTGTTTAGCTGACAATGGAAAAATATATAGAGAAAGTCTCAGCAAAGTTTCCAATTAATCACACACTGTTTATGTGATGTGGTTTTGCAAAAAAAGAAACAATTACAATCACAACTTGTATTTACAGAATGGAGTGCAAGGCATTTCACACTATACGCCCAGTGTAATAATGGCACACCCACCCACTGTGAAAAAAGGTGGTATTCTCTTCAGGTCTCCTTCTACAAGTTTGTGATTTGTACAGGTATCTTAAGCACAGTCCCATCACCACTCAAAATCAAAGCCACATATCTTCTTCATGATTATGGGAATCAAGAAATGTGTCTCATATTTAGGTGGATTTCATACTTCTGCTTTTTAAGCTAAAATCTACTTCAGATCTAACACTTTGAAAAAGAAATCTATTGTTAAAAAACTTTGGCCTTTTACCAATTTTATCAACACATTTCACTGTATTCACTTAAACCATTAAACCACTGTAATATTCATCAATGCTACTGACAGCTTTTAATTTTAAGCTGTTTTGTTAATTTCATGTTGAAAGGATTTATCAGATTAATGACTGCATTAAAGTTCAAACGAGTAAGGATATATTAAAAATGTGGTCCCTGCTCGATATTAAACAAGGGCACAAAAATTCCTATCAGTGCTATAAATGCTACTTATTGGGTGTAAAACATTATTTTAAAAATCTATACCAGATCACTACCCTTCACAATTTAACATCTCCACTAAGGCCAGCCAAAAATGGACTCATTTGATTACAGATTTTTTCCAGTTTTGTCAGTAGTTATTGAACATCTGTGTTTCTATGTTATGCTGTCAATAAACTGACAGATTTTTCTAATGTGGAATTCAAGATCGTATGTATGTCATATGGATGGTTACCAAGAGTTCACACTGATTTTGGCTCTAAATGCTTGAACAGAAAGTCAGCAATCTGCCACATGACTAAGTGTGAAGTCGTTGGCAAAGTCAAAGCAAATTCTATGAATGAAATAGACTTTGTCACATGACAGGGTAGTGATAAGGGTGGGCGCAGCTTTTCTTGTAGCACAACCACGGCCCAAGAAGCCTGTTAGGTTTATTTAAATCATCAACAACATAACACAGTTGGACACAAATACAATCCCAGTGGTCTTTATATTACTAGCACCTGAAGTGTTGGGGAAAGGTGTTAAATTAGTCCAGTTAAACAGTAATTAGATTATATTTCTAAAGTGGGATGAAAGCCTGGTTACATTACAGCACTCAAGGACTGGAGCGGAGTAACCATGTTTTAACAACGGGCAAATAGTTGTTTTAACTAGGCAGTTAAAAGTTCAGGCAGAACAAAAACCACAACACCCTTCAGCATTATAGGGTCAGCAAGGAGTAGCTCTGGCAGAGCAAAGTCATGTGTGTCAAATGCTGCTTTGAGCAACAAAAGTGTATCACGATCGATGTGCCATTAATCCAAGGTAACTACAAATGATCGAAACTTACAGTAATTTTTTTAATTAAGGGGATATTAGTAACAAAGATCTTAAATGTCCTGTTAAACTTTGGGGAAAATCCTTTAAAGGCAAATGCTATTCTTCACATCCTACAACAGATCTATTCCAATGACTGCATTCCTTTGAAATCTCAGCCAGCATTTAATGCGAGGTCACCCTTTATATCAAGAGAATCACTGCCTTCGGTAGCCTCCCGCAGGGTCGCATGAAATCCATTCTGTTCTTTCTTGATCTTGTTTTTGAAATTCCTCATGAGTAAAATGGCTATGACAAAGAAGTAGCATTACAGTAAGCAGAGAAAGAAGCACAAATAATCCCTGAATTAAACAGAAGCGGATTCATACGGGTTAATTATTGTTCACATGAACTGGTCAGGAAAATGTAAATAATTCATCCACTGACAAAGAATTTATTTATGTATGCATGTGTTTAAAGTAATTAATATGAATATAAAGTGTTCTCAAAACAACACTGACCCATCAGAAAATACAAAGATGACAGGGGTCAACACTTGAAAGCACAAAATTGTGTGAATAGGTAGATACACACCTGTTTTGTTTGTTTTTTTAAGTGAAAAAAGTAAAGCAGTTAAGCACAACACTTTTAATGTACAGTATGTAAAGTGAAATGAATTGAAGTGACCACTTTATCAGTCACTTGAAGAAAGTGACTAGTTTCACTAGTCAGCCATGTTTGTGGATCTTGAGATACCGATCATGGCCTTGAACACAAAATCGCACAAGGTTACAAAATAGTGTTTTTGTGAGTATTTAAATACCGATAACAGTTTGTGACACCAAAGCCTGCCGCAAGGTACTTGACCACATAGCAGAATAAAAAGGCTTCTAACATTACTAGCCGCCTGAAAAAATACTGTGTTGTTAAACATTTATGTACAGGAGCAAAAATGCCAAATCTGATCATTCAGTAGGCCTATAGCCACAAGCCAAAGTGTACGTTCAATTGTAAAATCAGTTTTGTGCTAAGTGCTAAGAAAGGGAACAGCCATGAACAGAGACCATTTAAGGCTGTGAGATATACAGGACCAAGAAAATGTTTGTGAACCCCCTAGGTTGGTCCATATTCTTGTACATTAGAATGTAATTAGATCTACATTGAAGTCAGTAATTACTCAAAGGGTAACAGTGAACATTCTGATATGGCATTTACAGTGTATGTATTTTTTAATTTAGTGGAAACAATAATTTGATGCGATGTAGCAATGAACTTTGACAAATCTGCTACAAGATTACAAGTCCACTATTACTCCACCTTGAACACATCTGCACTATAATAATTAGCTCAGAGCAAGAACTAGGGTTACTTAACCCAGACACGCTTGAGACAAATACTGATGTCTTTGAATATCAGCGTTCAGGAATATCAGCTTGATGTTTTCATTGCATTTCCAGCTCTAAATGACAACGAGAGTGCCAACCTATTTACAAAAAAGACATTTTTCATATCAAGTAAATTCAAAATATACCCTTTCGCTGCTGTAGTTTGGACATTTGGACAAAAAATCACTAATGCAGGTAACATCTTAGCCTCATAATCTTTGTAAAGCCCCATAAAAAAGACTAAGAGTTGAAATCCCTAGTATGTTTTTGAGTTAGTCTTGCAAATAGCACAATAAAGTATCCTCTAATTTAAATCCAGTGTTAATGATACAAAACAGAAAATATATAATTCCATGCCCCTAAAGTGTAATAGTTTCTAAGATTTAAAACTCAAGTCTTAGCCAGGACTGGAAGCAATCCTTTTTAACACAGTGATCTACAGTACAATCTTATTAAAGAAAATCTACACCTATTTTCAGGAGTGCTTTAAGAGTACCACAGTTTTTGTTGTCATTGTGATTTTAATTGCTGTGCATTATTGAAAGTGCTAATTACAGATACTGTACATCACTTAAGATTCCAACGCTCAATTTTAAACTTGAAGAAGCTTATTTTTACTGCTACACATTCCTGACACCTTTACTCACTACAATTTGTTTCCACATTGTTTCACTGTTCTTGTGAAATTTTAAAACCGAAGGGCCATGACCTTTTAGTATCCTTGAAAATATGTCATTCTTGAAACTCAGTCCCCAAAAGTAGAATAAACATCAATGGCCACAAGCATATAAAATGAACAGGCACACTCAAATGCAGTAGCAAACTGAAATTAAATTCGAATTTGGCTTACAGAATGTAAGTGCACTGACATCGAAATGTACAATATGGATTAACTGAATGCCGTAGCTAAACTGAACTTTGTTCCAGTTCTCGTGAAATGCCAGAAGAAACAAATCACCACAGCCAAGTTTTAAAGTCAAGATGCAGATTGTTTCACAGATCAAAAATGCTTGGCTAGCTTTTTGGGAATGTGGACAGTTATTTCAAAGAATTGTGAAAAAGAGCAAAAATGCACACAGGCTAAGGAAAGCAGATTTAGCCAAAGGAAAGAAAGAGTTAAAAACCCTTTTCAAATGATTACTTAAAATTAAAAAAAAGGAGGAACAATAATCTAACAAGTTGTCATATTTGCAAGAACAAAATCATGTTATGCAAAAGCTGTACCGTTGATAATTAAGATAACTCACTCAGCCCTTGCATTTACTCACAGGATCGGTGATAAGTCTACCTTGGGGCTTATTTAAAGATAAAAACAGGAAACTAAAATTACAAAGACTTGTTATTTCAGGTAATCTTTATCTAGTCAGTGAATGGGGTATAACTACTGGTAGATACGATAGAATATCAAGGATGAAGATGCACGTGAGATTTGATACTTGACAAAAGTTTATAGTACAATGTAAAGCATTATCTCTAAGAGGAATAAAAATGGCTGAATCCAGCTGCCATTTTAAAGAAAGCTTATCCAGAAGATGGAAGGGAAAAATATTTTTCTGATCATTTGAAAAGCATTAAATCATTAAAATGAGAAATTATTTCAGAGCCATGTCACTCATTTACAGGATACCTTCAAGTATCACCTGGAAATGTTGGAACCTATCTGAGTTCAGCAAAAAAAAACAACAATAAAAAACAATCTCTTCTGGAACAAACGGGCATGTACTTTAAACTACATAAACTATATGATATAAATGGAACACAACTTGATAGCTTTACTACAATGCTTTAGTACTCTATTACTATACTAATGCTCAATGTCACTCTAACGTACAGTAAGTTTACTAAATATCTTTAGCTTTTTGCCTGTGATCATTAGGCCTGGTTCTAAAGAGCCATAGTCAGGCAGATTTTGTGTGGCGCCTTCAATAACTTCAGATTCTGTAAATTAGTGCTCATGCCAAATCTGTCCAGGACAAGGAATGTCACATAACTTGTCCAAAGCAGGAAAAGATGAAGAGTCATCAGGGAACTACACCATCATGATTAAAACAACTGAACTGTATATGGAATAAAATATGTTAAAGTTATTATAGAAAGACATGACAGCTGGCAGTGTGTGTGGAAGAGTTCGATACATGTAACAGCATTACCAATGAATTAAGGCAAGTGCAGGCTCATTGTAGTCAAGCACAGCAGGGGGAATATAACTGCTGCTTCCTGTAGAGCAATTACTTTAGGAATAGACAGGGGGGCCTTGTCTTGTACATCCAGCACTTTTTGTGAACACTAAAAATATAAATCTAAAAAAATCATAAATATTGAAGCTCACCTTTCAACAAATTTTAAATAATGTATGGTACTAGGCAGTACTATACCATTATTTTAAAAAAGAGTAAGTAACCCTCTCTTCATATTCTATAATTTATTAAATCAATGTTTTGGCTGACACTTCAATTTATTAAGCTGTAAGTATATAGAGCAAAGAGAGAGCGACTTAGCTGTTTTTAACAAATCTTAATGTCAGTTCATTGGTTTGCACCTAACATAACTTAGGATGTGCTTTCTATTCATTACCGAATCTTGGCAGCAGCATGAAATATTTTGCCATTATTCTGCTTACTAAAGAAAGGCTGTGAAGACAGGATAAGAATGGTGAAATCTAATTTGATTAGAATGCATTTTTATTTTCCTGCATTTCCAAGTAATATTGCATCATCTTCATTGGTAGTTCTATATATTGCAATTTTACTCCTCGTTCCCCATCATCCACAAAATTATGAGTAGTGGAGTGAAACACCCTACACTACAGTATATGAAATAAATCCTGCAACTTATCTTCTGTCCCCATCTTGCAACTTTTGTTATTTGTATCACTAAGGAAACACCACCTGGAAAATGGGAATGTGGAGAGAATAACAATTAAATTCCATCAGACTAGGCATTAAATTCACATCACGAACTTAAAAAAAAACATCAAACCATCAAACCTCCTGTTTGAAGAATCAAACAGAAGAATCCGCGACTAAAAAACTTTGTGTCAAATGCATTTGCAAAGAATCTCCATTTGCTAAACAGGAGTTAGGTCACAAGACAGATGTCATTTTTCAGGACCTAATTTATTTCTGTGCTTTTTATTTGAATTCTGTTTCTTCGTGGAAAAAAAAAACGTATGTACTTTGAGCATTTTAAGATTCCTAGACTTACTTCAAGGTTTTTTCTAGTTTCCTGTACTGCACTTAGGATTCACATGTCTCTTCAGAGACAAAAGTCTTACACACATTCCTTAATCACACAGAGGCGTATGACCCCGAGGAAGGGAATAAAAGGAGAAGAAATAACTTTCATTAAGGAAGATCCTTTTTCTGATTTTTTCCATCCTTTTGATCTTACGCCAGAAGAACATTTATGCTGATGAAATGCATAAATAAAGTTCTTGAATTATCTTACACTCTTTAGTGAATGTACCAGAGCTGGAGAACATCCAGCACAGACTGATACAATCACTGTGAGTGCTGCTGAGTCAAAATGATTTAAGAAGAAAACGTAAAACTATACAGTATGTATACATTGTTTACTGCATACACAAAAACTACTCGAAAGCTAAATCTTTCAAGTTAAAAAAATGAAAAGAATAACAGATCTTCTTTACAGACTACAGACTACTGTTGTGACATTCAGCAAAGCTGAAGCTTACCTGAAGGATGAAATAAAAAAGCTAATGTTTTTATAATTTTTCTGTAAATGTTGCATCAGAAAAACTAAGCAGTCACTAAATACTTCCGTGTAATGATTTAAATTCTGTGCAATTTTACTTCAATTCTAATAACTTACAGAAGGAGTTTTATCTTTCAGTTTGAGATGACCATAGGGAAGCACTAATATTATATTACAGATCTAAAAACAGCAACTCAAAACAACTCATTTACTCAAGATGTGCAAGTTAGGGATTAGGGTATAATAAAGTCCATGTTAAAAGTTCTTGTATCAGTACTAGGAGAAAACCAAAAGAAATAAGGTAAGTGACGTTTTGACACCATTTCATGTTTTTTTTCCCTACAACAGTATGTTAACCCCATGCATTTGAATATCACTGAGTGTGAGCAAACATCTGCAGGATGATAATAGCTGGCCAAATCACAGACTACAAAAATCCCTAAGCACACCGAAACATTATGAGTGGGAACTTAATTTCTCTGAAACACACTGGTCTATTTTTTAGCAGTCAGCTCTCCTGATTCCTCTTGCCACTTGGCTCTTCCTGGCGTTCACAGTCATGTTCTTCAGATTGTGAAATACTTACCAGAATAAGTACCGTGTAAACACAACCATAGTAACGTGGGTTTCATGCAGGAGATCTCGCTGTTCTTTCCTGCAGAAAACTTACTTGCTATTTGTACATAGTATAAGATATATAAAAAATATTAATATCCAAATAATTAACATTAATTCCTCAGCATGTTTTGAAGGTTAACATTAAATCCCGGGTTCAAAAGATATGGACCAATTCCACTGTGATCAATTTAACTGTTGACCTGTTAAATTATGTAACTCTGAGAACTGAGAAATGTGAACACTGAGAAAGTACTCTTCAGTCCACAGACCCTTGATTAACACAGATATGATATTCTGTTGAATTTAGATTGATTTTGGATTCAATGTAACAGGCAGGGCTGGTGAGAGATTGTTGAGAGAAGACTTCTTCAGTTGCAGTTACACATTGGTTTCTGTTTTTGTGATTATCAACGGATAAGATGAGAAGACAGAACAAGACCCTAAGCTGAGAGAAATGAATAAATTCCTAGAGAAGAGCATCATAGAGGCCCTGGAGGCTTTCTCACAGTTCAAGCTGCAACCCCACTCTGTATTTTTGGAGATGCTTGAAATAACAACTATACTATTTCCCTCCTCTTACCAAAGAAGAACTTGGAACCAAAGTGCACAAGGTCTGCCAGAACATATCCTTTCAAATGACAACGAGGCAGATTCGCTCCATGTCTAGTTACAAATGCCTCTTGTCTTGTGTTTATAGTGTTTGGACAACAAAACTGAAAAAAGTTATAAAATCACAAGATTTTGGGGGTAGGATATGTTTAGAAATACTATGAAGAAAAATATTTTTTATCATCCTTTTATGCAAATACATTTTTTAGTGAAAAGGAAAAAAAACTGGTCAGTTGTGATAAATTTTGTAGAGCAATAAACAAAATGCTTTACTAATTATCATGTAAATTCATGTTTTTTAGTATTGGATCCTTTAAAATAGTTGATACTGTAGGCCCCTTAACAAATTTTTCTTTACCCACGTTGCCTTTAGTAAATCTTGTTAGTGACTATTCACTTACTGTAAATATAACTGAATTATTGCTTTTAGAAATATATATTAAATTAGTAAAATAAGATTCTGGTACCACAAGACTTTCCTTACTTTAGAATTACTGGATATCTACATTGCATAACCATCAGGTTACCGGAGGGAAAAAAAGGAGAGTTTCACAAGTTTCTAGAAAAAGTCACATCTCATCAACTACCAGAAAATGGTACTTGCAACTTATGTTACTGGAACTGATTTTAATTTCCCTTTTTTGATGAACTTCATTGTTTGTAGAAAGAAAATAATTTTCAAAGGATATTTTTGGCTGACAAAAAAGGAAGAGGTGGGAAAGGCCATTATTTCATTTCAAATCTACAAAGGGAAGTAATGCTATCTTGGATTTTAATTTGATTTTAATATTTGCTTAATATCTCGAGTGTGATTTGCCAATGTACGAATGCTTATCAGATATACTTCCTGAAAGATGTGTGTATCAGACGGATGAACCCTTTACATGCCTTACCACTATTTTCTTTTAATCTTTGTATTTAATATTCACAGACCATCACCTGGTGTGAAATGTCTTATGATCATCTAATTTAAAGTAGAGATGCTATTGTGCACATTTCACATCAGCTGCCTAAAGATAAAATAAACTTTGTTAATGGCTTGCAGTCCTTCCACATCAGCTGGACATTTTAAGCAAATGTAGAACATGCAGGGTAACCAATACATATTGTTGGGCTGAAATACTTAACTACTGGAATATTTGTGATGATTAAGATTTTTAATGTCCGTAGACCAAAAGTAGTTTATTGTACTTAGAATAAAAGAAATTGAATAACCAGTTTCAAGTAAATAGTCAGATTTTTACCAATGTAATGCTATATGAGAGCATTTACCTGCAAAGGGTGACCATTCTTGACCACACTAACTAAGCCCATTTCTAAAATGTGATGGACTCTCCAAGTCTCAGTGCAAGGGCAGTCCCTATGGCTTGGCCAACGCCTCTGACGTGACACTGTTACCGGTAAGAGCTGTATTTCTGCATCACCAGTCGTGGCAAACCCCTGTGTATGGGCTACATGCTTAGACAAGCTTGTGGAGGAAAGCGAGCACGGCCCCCAGCCTCATTTCCCCCTGTACGGGTGTAATGTCTGTAGCGATCTTGCTGACTTCGTTCCCTGGAATCCACACTGGGAGGTGGGAGGGGGCCTGACGAAGACGACACGATTCTCTCTGAGAAAAGAAAACTCGCCGCTGTTTGTACTCACGATGTAGCAGGGCTCGCAGTACGCCTTCTTTTCCACTGCGTAGAAAGGCTTTCCCCGGAGCTTGCGGCCACAGGTCATGCAGATAAAGCAGTCGATGTGGAACACCTGGTCCATGGCAGTGCAGCCGGTGCCTTCTCCCACCACATTTTCCCCACAGCAGGCACAGCGGCCTGGCGGAGACACAGAAAGAGGAGCTCAGACACTGGGCAAGGAGGCTGGGGCCCCAGATGCTTCAAGAAAGAAACCCTGGTTGATGCTTTACCCATCCCAAGTGAGGCCTATTGCATTACGTGTAACAGTAAGTAACACAGAAACTGCCCAGCTCTCAAAGCTAGTGCAGGCTACCAGCCAACCAGCAAGGTTTCCGCACAGCTGGGAAGTCTCAAAAAGACTTTTCTTAGGATAGCATTATGGATGATTTTGCTCTTCTTGAATTATAGTACCATTATTATTTTTCCCTTACTAGTTTAGAAAATATTTAATCTCAGAATATACTCAAATGTGCTGTGGCAAAGCAGATGAATATTATATTATAGTAAAGTACATGTACGGTAAGTGGTGTTACTGGTCATACATCGTAAGAAAAAAAACTAAAAAGTGAAATGGAGTTTTTGCCCTGTTTCATAAATTAACATCCTAAGTAATGTTTCAGATACAATACAACAATACATACTGTAAATCCAGGCAGTGTGACATACAAAATTGAAAGAAAGGACAATAATCTTTTTTTTTAAATCAGTACACAAACAAGAAAGAACAGGGCCATAATTTGTCTTAACCATTCTATATAATTTAGAAATCATTATACAGTATGTGCTACATACAGTATCATCTCTACAAAAATATTACACAGATCTATTTTAAACGAAGAGAAAACAGCACTGATAACTATTAGTCTAGAGCAGCTTACATTGGTATTGAAGGGCAACATTACTGATATTTTTAAACAAGAGGGAAAGCCAGATTGCATGTAATGAAGACGTGGCATTTGGATATCTCTAATTGAGTTGAAGATATCTTTAATTGAGTTAAGATGTCTTGAACTCATTGCAAGATATCTTCAACCCAATTAATGACACTACCAATTTAATTAACGGTATCTTAAAGTTTAGAGATATCTCTAAATGTTTTCTTTAACATCTTCTGACAGATCCTCTCAGTGTAAATTTTAGATATTGTAAATTAATTTAAGTTTGGTTTTATTTTTTGCCTGCCTTAACTTTTAATTCAACTCAGCTTAGTTTTGCATTGTACAGTGCAAGCACAGCTAAGGGATATATCACAAAAATGGGAGCATCCTAGAACTGTATCGTGTTTACATAAGACAAAAAATGAGCAGTACAATACAAAGCATACAGTATATTCTCTGCACCCAGGTATTGATGTTGAATGTTCAATAGAAAGACTTCAACTGCCAATTTGGTTTGGTTAAGGGTTTTTTCTTGAATTCAAGTCAGTTACATCCAACCATTTCCTAAGAGCTTTATACAATACAGGGCTGCAGGGGAGCTGGAGCCTGTCCAGGCAAGCAAGGTTTTCAACTAAAGATTGAGTAACCTACAGATGCAGGTGGGTAAATTAATTTGCATAAGCCAATCTTTAACCTTTTACATGTGCTAACATTGCACCTTAAATGCTTTGAATCTGATGTTGAATCCAGTGCATTAAATCTGCCATGCAACTGAGAGATTTACAGTCAAACGTTAGAATGAATCGACTGACACAATGTGCAACAGCCTCAGCAAGCTCCTGAATAATGAGAAGGCTTATCTTAGATGGATATCACAAAGTTTATAAAATCTCAAGTAAATTAAACAAGGAGGTCATTAATTCAAACTGTCAAAAATATAAACCAATAATTGGCCTCTACTCAGAAATTCACTTAAGTGGAAGGAAAAGAAAGTCAAACATTTTCTAAGTGGTCTAGCCTGTAGACAGCGAAAAGGAAAACTGTCGGAAATCCTTTTCCTACAGGCACCTTGTAAGTGATACAGGTCTCAGGTTCAGCACACACAGGGGCACTTTCGAATAGCAATAGGCTCTTCCTGCATGTCCTGCCAAAACTAGTGTGAGATCATTCTTTAAAAACACATTGCTGCTGCCCTGTAGGCTGTGTTCTGATGCCTTCTTAGAAAGGAATTCAACACTTTTGACTTAGGCAATCCTGAATGTGATCGCTTTTCTTTTAACTAAACCACCAATGACTTTTTCTACAGTTCAAAAACAATGTATAAAACAAAAAAAAATGCTACAAGAAAACATTGATTTGATAAAAAAATTAGGAAAACCCTATCTCAACTAGCAAAGAGTGCAATAAAATAAAAACGCTTTGCAAAGATCTACAGAGAATTGATATTAAAATGATATAAAATAATTTTAGTACAAAGTTAAGATTAGGTCTATCAACAGTACAGTGTTAGATACACACATTAGGAGCTTTGAATTTTCTTTCCCCTAGTGTTAAATTGCAACTTCTCTGGATTGCTCTTCTTTAAAGAGGAGGATGAACGCATGACAGAACACTGTCTCATTGGGTTTAGTAAAGACTCTCAGCCTGCGCTGAGTAACATGTCCTTAACATGGTACAGAGGTTACAAGGGAGGTCCTGACATTCCTTGCAGCAGCAGTTGACATTTCTGTAAGGAACTGGTGAAGTTCAAAAGGTGATGGAGGTCACAGAGTTCACTACTTCATTCAGTTATGTAAGTACATATAAAATGACAGATACATTAAAAAGTTGTACATAAAGAATGCTCCATAGCTAAAACCTTAAAAATTCATAACTGTGAACTTTTGAAATGTATTACCAGACCTGCTTCATCTAATGCTACGATAATATCACTGCTATTCCCTTTTTGTTAAATTGAACAGAAGCTATTTATTACTCTGAATCTCACTTCAGTAGATAGACCTGTATTGATTAGTCTGTGCTTAATAACAAGACCTTGTTGTTCAAATTCAATATGAACATGAACAGAACAGATTTTTTTTAAATCCACAAGTATACTGCTAAAAGTATAAGTTTAGTTTTTTTTCAAAACCTCTCCATAGATACAAAATGAGTATTTCCTAATAGTGCATCTAAAACAAAAAGCAAAAAGCATGTTGTGTATGATAAGATTGTGCATAAAGCTGTTATTCTTATTGAAAGAAGTCCAACATTTTATTTTTATGGATCTGTGTAAAGATATTTAGAACGAAGTAATCTTCAATCTACAGTATATGTCTTACTATCCAATGGCTGGTGCTGGTTATAATTACCTCTACTTTTCAGAATCGGCACAACTATGTTAAAGTAATATAATTACTGTACATGCCCTTTTCACTTTGGACATTCATATCAGTGACAAGGTTAAAATACAGTCTGTCTTTAACTTCACCTTGAAGAGGTTTTAACATTATTTAAGACTATGACTAAATGCTATCTTTTGTGGAAAAAACTGAAAAGATTAATTAAGGCATTTCCTCATTGCTCCATTTCACATTAAATGTAAGCTGTCTAATACTATAACTTATTTCAATTAAAGCTGTGCTGTGACACTAAAATACAATGTACCCTACTTTGGGCTTAGTGGGGATACATAACTGGAGATAAATGAGTAACAGCTTTAGTAGTAGATCTAATAAACCCAACATATGTCTGCCTGTATTGAGGATCAGCTAAACGATGAAACAGTTGAGTCTTAAACAAATATGACATACTTCCATCACATATGGTGAGTTCTGTTCAAAAGTTTTTAATAAACATTTCCAAACCTTTATCTTCTACAAAGCCAAATTTAATATGTTTTAGAGAGCGAGCATTTTTACCATTACAAAAAACAAAACTGACGAGAACTGTGACTACAATTAATTTCATGTTTATGGTCCAATATTCTAGCAATATTCTCAAGCTCGATTTATGCAAAAAATGAAAATGACATGTGCTACAGTACATGGAATAATGTATTATTTGTTACAGTCGATATTTGTCAACAGTCTTAAGTGATTCCTGCATAAGTATAAGAAATAGGTCAAATGCAACATTTTTCTAAATTACTCTGGATAAAAAAAACAAGTTAAACTGAGTATTTGCCCTATGGAAATTATTCTTAATAGTTTTTGCTGTTTCATGCAGGCATCAGGAATTCCTTGCATGAAAGAACACATTGTTCCCATATGTCCCTTTGCATTTGGAATGGGGTGCATAACTATTAAATATTAAAACTTCAAATAGATTCTTTGCAACTAGCTAAAAAAGTTAATTTTCACTTTACACATTCTTTCTTTTATTCTCCTTTCCTCTCTAGCTTTAATTCCCTGTTATACATAAACCAAAAATAAAAAGCATTCAAGGCAAGATGTGGAAGACTTAGTGTGGTTAGACACTTTAATTGGATAAAAGAACAAGATTAAAGAAGTCTCAACTTGGTTCCATAAATAATTGATTTCTAATGTATTTGTAGCAGCAGCGAGGAACAGTAAGAAGCAGTTGTTTAGGAACGAGGGCATTATTGCTCGACTATGCTGAGTAGCAGGGCAGATGTCTGGTGTTTTCTTCTTCATTTTCCACTGGATAGTTAAACACTAAGGTCTATAAAGCACACTCATTTTATTATGTACGTGCTGGTTAACTTGAAAACAAACACATTAATTAAATCGATTATAAATAGAAGTTTTCTTGCAAGGACTAATTATTATTTTGGATTTAAATACGCCCCGATTTTAAAACGGCAGATTCTTCTCTGACACATTCACCTGTCAGAGCCATTCATCTGTGACAGGGGCAAGTTCCAAGGAGTCTTAAAGTGATTGGGGGAGCAGTGTAGTTTTCACGGGGGTCTCTGCAAGTCACCCCCAAACCATCCTGGCTGTTTAAGAAGACACCAAGATGACCCTGGTCAGCCCAAAAGCCCACTCTACAGTGGTGATGTTCACTGCATACATATTTCCTTAGGAACTGCTGCCTGAATCAAAAACAATTAAGAATTAGATAGGCTGCCCTCTAACACATCGGCTCATAAAATTATAAAAGGCATCCATCCATTATCAGAAAGCCGCGTTTTCCTGGCAAGAGAGGCTTCAGCAACCCGGAGCCTATCCCAGAAGCACAGGGCACAAGGCAGGACAACACCCTGGATAAGACGCCAGTCTACTGCAGGGCGAGATGTGCACGTGCAAACACAGGGGTAATTCAGAGACACCAATTAACCTAGCTAAGATGCTTTCAGAAGGTGGGGAAAAAATAGGAGCACCCAGTGAAAACCCACATGAACACCCTAGTCCAGAATCGAAACCATGACCCAAGAATTGTGAGGCGGCAGCGTTAACAACCATACAACAACCATACAACCATACAACCATTAACACAGACACATCAAAATGAAAAAAAAAATGAAAAGGGAACAATCTTAATGGCTCAGGAGAGAAGTTAAAAAATACAGAGCACTAATGGATATCTTTTTTCAAAGCACATTATTTTAGAAGTCAAATTAAACCATTGATAATTGATAAACAAAAATTCAATTAATAAATGGAAAAATGCATTAAATACTGCTATTACACAGCATACTCTGGAACCTACTGTAACTGTTAAATTAGGAACACAGTGGGGGCAGTTGCAAACAATAATTTTGTCATGTGCTAGAAACAGATACCTATGACTTGTACTGTATATAAATAAATAAATCCAATACAAAAACATCTGCTGAGCAAACAGCTGTAACAACTCAGTATATGGTGAAATAAAATAGTAACAAGCAGCATGTGGCCATTATGTAAGTTCACACAATAACAAAGTTACTGTATATGACACACTATCTGGAACAAGCAGCATGTGGCAATTATGTAAGTTCAAGCAACAACAAAGATACCGTAAATGATACACTAAGTGGCACTGGAGGACAATGCATATTGTATACTTTCAGAAAGAAAAAAAAACAGGACATAAAAATACTTCGCTTGAAGAAAAAGGCAAAAATAGAAGATTTATGTGAGATATCTCTAGACTTCATGTAGAAAATCTACCTTGGATTAAAAACAAACAAAAATATAAAACAGGATAAAATTCACTCTTTCGTATCTTGTTGTAACACAGATATGTAAAATATCAGAACCCACCTGTACTCCATCTCCAAAACATTCAAAATCTTATTTAATTTTGTACATGAATTATTGACATAAATGATAGCATAGGTCATGAAAAGTTAAATAGTACAGGATGAACCCACCAAAGTGCATTAAGCATGCCCCTGCAGGCTAAACCGCTACAGGACTCTATTAATACACAGCTTGTTTTCCGTTTTCAATCCATGTATTTTGTTCTTTAAAGATCCACTTCTATACAGACGTACTGTATCATTTTCTGGATTGTGCAATGCAAAAGATGACAAAGGGAGTTGCTGTCATCTTATTTTCTGAGTATCTGTGTTCTATAAGACTCTTCTTTAATGCCATCCCCAATGTCAAGGAATAACGATCAGCAGCACTGCCAAACCAAAGGTGGAAGGGAGTATGGAGCTGTGTGCCATGAAGCAATAGTTCTAAACCGTGAGGACTTCCAGTAAGGAAAGGATCACGGGGATATGGGTTACATGTTTCGGGAATGAGTTGTCAGAAGCGACATGGGCATGTGTGCCGGGGGAAGAGGGGTGAGGGTAAGAATGGAAGGGAAATCAGAGAACTGCAGGGTACAGCACATACTATATTTCCCCAGGACAGTCACGCACACACAGATGACACAGAGTAACATGTGCGTCAAAAGAGCCGCAGCTGGGCTTCCATGGCAGCTGAGTGTGCAAGGCTCACTGGAGATGTCTCAGTGAGGCACATTAGCAAGGAGCTTCTGGGCTCACCTTGTGCGAACCTCGGCAGAACAGGGCTGGCATGCTGATGTGAGGCAAGAGACTAGAAAGCATAGAGGCACAGGTCAAGCAGCACACAGAGATAATTGGGTTGAATTGCACACTGACAACAATGCCTAAAAAACATGATAAAGGGAGAGCACAGTGGATACAATCACTGTGAATGACTGCATTACCCAATCACCATCTCCTGCCATCAAATTCCACTATCCCTTTTCTGCCTAAATGTACACTCAAACAGAGCTACTGTGGCTCCAAAAGTGTGCCGGCTTCTCTAAAAGAAATGACCACAGAGATCATGCAACAGACATTCCACATCACAATACTTTTAAAGATTCAATCACAAAAAAAATGCATTTTACACACATTTCTTTGGTAACTCGCCACCCATATATCTGCCTTTCAGCACCCTTTCTGGCAAATATATTTTTTATTTAAATTAAGCGATAATGCAAGATTTCAATAAAAGACCTTGGCAAACTCTTTATTAAGGTTTGGTGCAAAGGATTTTTAACAGCGTTTGTGCAGATGACACAAAAGACACTATGACTCAATACCATTTATACTGTAATACAATGTCAGGAAGAGCTGCCTGTCTCTTAACAGTACAGAATATACAACAACAAAGGCATTTCCCAGACCTGAATTCTCCCTCTTGTAGGCAATAATTGGGAACTTGAGCTCTGTGTGTATTGCTCAACAGAAAACCTCAGCATTTGATTTCAGTCGATCAATGCACAATTTATGATTCACGCAATTATGCGACCTTGAAAAACTCATGAACAAAAAAATAAAAATGCAAAAGAGAGGGAAGCGCTTAGGAAAATAAAATTTCATTTTTTAAAAATCTGAACTGCAACACACTACAATTTAATCAGAATTTAGTGAATGCATACACTGGACAGTATAAAAAGAACAGAATTGAATATACTGATTTCTATTACAAAAAAATGCAAAAAAAAATTGTCACCTAAGAAAAGCTAGGTTTGCATTGTGGTGGTAACTATCTCACCCATTCAGACTAAAAACGGATTTTCATTCCTGGTGTCTGGTCATAGCTGTTCTTTCTCAAGTAAAGTGGTATATTTTCTTGGCTTTTGGTTTCAATTATGACTGCATGAACTGCAACTAGAGCTTCAGGGACTAAAATGCAACTACTTATATATTTTTTTTCAAATACTGTTTTGGTTCCACATGGCCATAGCGAAAACTACACACAGCTTTCCCAGATTCCTATTATGTTTTCTTTACAGTCAAGAAACAATTTCACTCTTTTAAAGGCTACTGATTCACAATACAGTTATTGGAACTTAATTACATTAGCATTTACAATTTAAAATAAAGAAAAAAAGAGAATGATACAACTTCTGAATTACTGTACTTCCAGGAAAATGTACCTCTTCAATACATGTTTAATACAACAGCTACTTGTGTTTGAGCTATAGTGCACAGATTTATCAGAAAACAATAATGACAACAAAAAAAAAACTCTAGCCAAAATCAATGTCAAAAACACTCCATTGGGCGTTTACATCCACATCTTCTGTGAAATTCTGATACCAGATCATAACAGCACAGAACGAAATTCTGGTTACACATGAAACGGACAAGTCTGTATAAGGATTGAATGTCAGTGTATCTAATTCAGACTGAACCATAGTACACTTCAGCAGTAAATATTCAGTTTATTCTGATTGAAACTCCATTTTAATTGAATAAAGGGATATATGTATAGTGTTCATGTGCTGCAAAAAGAGCTGACCTGTACAGAGGTTATTACTGCTGAACAAAACTCCAGGCATTCTGCCTGTGATGACACACAGCAAGTGGGAATGGATTTAAAAGCAAACTCCTTAAGAGTTTGCTGAAGGCAATGGCATTATATGCAAATACATTCATCCAAAAGTATCTAGGACAACGAACAAAGCTGTCTAATGAAAATCCTATTAATATATTAAATTGTAAAGCTTTAATTCATTTTAAAGAAACAGATACCTGAATGCAAATACAGCTCAAAGTGAGCTTAAACTTTTTCAAGCTGCCCTGACCTATTTAATCTTTGTTACGTCACATGGACATTCTAGTTGAAATGTATGCCTGTACATGTGCCAAGACTCTTCATAAAGATTTCATGAGAAATGTCATATAAATTATGTGGGCACTTCCCGCAAATACTGTGGAAAAACTCTGACAAGCTACATGTTTGTTCCTATCACAGCATACAAGAAACCCCAGAGAGGGGAAATCTAGTCCCCAGACTATGGTGCCATGTGCCAACATTTTTGAAAGGAATGCCACCCCATGTGTTTTTAATACCTGAATCACTTTAACTGTGAGCCATAGTATTTCCAACACTCCTCACTTCCACAGATGTACTGTAAAATCCTCCCTCAGATAATGTACTGAACATGCCTGATGGATATTGCTTCAAAAAGTTTTTTTTTTTCCATTTCGCAAAAGCCGATAAAGGCTTTAAATATGAAAAATAAATTCCTTCACTTCCCAACCCTATTTCCTAGTATCGCTTTATTTTAAGTTTTATTTTCCTTATTTGTATAAAAATATATGTCAATTTTTGTACCTGCTCATAGTACAGATGCATTTATAACAAAGTAATTAAACCTTATCTGGTCACTGGAATTTTTAACTATAAAAATACTTTTTTTCTGTTTGAGATGAAAGTTGTTACATAAATGTAAGAAATTCTTATGTTTGTGAATATTATTAAATATTATTATCATCATCCTTAGTGCATGAAATAGCCTCAGGTATTATTATAAAGTTCAGACTCATAAAAATGAATAAAACTATCGTGGCTTCTAATTAGAAGCTCATCAAAGATGTTAGCAAAGCTAATAAAGTCTTTTCTATGAGGACAGATAAAGTCCAGTTGAAAGAGATCATGAAATAGCTCTGATTAATCTTAGTAATTAATAGCCCCTGGTTCCCGAAAAAAAAATATAAAAAAAACTTTCGGTGTTCTTATTTTCTATAGCTTATTTAATTATTTTAATCTGACACATGAAATGATAAAAACAGATAATGTGTAAATTAGTCACTGGGGAATATATGTACTGCTGTAATGCTTGAGTGAACACCATCATTCTATTAAAAAGATCAGAGTCAACTAATTTTACTGCATGAAAATGTACTCCTACAGAATCCCTTCTTCCTGTGAGCATGGCTGGGCCCATGAAGTAGTTAGTCCTCACAAAAAACAGATCTGTACTGTACATCCTCTCCCTCTGTCCAGCTTGGGGATTTACTGTTGCAATGCTTGACATGATGTTATTTTAGACAATGCCCTGACACCTTCGTTTACATATGACTGATTTAGCATGTTTTCTGGCCTACTTTTGCTGCCTGAGGCACAAAAATATTTGTGTGCCAGCATAGTGAAAGCATAAGCATGCACAGTATGGCTTTGTCTCTGACAAATGTCTTCTGAAAGGAGAGCAGGAAAGCTTTAGAAGCTAGAATAGCAAAATACCACTGCTGCGGCACTGAATACTGCCTATGGTTACTTTTGCTGTTATGTGAAAAACTGAAAGAGTCATTTTCTCACAGACAGAACTTGTACTGCCTTTAAAAATACCAATCATTTGAGTGTTTAACTTTATAGGCTGTAAACCCTTTATAAATTATTAATATTGATACATACAGATTAAAATAGCCATAGATGTACTGTAAGTTAATTTGATCTTAGTAATAAAACCCCAGACTATGACTATACCCCGTTGCAATGATTTATAAGCTTATGACTGTTTATAACACCATTAATAACATCTTAACAGACTGTGTGTAGAAGTTTATTAGCAGAATCTGTGTGACCAAGTGTTTTATATCTTTTGTTACTTTTTAAGGTACACTAAATTAGAGTATATCTTATTTCCTGTCATTCTGTTGAATATATAATCCACACTTTAATGGGAAATGGGAATCCAACCTCTAACCATGGAGAGGATTGGAGCATCCAGGTTATAATTTAGCTTAATAAGATTCTAGGTCAGAAAAGACAATGACACACTCGTGAATCCTACTTTGGAAAATTATATAACAAATAAAAAGCACAATGTTTTTATCAACAGCTGATTTAAATGGACACATTGGAAACAATGAGAAAGGCAACAAATACTACTACTTGCACGGCTCATTTGTTGAATTTTAAACGTTATTTAATATATTTAGACAAATGCAAGCTTCAAAAGTTCTCTAAACATGTATCAGTACTCCTATCAAAATACACGAAAACTTTCTAAGTGACAAAAATTGTGAGATGTTAATTATTAAGGAAACTGACAGTTGCCAGGAATGGAACTAATAAAGGCAATGAAGAGGAGGATGAGGAGAAATTTAGAGTATGGTGAAGTATTTGGTTGTAAACTGTATTTAGCCTGGTCCCGCAGTAGCTGAGAAGACGGAATTTCAGGTATTCTGATTTATGTCTGGTTCTTACACTGTATAACAGTTTGGATCTTTGGTTTTTGAATCATGTTTAATATGTGGGTACATAAGGACTTTTAGGAATGTCTGACAAACAACAACTCTGATAAGGGAGAGTCTCCAAAACAAATGCCATTTTGACCAGGCAGAAAAGTCATGTTCAGATAAAATACATTTTTAAAGGAATATGTCAATATATGGCTCCCCTTTGCTTTTGTCTACATTGTGTGTGGCCACAATAATGGAAAGTGATGTTACAACTGCTGTGGTTGGAATAGTTCCATTATTTATTTGAAAGTTAGGAGAAGAAGCTTCTTTTACAAAAAAATCCACTGTCTAGTTCTTGTAAGATCATTTCTTACTTCTGCAAAAGTGGAATAAACACCTGCTTTCACCTCTTCTCTGAAAAAGCTAGTCAAACAAAAAAAACACATACTGTACTGGAAAAATACCACTGAAATTACTAGAGGCTGGGTCTCTTTCCAGCCTTCTCTTATTCACATCCTTATTTCAATAAGCTGAAATCCCAGTATGGTCAAAGAAAAAAATGACAAGTATTGTGTGCACAATAGTGGGAAATAGCAGCTGTAAATACAGTACACATAAACTGATCTAACTTCACCATGCTATGTGAAATACTATGTCAAATAGTTCAGTTAGACATTTTTTCCAGTAAAAAGTCATTTAAGAATATTTAAAAAGTTATTTTTTTTAATTGGTCTTGATTACAGTCATCCACAACAACCCTTTTCTGTCACTTTGTACCTTCACACAGTTGCCGTAATACACATACAGTTCTCATTAGAGCCTGGAGCTTGTAATAATGTAAAACACCCTGTTAGGTTGTTTGGGTTAACAAATCAATGTAAAAGTATAAATTAAAATTAGGTTTAATCTTGTTTGTTTTTATCAGCACATAAATTAGAACACATACTGTAAACCTGAGTTTCATTTAACAAATCTTGACTGCCTATCTGAAATTGTGAAGTAAAAAAAAATCAAGATTTGTGGCTTAATCAAAACAGAGCTACTCCTTTGCTTTTCTACAAAAGTGTCTGTAGCCTGAACGTAAATCTGTACCACGTTGAATCCTTATGAGAACTTCTTCATGGTACAGCTCAAATGCAGTTCAATCATGAAAAATGAACATTTTATGCATTTGTAGGTTTTTTCATAATCTGCCACTGCTGACTATTTGACTACTTTACCTGTAGAAAAAAGGATAAATATATTATGTAGCATTACAATACGACTGGTTTGCCACAAAACCAACTGAACACTTTTAGATATCTTTTCCTTCACACAGATCTGCTAAGACTTGCAACCATCAAATGTTGGCAGTGTCCTTTCTAGCCTTAAAGGCCTAATCTCAGCAAGCCTAAAGTATTTTTGAGATCTTCAGGTGTCACTCCTAGCAACATGATCCATCACCACAAACAACTCAATCAGGGGTGTCTTATCCATGTCCTGGAGGGCCAGTGTGTCTGCAGGTTTTCATTCCAAGTCAGATGTTAATTACCTAAATCTGTTAATTTTTTGTCTTAATGGGACTAATTTAACATCTTCTCCCAGCTCTTCAGGTGCTGCTGAAGAGACCTAAAAAACCTGTTGACCCACAAGCCCTCCAGACCAGAATTAACCACCCATGATCTACATCTTGCCTTGAGCTAGGTTAATAATAGTATTTAACAATATAATTTTAGAATTTAAAGGAATTTAATTAATAGGCAAAAGTCACAGCAATATGAGGACAACGTAGTGTGTGGTTTGCAAGAAAACCCTCTTTCTGAATGTCTGTGTATGCCGTCAGCTAGTCCAATATCCATGACCTGGAGGTCCTGATTGAGAACCTCTGCTGTATCACAGTTAGTAGAGCTGCAGGAATTAGTTGGCATTTGGTACAAGGAAACTGTGTGCACACCACGTGTAGGTGGCCAGGAGGCTTCAGACCAGTGAGGGAGAGATAACTGGGTTATCTTACGCTGCAGCTGCAAGGTCATGCACAACACAGAGGGGTGTCATCCTCAGATCTTGCTTTGTCCAACCACCCCCTGGCCTTTCATGAGAGGACAGATCTAAGTTCTGATAGCCTAACAGAAATGGAAGGACCAAGGATCCCACTCCCCAAGTAAAAGGGAGGTAGTGATAATGGGAGACACATTTTTTAGAGTTACAAAGAGTGTAATGTATATAGGAGTGATAGTTGCCTTACAGGTGCCCAGTCTGAGGTCCCCCCTGATCGGGTGGACAGGCATGTTTGGTCTGTTTAGGAACAAAGAGTAGGGCCTTCTGGAACAAATCAGATCTGTATGGCAGGACAGAACCAGAAGGACACTGACATATTGGGGAATTTTCTGCCTACATGAGTATTTAAACTAGTAAACTGGGGTCACAGAGCTCACAAAAGAACAATTCTTTATGGATCAGAACAGCTCTGGACAGACAGGGTCACCTAGGGGACTATTTCACACTCAGTAGTTAAACAAGGGTACAGGGTCAAATCTGGAAACTAGGCAGGAATTCACTCTGGACTCTTTAAAGACACAGCTACAGTAGATGGATTTTTTCTTTAAATCCTGAACTGAGCAAGATGGGTCAAATTGTGTCCTCTTCTTTGATTTTTTCTTAAGTTCATATCCAGTAACACTGGCTTGAATCTTGACACACCAATTGAATTCATATACAGTACAGTAGGTCTCAGATATACAATTAATAAATGAACAAGTAATAGGTTTATTCCATGCTGAAAAAAAGAAGAAAGAGAACACAACGTTTCGGCCGTGGAGCCTTCTTCAGGTGTGCTCTCACGTGAGAGCACACCTGAAGAAGGCTCCACGGCCGAAACGTTGTGTTCTCTTTCTTCTTTTTTTCAGCATGGAATAAACCTATTACTTGTTCCTTTGCAGCCTACGCATGCTGACGCAGCTACCCACCTGAACTACTACAATTAATAAATGACATCTATCTTTCTTTCTTTAACGGACCTAAAGACATTGATTATTCTTTGGTTACTTCTTTACTTAACTAAGGAACTGCATTGATGTTGACTGATAATATTTTAATTCAACTCCCAGAAAGTTGACTGCACTGCAGAGTATGGTAGCTCATTTTGATGGGAGTGTGCTGCAAAATTAATCAGAATGTGTACAGTACTAGAGCTGAGCAGTATAATTTCTGAGGATAGTATCTCAGAAAACTCTAATAACTTTTAAGGATTTCAGCAGACTACAATATTAAGACATGCACTGCACATTTCAGACTTACAGTACACTAGTTCAATGTGCCATTGCTTCTGTAGGAAGAGGAATGTAAATATTTTCATGTACTACGTATCACTTACTGGAATGATGCCAGAAACATGGCAGTATTTTATCCTATAAACCTAAAGTAAATGAAACATTATTGCAAGATTTAAACACATACATAATCACCCTCTTACAAAGATACCATTTGCCTCAATGCCAAATCTAGATCCACTTAAGCCTGACACAATGGAGTGTAGTCAAACACTTTTACACTTAAATTCCAACGTCACATACTCTATGTAATGTGAGAATGACTTCCTTCTGTTAAACGATGCTTAGTCTGCAAATTTTGTTTAACCTTAGCCATTATTTATGTTATTGTGCTTGTTGGTCTGACTTTATTTTAAAGTATGTGTTGCACTGTGATTTTATGCTGCCTGTTTAAACACTGTATGGGCAACCAAGTGTGAACTTTCTTCAGTTGATTAATCTTGTTAAACTAACGTTTTGCTTGCCCAACTGCTGTATTTATAAATCTACAAGAACAATACATTGGTGTACTTAGAATCAGCATTCCTCAGATACAAAAAGAAATCTGTCATTCTGAGGTGGTGATCTATATTGCTTCGCAACAAAATTGATTCTGTACATTATATACATATATGGCAATTCCAGGTTTGCACATCTACTGGCTCTTTTTTGTGAATCCAAATAACCAATCAATTTAACATTTTACTGCTTTAAGATATTATCTTACCAAAGTACTCCTCAGATGGAGGGTTGTCCATGTCATACAGCATCTTCTTGGTCAGGCGTTCAAGCTCATCCTCAGGTCTTCCAGCAGCGTTGCCAGGAGGGGGTGTCATCCCAGGAGCAGGAACCACAGAGCCGCCCTGAAACACAGCAGTATCAGACTCTTAAAAATGAGTGCAGAATGAGCTCACTGCAAAGCATGCATTCTGGTGACACACATGGGAAACTGGCAACTAGAAACTAGGTCCAGAGCAGGTAACCGGTAAATAGAGTTTCTCCAATGGGTCAGAAAAAGAGAGACGAAATGTCTTGAACAAATGCCAATTTGATTTTCTAAAGATGAACCAGCATCTTGAGATGGGGAATGACCTGGGAAATCCCCACAAATCAGTATATTAAATGATTATTTGCTTGTGATGTCTCTCAATGCTAGGATTTACTCATCTTTGCTATCCTGTGCAAGTCTGCATTGAGTCTTCATGTTTCCAGGATATGTCAAATGCAGAGCAATTTGGAAATGTAATATATTGTATCAGTAAGGGAAAGCAATATGGGTGCTTGGCTTTAGATGCAAACGCATTTTTGACAACTCAGGACAATCAAGTGCATGTAAACATTTTGTAATTGTCTTTTTCAGAAACAACACAGGTGTTACTGAAATTATTTGCCAGGATATGAAAATCATTTGGTTAAGAAAATATTTAGTGCTGCAGATGAATCATTCAGTGAACATAAAGTGATTCATTGTCTTTTTTTACTACATACAAAACCTTCGCTTAGATCAGCAACCACATGCTTTATGAATTGCAGTGCATGCCATTTCAGAAAGAAGTGATCATTCTGATAGTCATTCATTTCCAAAGAACGAGATGGTAAAAATAAAACCTACTACCTTTGTTTTAAGAGTATCTTGGCTTCTATATTTACAACTCAACTATTACAGAACAGGACCAAGTAAATGCCTAAAATAAAATATTTTAATAATTAACTGGAGTTTGTTATCCATGTGCCATCAATATACATTTTATTTCTTTTGCATTCTGAAAAAAGGAGAATGTTTTCTGCAGATCTCATGATAGTATCATATTATTTGTAGTGATAATGATAATAACAACAAGAATGATAGTTTTTCAAGAAACTCAAAGAGCTGTGCAATAGCACACATCATATGCTTTAGTATAAGAAGAAAAAGCTCAACACATTAAACAGTAAATCTTAACACATTAAAAGTGATAGTTTTATGATACTAACAATCTATCATGCCATTATTTTTATAACAAAAATGAAACAAAAATATTTTTTTTTTCCTAGAACCAGCTTTCAGTTATATTTGTGTGAGAGTGCATGCATAAGTTTTTTTTTATGGTAGATCTCATAACGGAAGACAATTTCAGATATTCAGATGGTTTTAAAGATAGTCACACACGACCTAAAAAACTTCTTGTGATATTTTGATTATTACATAAAAGTTCGCAGTGATACTTCTACTTCCTTCCTTGAAATACTGCATCACCCCTATCAGCCTGTCCCACTGATTCTATTAATGTTCGCTGTGTGGTGAATCTGACATGTTGTGCTTAACGCCTGTGTCAGTGAAGCATAGAGCAGGAAATAACCCTTGAGCTGTTTCAATACAATCCAGTCGCACAGGTGGCTCTCAGAAACAGCTGCACAGACGCAGCTTGTACAGGAAACAAGAGACCAGTTTGGTCACCAGTCAAAAAGATACAGTGAGAATGTTAACAGGCATTTTTGAAAAACAGAATTTGAAGAATTTGCCATTTTCAGAGATAATGTTTTAATCCATTGGGGACCATATATTTTATAATCATTTGAACTGGCCAGTGGTTCTTATAATTTTGTATTTGAAGACAGATACATTTAAATTACCTATCGAGGTGAAATTAAAATATCATTCTGTAAACTAGTTTATAAATTTCAAACATGTATATGTAAGTTGCAATATGATGTTGTATGTTTTCTTATCAGGGCATAAAGTAACTTACTATAAATGTATCTCTGATGCAAGTTTTGTGGAACTATCCTTTACCAGAAAGGTGACTATTTTATCTGTCTGGTACAGTATGATAACAGGGACCTTGTATACTTTTTCTGGTATTTAGCTTTCTTTACCTTGAAATGAAACAGATATTTTTTGTAATTATGACTTGGGATGCTCCCCAATTAGTAAAAATCAAATTAATTTAATTTTCAATGAGAAAGCTTTACACTTTTAATTGCATTTGAATTTAATGAATTACCAGTGCAAAATATTTTTAACTATAATTTAGCATCGGTTCAGTGACTTTTTGATATATGTAGAAAAATAAAATATTGAGAAAATATTGGGAATGCAACAATTACAGAATGAGAAAAAATATCGTAAAGTATTTAAAGTATTTGCAGTTTTTCAACAACTATATAGCAGTATAGGAACAGCAATGTTGCCAGACATATATTTTGTATAATTTGGAGATCAAAGTTCTAATACAAAAGTGTGCCTTTTCCATCAATTACTTCACTGTGCATAGAGATTTCAAAACGGAATGATACAGTAATTTTCATTATTACAATCACTGAAGTGCTTCAAAATGGAAAAAAAAAATTTTAAGACCTATGGATTTGGGTGAATTCAGAACAAGACTCAGATAAGACAATTTTCACAACCCTGTCTCCAAAACTCCAATACATTCTGTAAACAACATGTAAAAACGAAACATCTGACTAGCCCGCAACTGTAAAGATGATCGTAAACACAGTAAACTAGTCACGAGTATATGTAAAAGTAATTGAAGGAATGATGGAATGATGTGCCCTGAATACAGATCAGAAGGGAAAAAAAACTGTCAACACATTGGCTTTATAAAGTTCTGTAGTGTTGACATTATGGGACATTTTATAACGTGTGTTCAATCTCCTGTTGAACGGTTTCATTTGCAGCAAAAGCAATGGCACATGACATAAACATTCTGGTTAGATACAGTAGCATACTATTGAAAAGTGAGTCACACTAACCCTTTCTTTATCATTAGAGTAATGGTGGGCACAGATTCCTGTGACATGCAAAGTATATTAGAAGAGCTTAATCACATGCCTCTCTGGTCTAAAATGTATCCAGTATTCATGGCTCTTCAGCAACAGTAGATATACTAAAGTGAAAAAATGTTTCTTTTTTATTGTACCAGCAGTGTTCACATAAAGTCCTTCTAATAATAGTTCAGTTTTTAAATAGTATAACCTGATATAAGCATTGGAAAGCTGCACTGTACTTCAACCGTTATACAGGACATCAAAGCACAGTTTCCTCGTCCTATTTTATTTAGGTATAGAGGCTTTTTTCAAAAACTATAACGAAATGCACAAAATGCTACAGTGTATATTTAATCCTTTTGTTAAGCCTGTTATTTAATTTGTTATTCAGTTTGTGCTCCTCCAAAAGAAAACCAGGCTGGTAAACGACAGAAGCATTACAAGATGCACGACAGAACTATTTGAAAAAGCTTCCCTCCCCCCCCAAAATTTCAAACATAAGGATTTTTAACAAAAAAAAAGATTAAAGATAAAGATTCTTATCTACACACAATCAAAGCTTTGCTCTTCAAAAAGAGAGTCTTTAGACTGCATGCCAGGCCACACTATCATAACTTTGAAAACTGATGAAATGTCTGCATTACAGCAAACTAATTCTGCCTTTAAACGCCATTTGTGCATTTCCTACTAGCTGCCATTAACCGTGATGCCTGTTGGAAACCATAAAGCACACCACATGTCTTTTGTGACAGCACAGAATAATTTTTCACACTAATAAGTAAAATAGACTTCTGGCTTTTTTAGCTAGTATTCTACTATCCGGTTTTTGTGTGTCCACACAAAGGACAATAGAGGTTAACTCGTAATTACTTTTTTAATAATTATAGATATAAAAAAGGAAAGTTTTGAGTAAACTGCACTTTGCTTTAACATACAAGAGAAACCCTTAAGCTGTTTCTTTGTGAATAACAAAACGCTGTCAGCACAGAACAACTTGTTTACTGCATTAATATATTTTTTGCCCCCCCAAAAGATGAACAACATTTGCACTACATTTTTCCCAACACTTTAGATGAGATGGAGCTTCAGCCAGAGAGTACTGCTTTCTCTCTCACTGCCAGGGCTCCCTGTGGTTTGTTGCTTCTTCTCTTGGTCTATGAATACAAGGTGTTCATACAGCAACAAAAATTGAGGACCCTCTGCCAAAGAGCTTTCAGCTTTTGCTCATATCAGTTTGAACCAAAACTGCAGTGTTTCCATCGGTAAAATTGAGCAAAATAATGCAAATTGGAATCGGTAGACGGTCAGGCCCATTTCGGTCACCTGTTAACTCTGAAGGAGAAAGCTACCAGCGTTGTGCTACAAACACAACATGCAAGGAAACTCTTGCACTGTTATATTGTTATATTTCTCTTCAACAATGAATCCAAACACCATACTTTCAAATAACAATATGTAGATAAAAAAGTAGAAAAAATAAGTAATTGGAATTAACAACATGAAAGCTTATTTCTGATGCCTGTACTTTCGAAACTTTTGACAACTTCTCATTTTCCAGTTGTAGCCTTAGATGCAGATGGATATACAGTACTGTGCCTTTTGACAAAATGTATTATGTACAACAGGGCTTTCAGAGCTTATTTAATAGTCTGATGGTAAGTTCTGAAAGCCAGAGTTCCTCTTGTTTTGTGACATATTATTTTTTTGTAGTTCCTGTAAAAAATTAGAAACCCTCTGGAACTATCTGCTAGACATGAATGTTCTCAAAGGACAGGGAAAGATTATATATTTTCTGTATTTCTGAATTTACAGTTTAGTAGTATAAACATTATACCCCCTGTCAGCCCAAACTCTTCAATTACTAAAATTTGCAATTCTCATTTTAGAGTTTATATGTCTTTGCTCCCCCTGTAGGGTGAAAAGTAATGAAAGAAGACCTGTTTTCATATTGAAGGTGCTTCCAGAGATTTGCAAATACTGGACCTTAAGTTATCAGGAGACATGAGAAATGTGAGAAGAAAAACAAAGAGAGCTTAGGAGAGCTTTATTTACGTGTATGAGTATTGCATACAAGAAATGCTTCTAATCCATACCCCTTTAATTGTGCATGCTTCCCTGCACTGTGCTGCATGTTTACTGGGGGAAAACTTACTAAAAAGTGTTCTACTTTTTACTTTCTCAAAAACAGCTGTTACTTACTGTACACACAGTGCTCAAGCAGAGCATTATAATAAATCACTTGCAAGCACATTTCGTGAGATTAAATGAACCTTGAAATAAATGCTCTTTATGTACAATGCAATAATATTCTCCAGAAAAAAGAGTACTGTACTCAGCAAGGTTACTGCAAAGCCACTCTTTTATTCCAGCCTAAAACACTTTAATATGTTTCAGAACACCGGGTTTGATTTTAAATATTTTTCACAGTTGTAAATCTATATAAAACCAACAGGGTTTTATCTTTGCTGATTAAAAAATGTAGGCATTAGAACTTCAGAAATTTGGAATTTATTTCAAATGGGGGAAATCCTTAATGCCAATTATTTTAATCTAGGAACGTAAATGATAAACCAGTGACTTAACAAATGGGATGCATGAGAGGCACTAAAAATCCACAAAAATCTTTCCTTTACAGCACAAATCACAAAGACGTCTTTCTGGGTTTAAAAGGGATAAAAAATTTCAGACAACATTTTGGGCCTAATGTCTTTTTTGCATTTCTTACAGAAATGCGAGCCAAGGGTTAGTTTTTCTCCTTTGAATTCAATTTCAATTGGTTTAGAAGGAAATTTTAAGATTCATAAAATAAAACTGATGTGTTTGCATTTGGTAAAAACAAAGGCAATTTCCGCATTAAAAGAAGAACACTATTTGGGATTTATGTCTTACGCTTCTAGCTCATTTAACTACAACATAACAACATCTCTTATCTTGCCTGTCTGTCCTGCACATGGCAAACCTTCTAAATTTGTATTTGCAATCATCAAACCCCATCAGAGAAAATCTACAGAAACAGAAGCTGAAGTGTTTAGTACGCAGTGCAGTGTACCTGTTAGTGAGCTGGTCTGAGGTGCTCCTAAAGTGGCACACAGCAGGAGGCAAGCCAGTTCAAAAATATATGGAGGAATCAATAAAACCTGTAACCCAATAAATTGTTCTGTGCAATTAAATATGGTCTTTTCAATGAAAGAGTGAGGCAAAAACTGGCAACACTACGAGAAAGCTAACACTATGGCTTAAAACAGTGTTTCCAAGTTCCAAGTATAAGAACTCTCTCACCACTTAAAACTAATTTCAAATAAAATGACTCCTACAGAAAAACAAAGCTGTGGAAAAACTCTGGTTTAAAATTAAATACTTTGTCTATTGTGAAAATTATCTTATTGAGAAAGAGCAAGAATTTTAAACTACAGCACAACATTCAAATGTTACAGCAACAAAGATCAGCAAAACGCCAGTCACCCTCATCTGGAAAAAACACATATAGTCCCCCCCAAAAACTAAAGACATCTTCTTTTCCTTAAAAAGTTTCCATGTGTCACCCAAACAAGTTTGTTTTGCTTTCAATACACGTGTTTCTGATTTGTAGGCTAAAGTGTTTATCAACACACAGTACTAGGACAGAAATGACTGAAAAGCTACAAACCCCATGCTGCCTTGATTACATTCAAAATGATTACATTTTTTGGAACAAACACATCCTCAAATTCAAGCCAAGGTCAGCCCTCAGAATAATCTAGAAATCATCCAAAAGTGAGGCCACAAAATACTTACTTTCTCTCTAGTAAGTACAGTATAGTTTCTATCTTAAATACATTAATTGAAAAATCTCTGCAATGAAAGGGCAAAATACATTGAATTTTAAGGCATTAAAAACAACAGTTCTTTGCAGTCACTATACACTTTGACACAAATGGACTTGGTAGTGGTATTTTTAGCATAGTACGAAACGCACTGGCAACTTCATTCTAAATGGCTTGTCTCCAGACAATTTTATGTAGACAGCATGCAAGTCCTTATTTACGTGTATGATCTTGGTCAAATGCTTGATAGTGTATGTCCTTCTTCCCTGCAGAACATTTGAAAAGGAGACGAGGAGAGAAATGTTCACGCCATAATCCTGCTGGTCACTAAATGCGGTAGTATTGAACTATATTTCAGTTCTTCACTTAATCTGAGGCTAGCCCTTCATGTATATAATTAAGGGAAATAAAGTTCTGTTCTCCACATGCTGATGTGTTTCAGCTTTTCAGTAACCTCACACTACAACGTTTTAGAAAACCGGGATGCAGCTGAGAGTGTACTTAATTAACAAACTGCCAAAAAATAACTGAAAACGGTCAAGTAACTTGGCAGTTCCTACTGAAAACAATGCACACATGTTCATGGCAATGCATGTCCTGTATATAAATCAGATTTGAAATAATTACTACTCAATAAATCACCATAAAAACTCTCTGTTCTGTATTCAAAAAACATTTTGATGATGTAACATCAGTACTCAAATTACCTCGATATGTTTGGAATCAAGCGATTGCCCATTTAGGTCAAAATTCTGGTGGTTTATATCAGGGATGCAACATTTAATATCACATCTAGGACCCCAAGAACCAAGCTTGAGAAGGAATTCATTAGACAAAAGCATGCATTTGCCAAGCAAACAATTGTAGTCATAGAATGGTTATGAGTATACAACCTTAAAAGCTTACTATCAAAATAATCCCTGTACTACATGGAGAAAATATATAACATACATGCTTTTTAATCAAAATGCAATGCTTTTGTGATTTTTTACTTCATTCAAAAGTCATGAACTAAAATATATATAAATTATCATGGAGTATGCAAGGGTTGCTTCTGAAAGACCATGGCTAGTATTAGAAAGTTCATCTATAAGGAATTCTAAAGCTACTGCATAAAATGACAGGATGCTTTAAGCTTCATCTGCCAGAAGGTGTAGCTGTTAAGCAGACATTTTAAAGTCTACAGCTTACAAGAGAAACAGCCTGAGGAAGTAAGCATGCACATACAACACGAGAGAAAAAAAACACTGTGTGTAACAGCACTATCTTTATGACCAACCATGTCTTAAACCTATGAAACCCTCTTGTATCACTTTGGCAGGAACAAGGCTACTGATATTAAACATGTTCGTTGTCATTTCATCAAATACAATTGAAAACAGAATAAGAACATGTTTGTAAATTTCCTACATTCTTAAGATTCGCTGAGAAAAATGAGAAAGAATGGTTCTAATATTAAGAAAAACAGAATGACACCACATCAATTTCACTGTGGTGTTTACTACAAAAATTTATCTAGGGCCTTTGAACATAAGGGACTTTAACAGCTTTTTTCTTGTGCATTTAGTTCTCATCCAGCCACAGAACACAACGCCAGTCTTCACATCTGTTATTGCTTACTTCACTAACAATACAGAACTTACTACTTTTTTATCAGTTATCAAAGGGTCAGTGGCACAACTTCTTTTTATATTCACTTAACCTGAAAATCCTTATTGTATGAATGTAATTATACTGTATGTAGGAAGTAAATGGAAAGAAAACCAGCTTCCCTTATGCTAGATTTTAATTTAACATAATGCAATATTTGTGTAAATTTGCCATTAAATCAAATTATGATAAACAATGTTCATAATATGTAATATGTGCATATGAAGCAAATATAATCTTTACTAAAAGTTTTAAATGTGCAAATTCAGCCTATACAAAAGACAAAACAAATTAAACAACTGTTGAACTGTTTATGTGAGACTAGCCTGTGTGACCTAGATATTGGAACTACAGTACAGGACACTGCAAATTATATGATTTTATCACTGAAAATGGAAATTATTTTAAATTGAAAGCTGTTTACATGTTATCTTGACCACAGAAGACAAGGTCATTTGCTCTGTCACAAACATGAAATCATGTGAACAAATTGGTTGGCTTGTTAAGGTAATTTTCTGCACCTGAATTAACTTAGCTTGCAAAGGTTTTGAATAATTAGAGAATCATGCCTTTTCCATTTTTCTTTCATATTAACAATCTGTTTTCTTCTTTGTTTTTTTTTTTGCTTTGAATGTGTAGATTAGGTTACATATATAATGGATATTAACTGCTACTTCATGATTGCAAGCTTTAAAACAATAAATCTGAAAACTATGCAAGGGTCTGAATTCTTTGCAAGGCACTTCAAGACGCACAAACACCAGTCTCACTATACAGTATCTGCAGAGAAGTGATGATAATTCTGCAGACGTGGCACCATAGCTTACTCCTGCACAGTGTATAGTGCATCATAGCCTTTGAGACACCACAAGACTCCAACAATTTTTTTGGAGAATGCTTTGCATGACAGTCACATATTAAGGCCTGTCAATTAAAACATCATGTTTTTTGAGGAACGGTTTACTACTGAGACAAAGCACTGATTACATTTTATACTTAGGGAAAAGGTGAAGATATAGTAGCATTGACTATACAAAGGAACAAGTAAAGGGGTCCATACTGACAAGAGAAGAAAAGAAATGCAACGTTTCGGCTGTGAAGCCTTCTTCAAGTGTGACACATCTGAAACGTTGGGTTTTATTTTCTTGTCTTTACAGCATGGAATAAACCTTTACTTGTTTCTTTGCATCCTACGCATGATGATGCAGCTACCTACAGTACTTGAACGATTAACTATACAAGATTTGTTTAGCTTCCCTTCTTGTTCCTGAGTATTGCAGGATAATCACACTCTTGGCACGACCAGGTCAAAATCAAGTCATTACTTCTGACTTCTATCTTGCTTCAGTCAGTAGTATTTGTTTTAAAAATGGGTGCTTGCAGTAAATGCAGAAACTCATCTTCTACAATGAAAGAAGCAAAAGTTAGATAAGTTATTTGCACTCAGTCCTCCTATTAAGTTAGACAGCCGCAAGTAATTGAAAACAGTGGCTTAACAAACAGCAACACTACCAAGAAGATGTTAAAAAATTAAATCAACCAAAACATGATTAGAGTGACTTAAATGCATTAAAGATCATAAGTACATGCACCGTCACTGCCACATTCGGGCGAAAGAAAAACAGCAACAAGGACGGCAGTCAAAACTTTCCATTTTCTGTGACGACCAAGAGAAATTCTGCGATGTCAAATTAAATTGCACTTTAAAGTACAAACCCCCTCAGCGTAACCACGGTTACTTGGGTAGAGAGTACAGACTGTACCTTAGAGCCCTCTCTCCACCGAGAAATTGAATCTGTACTTATGTTACATTAAAATGCAAAGCCGTTTCCCCATCCTGATTTCAATAAGAAGTAATTTGCCTCAAAATGTTACTGAGGTCTCATTAGTGTTGTTTTATTTGCTAATGCTGTCTTTGCTAGCAAACAGCAGCAGTGTGCATTCAAATGCTTCTTAAATAAACCAAAACAACACAAACTACAGCCCTTTGTAATCCTTTCCTCACACTTTACAAACAAATAGGGCCATGTTAACCATGTGCTTTCCATCCCACTAAAGCAGTGTGTGAATTAACTACTAAAAACCCTGCTTAAACGTATAAACAACCTAAACAAGTCAACGGTGAAATGGCAGGGAGTCCATGACTGTAAACTACCTGTGGCTGCAAAATACATTTATTTTGTCTGGGAAATGAAATCTGCTAACAAGACGTCTAAACAGGTAATTTAATCTCTAAATTGATATGGCAATGAAATGTTTTGTGGTTCAACAAAGTGCAGTTTCTCATCCAAGGTACGGTATAAGTCATGTAATGACTAAAAAACACATGCTGTAGTGACATTTAGAGGTATAAAATGTGCCTTTGATGAGCTCCATGTGGGATCCAGATAACAAGTAACTGAGCTAAAACTTGAACTTGAACTTTATTGCCATATGTAACCAGTACATGTACTGGTACAATGGAATTCTTACTTACAGAAAGTCTCTCGATTGTTAAAACACAAGTGCAGACAGTGTATGAAGACAGTATACAAACAAACAGTAGACAATGTACAAGTAAAGAAGTAAACAGTTCCAATATAAACAATGCAGACATGTAAATGATGCCTGCAGATGTGCAAAAAATAAAATGACAATGAGGTAGATGGCGTAGGTGGGGTCCGAGGGGCATGGCCAAATGTGCTCGCCAATCGCACTACTTGTGGGTAGAAGCTATTGAAGAATCTAGTGGTAAGTGTCCGTATGTCTTGTATCTCTTGCCTGAGGGCAGTGTGGTGAAGAGCTCATGCCCGGGGTGGTGACTGTCCTCTGTGATGGCCAGTGGTCCTTGTATAACAATTCCTTGCATTTATATGACTCTTTTCATCCTGAAGGATCCCAAAGTGCTTAACGTGTTTCATTTACACTCAAGCGCCACATTACAACCAGATCAGGTAGAGAGACAGAATTAAAGGGAATATTTACAGAGGCCAAATTGCGCGAACCCAGAATGGAACTTGGCCAGGATACTGCTCTTATGAACAGTGCTAATGACCAGATATTCAGGACATCAGTTCCACAGTTGCTTTCAATGAACCGATGGCATGTCTTACTATACTGTGTTCCTCATTACCATACTGGGGTGTTTGTTTGAAAATTCTGATACAAAGGGAAGAATGGCACCTACTGGTCACCAATACCACTTACAGAAGCAACTGGGTTTTCTTTGGAGGTCTCCCACCCCAGTCTGACCAGGCCCAGGCTTATTTAGCTACCAAAATCATAAAAACCAAACAAGACTGGTTGTTGCGTTGGATCCAGATTAGCATAAGTCACATTCATTTGGCAAAACAAGGACATCATACTGTGGCCTACCGAATTTTTACATTCTTCTCATATCAATGCATGATAACACAATACCTGTTTATATCAGCAATATCCAACAAAACAAGATTGGCTAGTAACAGTTTTTTGCAGGTGTGTTGCAAGATGGTAATCCACTCATACCTAGATTCAGGAGAAGCAGATGTGGGCGTGGCTGTCAAATCAGTCAAGCAAAATTTAGGAGGTACTTAAATGTATTACTATATTTTAGAAGCTAGACTCACACATTACTGAGTTAAAGAATGTCAGAGGCCACTGAAATGCAGTCTGTGGTCCAATGGCCTTGCAGTACAACATTTGTAAACCTCCTAAATTGAACCAGCTTTAGAGCTACCCTTGCCCACATATTGCGTTGAATAAGGAGGAAGGGACTGTACCTAAACCATCATCTTGCATATGAGGCTTTTTATACTATGCCTTTTCTGGTATTGCACAATAATCAGCCAGCAGAAGAAAACGGTCCTAGAGACTATCTCAATTACAGAGTATCAATAAGTTTAACGTTCCCTGAGAGGATAACAAAAAAGGTGTAACTACTGGTAATATTTTCAGATATTTTAATTAATAAGGATCACAGGATACTCCATTTGTAGCCATTTTACCAACACTGGATTTAAAACTTAAAATCCATTATTTATTAACATTTACTCAATATAAAGGCCCTCATTACTTGCCCAAAACATGTCTGAGAAAAAAGTGGCTTTCTGAAGTTTTAGCAAGACAACACTTAATAAGCAAAGAAACACAGTACAGAGTGCACCTTATAACAACAAGCAGGTGATTCAGTTGGAATCAGTGCAGGTTCAATATTTGTGATTTTGGCTAAAAACACCTTTTGTTTATTGAAAGAAGTTAAGAGTCCAATTCCACACATAAATCAAAAAAGGAGAGAAAAGGTAGAACACTGCTTCTTTTCAACATTGAAACACTCTCTTCTCCTTCGCAGTAAGGATTGGCTTATAAAGAGTGAAACACATCACCTTGCACTGATAATGACAAATTTTCAATAAAGATGAACATTTAAAAAGTCAAGTGAATCGATAATAAAAAGAAAAAAAACATTTATGCTTGAGCTAGAGATATTCTGTGCTTTCATAATTACTCCATAAAAGGAGTGTGTTTTTATCCTTAAAAGATGCAAAGAAATGAAGCAGAAAAAAAAGTATAAATAGATGGAAACTTGTAATACTTCCTTTGTTTCAAGAAAGGCGACTACAGAATTTAGGTAATGCATGTTCAGACTTTGTTTACAAGAGAACTGACAACATTAATGTTTAACGGCACTTTATAAGGATGTACTAGCAAAGAAGTTTCTTTTCTTACAGCTCAAAAAACGTAAATCTGCAGTACCCAAGCAAATTTAAATTAATCACATTTAATTAAGGAATCACATAAAACATGTTCATGATTAAGCTTTAAACTTTCCTATAATTAGCAACCCCATCACACAATTCAAATGATTTTTTTAAAAACCCTTTACTTCAAAAAACATTTCAAGTCAGAAAATCTGCACCTCTTTGGTTATAATGGCTAAGCTCCAATTGACAAATTGCGTGCAACATTTATTTAATAAGGTAATCACCACAAACCTGTGTTTGAGAGATTAAAATTTAATTAGATGTCAACGCGCCTTATACAGTTCTTTGATAAATGATAATCATGTCATCACATTGATTCTTGTGTGGCCCACATTTTAACTCCATCAAAAGACGTCTTTTTTTTTCCCAGACAACCATTGTCACTTCCACCCCTATTTGAGTGCTCAAGCTTATTAAGTTCATTAATAGAGTCACTCCTGATTATGTCAAAAAAACACATCTGAGGCATGCTTCCAAGTTAAGTCTCTCAGAAAATATGATGAAGAGGATGGGCAGCAGCCAATGACACACACACTCAAATGTAAAAACATCATTATTGACCCGCTTTAAAGGAGCTGCCAACAAAGCAAAGATGGATTTCAGACAGAAACATTCTTACAGTTCAGCTGGTTAAGTCTCCATTGTTGCTCATTTCTATGACACTCTGATGTAACGTTCATGAGATTAGTGGGTTAATTATACACACCATTTTTTGTTAATTTATTGAATTAAGCAGGATTTTAGTGATCACATTATTCATCTTATCTGTACTGGAGTCCTGACACAGTTAGTCAATGCGCAGACCAAAACAAAAAACAGCTGCATAGCAGAAGGTTTAATGTGAACACGAGAAGGCAACATGGACATGGCCACGCATGTATCAGAAGAAGAACACTATCACAAAGCTGGGAATTTAAGAACAACAAAAATACTACAAGCACAGTAAATGATTAATAGAATTAAAATAGATGGCAATAGGATAACCAATATGAATTTAGCAAAGGTAGGAGTTGCATAATTAATGTTGTACAGTCCACGAACAGTAGAGTCATAATTATTTTATTCGCCAAGCACTTTTGATGTACAAAGAATTTACTCTGGTGTACTTGCTTCTGTAAAAACATTCTACATATACTGTACAGTGCCATACACAACAAGACAATAGACATCATTAAGACAGTGCATATATACAGTACAGTAACTAAGAATTCTGGTTAAGCAAAAAGACAGTCCTAAGAATGAATCTGTTCAATTACCAAGTGGCTCTGGTTTTCACAGACAGGTATTGTCCTCCAGAGGGACTTTTATGAAACAGGGTGAAACCCAGGGTGAAACTCAGGGTAAAACCTGGGTGTTAGGCATCATCAGCAATCTTTCCCACTTGCTTATTTGCTCTGGAATTGTACAAGTCATCAATGGAGGGCAGATGACAGCCAATGACCCTTTTCGCAGAGTGAACAACGCACTGTAGTTTGCCTTTGGAGAAGTCAGTTATAAAAGAATGCTCTCAACAGCAGCACTGTAAAACTGTATTAAAATGAAGACAGGAAGTTATTATTAGTTGGTGCTAAAAGTACATTCTCTGCAGTGCTTGCTTTGTGAACTGGTGATATCCATGTCCCATCTAACCATATTAGAGATCATAATTCCCAAAAACTTAAAAGGACTTCACCACACTCACAGCCATAACATGGATACCCAGGGAGAGAGGTTTTGGAGAATATTTCCAGAAATGAACCACAATTTCCACTGTTTGACAGGTATCAGTCTTCTAATTAAGAGAATTAAGAGTATTAAGTAACGGACACAAGAAAATGGAATGTATAGTTATGTTTTCAGAAGTTTTTCAAAGATTAAAAAAGTAATTTTTATAGATTAAAATAAATAATAGATTAATAAATAAATCTTCTGTACTGAAGCAACAAAAGAGCCTAACAATGTCAGGATGCATAAAAGTGTAGAATTTAAATCAAGAGCTGATAACATTGTACAATGCAATAGCAAGAAGTCATTTATAATACTGTGCACAGTTTTGGTTAAGACACTGCTGCTTTAAAATCACTACAAAGAAAAGCAAGCAGGTTTGTTCCCAGGCTCAAAGGAATGTCCTTTCTGGCAGGTTAAAAGAACTGAATCATTCTGGTTTTGATGTGAGAAGACTACAATAGGACCCAATAAAATTATTCAGAGCCCCCAAAGGCGCTGGCAAAGTTAACTTTACAACTTCTTCAAAATTAACAGCGAAACAAGAACCAGAGAGCACAAATGGAAACCAAGGGGAACTACTTTTAAAACTGAGAAAAGGAGCAGGGAACAATCTACCTAGCTATGTTGTTAAAGCCAATACTCCCACTTATTTCAAGAAAAGGCTGGGTTTGATCCTTGGATGAACTAATCAAATGAATTAGATGAGCCTAATTTTCACACTTCACACTTGCAAATATTTTTATGATCTTATATTTTAAGTACATCCCCTTATGATGTTAAAATGGATTGCTTCTTCCATATGTAAGTTTGAGTATCTTGTCCATTTTACAGGATACAGACACTTACATATTTACTTTGGTAGGAACAATCCTTTCCTAAACAAAGCACAAGTGTCCTTTTAGTACAAAACAAGGCAGACAGTAGACACAGTAAAGAGGTAAAGATAATAATCATTTACAATAAATTAGTCTTTAGAAAATAGTTCTCTGTTTTGTAGGACCTATCGAAATCCTGCTACTTGGCAAGATACACTTTTCAATTTTTAAATGGGAGGTTTTAGGGATGTTTTGCTTGGGTCCTTGTATTTTAACTGGGAAAATTCCAAAAATGTTCACCACAATAAAATCCAGTGTTTCATAGGGGCAAAACAAAAACAGTATAAGAAAAAAGCACAAAACTCATAAGAAAGTATACATTCCCAGGTGGGTTTCAAGAGATTAGTGCAACTTTGGACACACAATTATAAATCCCTACATGACGGATGTTCAAATTCAATCTCTGATCGTGACAGGGAAGTAAACAGAGAAGTAATTTAGAAGTGTCCCAGTACACATTTCCAAATTTTCTCTGGGATTGAAAGAGTTTCAGGGAAATATAGAAAAAAACCCAAAAAAGTACATGTCAAACTTGTCCAAATAGAGAAACTTCAACTGCAAATCACAAAATTGCACATCACTATTAAAGCACCAACCCAGTGTTCCAACCCAGCAGTATCCTCTTCAGGAAATAATGAATAACACCTGTTGTGGAATATCATGTAAATCACATGGGTTTAATGTAAAAAAAAGGTCTTCTTCAACAATAGTTTACATGTAAATTTTGCACAATTCTGATAGAAATGTACATAATCTTGAAATGTTAAACACCTACTGTATCTAAAACACCTGACAAAGTTGCACTGCAAGGTACAGTAAAAGAAACTATGAGTCAAAATTAGGAGCATAAGCTCTTATGTACAATACTTGAAGGTAAAGGCAACAGCCATTAATGTGAGAGTGAATGAGGGAAAAGCAACTTCAAACAGTATTATCAGGCTGAACTATGGACTGTTTCACTCCATTTGACCAGCTTGAAGTCAAAGTTCAAGTCTCTCCCGTAGCATGAAAAGAATAACCAAGAATTTCATGGTTAGTTACTAACTGGAGACCAGGTAGATCGTTGCTTCACAAAACAGTGAAGGTGTGCAGTGGAATTACTCTTTAAAAAGTGGGATTTTCAAAATGAGGATATTTTTGTAGCTCTATTCAAGCATCAGACCAAGTATTAAAAAAATATATTCACTTGAATGCTCACATTTGACATTCAAATTCTAGTCAAAAAAGTCTATATTTTCTCCTTAAAATTGTAATCTATGTTCCAGTTCTAAATAATTGTTACTGTATTTTTCACAATATTAGTGCTAATTATTTTAATATCATTTTGTGTGTTTCAAAACCTTTTGGGAAGATCTTGCTGTGAGATGAAAAAGTCTGCAAAGCACTGCTCAAGACAACAGGCTCTAGCAAAGAAATACTGGGTCAAAAAGCGAACTGATTATTACTTCAGAAAGACAAGACAAATCACAATATTATGGCTCTGTCTGTTTGACAGCAGCAACTGACCTTCCGGGGGTTTAAAAAAATGCTTTCAGGGGTTGAGCAATATCGCAATAATCCTGTCAAATGTCAGTCAAGCTCGGCAATAATACAAATCATCATCCAGCTTAGCCTTTCCCCAATTTAGGGTGTCAAGAGACTTAAAGAAATTGTTAAATTAACCATCAGCCATGAAATCCTTAATTTTCATAAAAAGATCAAAAGCATGTGGATTTGGGTAATTAAGCCACTGTAAGCCTAGTTAATGTTAAATGCCACGTCCACACTTCAAACTAGGACAGGATCCAATGACACTGAAGGTTGAACTGGATACCCAATGACACTGTGCCTAGTGTAGGCTAACAGTAACTGACAAGTGTCAATTATATTTTAACAACACTGATGTATCCTTATGCAACAATGTGTTGCAGTACTTAGCTTAAAGCTATGTCCCTGCTCAACAGGTAAGAGGTACTACTCTATGGAATATTCAATGTATAGTACAATGGAATAGTCCGTTTTTAATTGGTGCAAAATAATACCAAAGCAACCCATTCAGGGATCTTTTAAAGGGGCTATGACTCTTCATTAAGCCCCAGGACATGCTATAGAATGCAGTCTTATAGTGAACAGTAGTCCACCCAGGGTTATTCAGGACAATACAGGACATCAAGGAATCCAAACTGTTTATGCTAATGTTAATAATAATGTTCCACAGAGTTCATTTTAAATGCAGAATGAAAATTAAATAAAATCACATTCAGATACAAAATTATGATATGTGCTGCCATGTGAGATTAGACTTTCTGGTACAAATGAAAACTGGTGCTAGGGAAATGACGGGACTGGTGAGCCGTGGTTCTTTTGGGTTTTCTGGACACAGCAACTCCTGTAACTTGACAGGAACTTGCCAGCTTGCATTGAAGTCAGTGGCAGATGTGTCCCTCCTCCAATTGGCACCAACTCTCCTGTAAGACACTGTGGATCTTACATCGCATCAGGAGGTGAACGGCTTTAAAAGATGCATACAGTATGTCACCAATACTGTACTGTATGTGCAGGTCCTCATTCTCTCCATGCAGTCCAGAATGCATGCAGCCCATAATGGCAAAACAAGCATGAAACAACAGGCGATTCAACATTGAGTGGGTACATAAAGACTCTATATTACATTTAATTTTAAAAAGAGTTCTTTGTTAGCACTGCAGAAAGAAAGCATACAGAAACTGTAAAAAACTAGATTTCTTTAAAGAATTTCAGATATTAAGAAATTAATTAGATTAGGATTATTTGTTGAGGATCATAAATACAATGCATATAACACTTGTCATGACAATAAAGAAAGGAATAAATGCCAACAAGTTCATGCACACAGTATACTGCCAAATTCCAAATGACAATATACAGTACAGTACTATGGTAAAATTTTATTACACTAAGTACAGAAAAATCAAAAACTGTTATTAAAAAACAAATAGAAAAAACATTTGCTTTAAATGGAACACTACCAGAATTAAATATCTCAGAAAAGTGTGTCCAGACAACATCATCTTTGGCAATAACAATCTATTAGGAAACACTACCATAATATCAGTCAAAACTGAGGACATTTCTGCAAACTTGGCAGAGATGAGAAACAGAGAAAAAAGTTTTTTTTTAATTTAGTGTTAACAATCCTGGAATTTAATAAATCTTTTTTTTCAGCAAAAGGAAGTTACAAAAACTAATAGTATTTTTATTTAGGTAAAATAATTTTCTCCAGAAATAAACATTATAAACAAAAATGTTTTTCAGGTGTGCTTAATTTTTCAGGCAGATAAGGAAATAAGGAAATGTAAATAATGGCAAGTACTCTTCCTTGGTGATATTCACATTACAAATTGTAGCTCTACCTTAAAAGTTGCTGCAGTTTTATATTAATTTTAATGTTTTAAGTTGATCTTTGAAGCAAGGGAACAACAAAAGAAAGACACAACTTCTAATTAGCTTTCATATCCCGTCTCATATGATGCCTTAATGAGGCTGAGCATTTCACTTCTTTACAGAGGTACAGGTCATATGAGCCAATTACAGAGATATGTAACCATATTTTGTCTTTCAGTAACATAAGTTACTCTTTCTTTAGCTCTCTGGTAGAGGGGTTTAAAGGGAATCATCTGGCCATCACAATCTCCTAATTTGAATCCCTACAGAGACTGTAAAATAAACTGGATTAAGAATCCTGTCCATTTGAAGCTTCACAGCTAGGGACTCTATCTGCAGGTGGACTGGGTTTCAATGACACATCATTATTGTGTCTGGATCACAGTAAAGACAACCAGGCAATGTGAAAGGGTAATCCTCCCTAAAAGATGAGAAACCTTAAATCTAATTCACTTACCGACATTACTCTTAATAACAGGTTTCCCTATTACAGTTTTAAAAAATTATATATTTTTTTAGTTTTTAAGTTTAAAAGTTTGAAAAGCAGAACAGAACTGTTCAAAGAGCTCAACACCCCCCACCCCCCACCCCCCACTCCACACACACACACACACACACACCATGAGATCACCTTCTTGGACACCTTCTACATTTCCACCTAAAGGACCTCGACATAAGAAATAGTTATGATAGAGATGTTGTGCAAAAAGGTTTAGACCACACTAGCTGCATCCCTATGGGTCCAAGACATCCAGGACTTGAACTGTGTCACTCTGATTTGGTGAGGCAAGCCCTCCAGATTTGATGAGATCCAGAACTAAACAAATGAGATAAACAAATGCTGTTCTCCCCCTTCCCTCAGCAATGTCCTCACTCCTGTAAATAGGGTTTGTTGCAGCCTCCAGAAGAGAGACATCCATATACTTGTGTCTTCTCCATGTCCCAGTTCTGCAAATGTGGAAGCCAAATGGGGATTTTTTGAATGATGTTCACTTCTCTTTAGCCGACCCAAAAAGTGAATACTGTTATGCCAGGAGAAGCTCTCAAATTCTGCAACCTTGTGCTCTGGACTCATCAGTTTTGAGTATTCGTAATATTTTCTTGTTCCCTTTGTTCACTTGCTTTGTTCACTTCAATTACTGAATTTTTAGAAGCAGTGTCTACTGTTAAACTGGCTGCTTCAGTACATCTTCCCATTTAGGTTAGGAATCGTATTTTTGATTCGGAAACAGCAGATACCCCGATACCCCGTCATATTGTGTCTCTGCCATCGGTGATGGTTTGCCAACCCAAATGAAATTAAATTAAGCTTGGGTGCCAGTTACTATATCAGCATACCACTCATGTGAGGGAACAAGCAAAGGTTTATTCCATGATGAAAAGAAAAGAGATGGTGAACTAGACACCTGAAGAAGACTCAACAGCCAAAATGTTGTGCCTCTTTTCTTTTCAGCATGGAACAAACCTTTTCTTGTTCTTTTGCAGCCTATGCATGCTGACACAGCTCCCTACTTGAACTTCTTGTACCACTGGAACAAGTAATAGGTTTATTCCATACTGAAAAAAGAAGAAAGAAAACACAACGTTTCGGTCGTGGAGCCTTCTTCGGGTATGAGAAAGACAAGACAGTAAACAAAGGTAATGTAGCAGGAGAACAAAAGCTGGGAGAGAGGAGGAGCGAGAGGCGGGAGCAGGGGACAGAAAGAGAGGCCAATTAAGAGGTGTGGAGTCAGGATAGGTGTAGAGAGGTGTGAAATGAAACCTACAATGAATAGAGAGAATTTAGAAGAAAAGCAGTCTGTCGTTAAAAGAAGGGGGAAGGTGTGATCCTAGCTGCAGGATAATTTTGTTTTCTGTAGTCTTTCTGATGTATGAGTTCGGAAAACCGTCTTTGAGAACACAGACGGAAAGATTAGAGTGGTCATGACGCAGCTACCCACCTGAACTTCTTGTACCACTTACAGTATGTGATCTCCACTTACACGGTTATTTTGACTGACTGCCTGCTTTCAAACATCTATGAATATTCCACCCCCAAAACAAGTTCAAAACATTTAAAACTAGATAAATGTTTCTTCATTTATACCAGACAGAGGACGTTAGTTTTTCTCCGGCCCAGCCAAGACAGAGTGTAAGAGCTGGAATGAAAATGTAGTGAGTGAACAGAACATGTGAAGATGTGCTCTCATCATCAAATAAACATCAGTTTTACTAATGCCTCTTTTCTGGCAGCTGCATGCAATGCTACAGTATCTTCTAAAATGCCAGCCTCATTAGCTGATAGAAAATATTTCCAAAACTAGCATTTTACTTTTATAAAACAATATTCTTGCCAGGTAATTGGGGTGCTGATTGCATACACACTTAAATGTATAAACCTACATTTTTATCACTTCCCATCTTAAACATTATGTTACATAAATGTTGTTGCTATCCTATTCCATTAGTTAGTAAGGTCTGGAGACCTCACCTCCTTTTTTAGTTGAAAATCCAAGGCCAATTCAGAAAGATGACAAATGACTAGGTTTACTTTGGTAATGTAAATATACTGGGACTGAAACCGCTCTAGCAAATTGTCGATTTTTGTTTCACACTATATTAATTAGTTTCTTTAAACATAAAGACGCTTAATGTAATTTGGTATTTAATTTCTGATTAGTAAAACACAGCCCTAGATGAACTATTCCCAAAGGCTGCACAGTACTGTTTGTATTTGTGCAAGCATAAAATCCTCGAATTAACTGATACTCGTGGGCCTTATGCTTTCCAGAGACTGCAGAAGACTGAAGCATATTTTAAAAAGACCAACTGCTAGAAGCTGTCAATGAATAAACTAAAGGTCTACAGATTAATTTACTGCTGTTCAAAATTTAATGGAATTTTCTGTGAAGTCAGACACACAATATTTTGATGCTAAACAACATTAGAGGTACAATTAATTAATATACAATTTCACTATTTCTTCTTAGAGTCTTCAGGCTCTTCTAAATTATAATGATTTCAATTACTAAAGTTACCATACTTTTTTAATTAGGTAAATGAGACACAGGGAGCATCTTAAATCACTCCACTACAGATCATTAAAATCATTCCTCAAGATCAGTCAGTCAGAAGGATATAAGATTTCATCCACTTCTTACAACTGCCTGCCACTTTAATATTATGATCTAGGTTAAAAAGAAGAGTTATAAATCTCATGCCTCAGATCTCATAACTTGACAAGTAAAACTTAGCATTTAAAATCCTAAAGAACACTGTCAAAAAATAAATTCTTGAAAACATAAAAATAAATAAATAAAATGCCTTGTGGTAGTATTTAGTTGAAATTCTATACAACAGATTTTGTGACCTAGAATTTTCCTACAGGCAAAGACAGAGATATAACTGAACAGAGAATGCTGACCACGAGTTTTACAAGAGCCAAATAGTTAACCTTGGGTTTTCAGCAGTTCAGGCTTATTGTGTCACCTGAACAATATCCTTTACAAAACTTGTTACAGGCCACACCCAAAGACTGAACGATTAAGGCTTGTAAGCTTAGCCTGAAAGTGTCAAAAATTATCACAACCTATTTTACACATATCTGTAAAAATGTAGCTGTTTCTATTGCCAAATCACTGTTATCTTAAAAGTACAATGCTATCTTCATTAACCCGCTGACATCTAAATATTGTTCACAAATGTAAAACTTGAAATGTCACCTTTAACTGCAGAATAAGAAAAAGACTGTAACAAGGTAGATGAAAAGGTTATATTATTAAGGAACCAAATGCAGACCTAGTATGCTTGCAAAGATAACACATTATAAGAAATCTCTTTCCTTCTCATATGCAGTCAATGTAGGTTGATTATAGAGGTGTATAACTGTTTTACAATGTTAAGATTACACAGAACTACTATTTAGTTCTGTACATTTATATATTGACATTTACTTTGTTAATAAAATATATATTTTATCTTTTGTTTCAGCCTTTTTAAACATACTTCCACATGGAAAGGACGCTTCTCAATAAAAATCCATTCATATGCATACAGCTTACGTTCTGCAACTTTAAAAAAACTCAGAGCTAGTTCCACTTCAAATACCTCTTCATAAACAAAACAAAAACAAGAAAAATGTATTCTGACAGATAAAATCCAGCATGAAATGAGGACAAAACAAGCACTGATTCTTGAGATGGATATCCAAAACAGTCCAAAGCTTTTCTACTGCTCACGACTTCTATCGCTGCACTGATCGTTAAGTACTAAAGTTATGTAGTGAAGTCAAAAATGTTTAAAAAAGTAGATATTGCAGTAACTGAAATTACTTCATATCAAATAAAGAATTCAAATAAGGCCATACAGACTCCTAGGATTGGGCTTATGTATTACATACTGTATATCATAAGGAGTCTACAAGGAATTTCCAAGGAGAGGCAGAGGCCTACCTTTTGTGGAAGTCCAGGAGCTGATCCATACTGAATCATGGGTGAAGGGCCCATGGCCTGTGGTGGGTCAGTGATGTAGGTCTTCTTAGGAGCAGGAGGTTGGTACCCTGGCCCAGTGGCAGAAGTCGGGTAATGGGGTTCTGGTCTCCAGGTGTTGTGACCTCCATATGCAGGACTCTGCATCCCCACTCCTTGGTAGTGGAGATCAGGGTAAGCTCTTGGAGGTGGAGGAGCGTACCCATGGGTCAGCTCAGGCTGACGGCCCGGCTGGGGTGGTCCATAGGCAAAATCTGGACCACGGGGTTGGGTGGCCATGTACTGAACTGGAGCTTGGGAACGAGCTGGCTGCTGGGGATACTGCTGTTGGTTGAAAGCAGGGGACACGCCCTGGGTGGGCTGAGGCCCTTGAGGCATGTAGTGAGGGCTGGGCTGCGCCGTCTTGACCTGCACATTGAAAGTCGGGCGGCTGGGAGTGGAGGCGGTCGTATAGGAAGCTGGGACAGGCTGAGGCAGGGGCGTGGGCTGTGGTTTGGGCATTGTGGGGGAAGCAGCAGGGGGCTGCGTGGCAGCCTGAGGCTGAGGTTTCGCAGTCGATTTCTTTGTGGCTGTCAAGGGTGGCTGGGTTGGAATGACCATCCGTTTGTGTCCAGTGACAGGTGTGGATGAACTGGATGTGGTCACTGGGGTAGTCCCATAGTTCTGAAAAAGAGATAAAGAAAGCAAAATTAGAAATTTCAATAGGTTTAACAGGAGAGAGGGGCTTTACAGAAACAGTCCGAAAGGGAAGCATATCTGGACAAGGGCATTCCTCTACAGTGATTTACTCCATGTAGATGTTAGATGTAATTTCAGAACTTCCCTGAACATTCCCTTCAGCTCTGGAGACTAAAAACAGGACTTTTTCCATCTCAGCATTTCTAACCCTAAACCCACCAAGATTAAATAAATACATTTACTTCTTAAAACCTCATATAAACATGAAAATAAATCTAAGACATTTACAAAATATTATATCACAGCATATTTTGCACCTGTCATAAAACAGGGATATTTCAGGACTACACCAATGTTTTTGCAAGTCTTACATGAATATATATTTATCTTTATGTAGACTATCATACAATCGTTAAGAGTTTCTGGCACAGGTCAAAGCATAAATTACCAACAGGAGCTGTTGCATGCGTGCTGGAACTTATCTATATGATGCTGCACAGCTAAATTAATTAGCATGCTGTCTCAGTTTCAGGAAAGCATAAAACACTGCTGTAACAAGGGCATGGTAATGTAATGATACACAGCTCAACCTGTGGAGCTGAGAATACATTTCTGTGGCAAAATCATAGTGAAGGATTGTCAAAAATACAGAACACTAGGACTGCCACACCACCTCAACTTCCGTCTTATGCGATAAAAAATAATACTTAGGTGCTCAATTCATTCTCATTACAGGAATCAGCATAGGCATGCATTTTTGATTGCTTTTAAACTTATGCAGTCATCCTGAATGGTATATGCAACTTCAATTTTGTTTTTCATTCTCTTCCATATCTTGTATTAAGCAATTCGGATATTACCTTATCTGTAATTCATACATTCAATCATGACACATTACGGACAACTAACAGCTGCTCTCTATTCCTTTATAGGAATGTGCTGGCTAACACCTCAGGAGTTTCATAAAAAAAAGTTATGACCAACTGAAAACAACAACAACTACAACAAGCCAAAATATTATTTTACTGAAAACTTTTGAAAAGAGATACCCACTGCAACAGCAAACTTCCAGGCAACATGGGTATACCGTATTAAGCCAATTTTGCAAAAATAAAGCCTACAACAAGGTTATATCTATGACTGATGTCACTAAAATGTTCTAGTATAAAAAAACATACCACTTATATTGCAGATCAATATTAAAGGTAAAAACCACGACAATGAATAAACCCAAACTCCCTAGAGTGATTCTATGTGTTAAAAAGCTATAGACAACTAACTACCTAGGAGTGTAACCCCGGCGTCCTGGCCAAAGTTCCCATTGCCCCTTACCAATCATGGGCTCCTAATAATCCCCATCTTTGAATTGGCTTCATTACTCTGTTCTCCTCCCCACTGATAGCTGATGTGTGGTGAGCGTTCTGGCGCACTATGGCTGCCGTCGTATCATCCAGGTGGATGCTGCACACTGGTGGTGGTGGAGGGGAGTCCCCATTACCTATAAACCGCTTTGAGTGGAGTGTCCAGAAAAGCACTCTATAAGTGTAAGCAATTATTAAATTATTATTATTATTAACTCAAACGTGGCTTCCAAATGATAACTCCAAACTAACTGGCTCTCAAAAGCAGTTAATTAGCTACTGGTTTTCAGAGTGCCTGTGCTACACATTCTCATGAAGACTTATTAGATTATTTTACCTATGCACAACTGCACACAAAAGAATGGTGAAGCCCATGAATTCTCCAGGAGTCCCTGACAGGAACACATACTTTCATACTCTAAGCCATTAAAATACTTTATTAAGGCAGCTGGAATCTTGTGATACTGTGACATCAGATGAAGTCTAGTAACAAAAATAAAGCTTGCAGCCTGCCTATTTCATGCTCTGCAGCACAAATGATTTTCTATTGGTACTGTGCATGGTGTCTATGGTTTTAACTATTAGTACAGGCAACCATGTTGAAAGAAAATAGTGCTGGACTTTAATAAGTTAAATAATCTATGTAACAGAACAAGTAACATTCACTTCTAAAATCACAGTGAACTGTACTATTATAAGGTCACATTTTTCGATTTATTGCAATCTGGGAATTATAAAAAATCTCTAATAAATATAATAATCCCTTGCATTTATATATGCTGCATATACAAGAGGGGATACACTTCATACACCATTGAACAAAATCGCCCACCTGGGTCAGACAACCCCACTATACTGTACAGCTGATCAGGTTGAAAGGTGAGAGTCCAGGATATGCAAGCTTGAGGTAGAATTAAACCAGGACACCATAGTTAACACTAAGAGGGCCATAGGATTTTTAATAACTGAGGAGTCAGAACCTCATTTTAAAGTCTAATCTGAAGGACGGCACCCCCTACAAGACAATTATCCCAGTCATCATCATGAGTCTTAGGTATGGAAATCACAGTCCTTGGGAAAGAGTGCCGACTAATCCAGCAACACCACTTACAGCAGTATCTTAAAGGCCTCCCTTCCTAGTACTCACCAGCTTCTGAGTTCTGATGAGATCAGGCTGTAAGTGAGGGAACAATTCCCAGGGGGACAATTTAGAGTAGCCAATCAAATCCAGCTTGCAAGCCTTTCTTCAGAAACTGGAGAACCACACGAAAAGCCATATAAACACAAATGGTGAAACTCGCTTACGAAAGAGGGCTTTAATACCCTTGAACTTGAAAAGGATCAATGTACTCTAAACTGCATATTGCGCAATGCCATTTGGGCTACTATTATTAAAAACAAGCATTATAACCAAGACCAAAGTCTTCTGACCAATGAATAACTCATTCTGATTCTCTAACAAAACAGGCTTTGCTAGACAATAATGTGATGAAGGTATACTATCCAGAAGATAATCCATGATAACAATTTTAACATTTTTCCCAAATGTTTGAAATTGTTATAAGGTTGCTTGATAAAAAAGTAGTTATCTCCATAGATTTCATTAACCTAGGACAGTCTTTCCAGGTTATTGCCTTGAGCCAAAAATTCAATTACTGGTTTTATTGCAGGATAAGTACAAAGACTTGATCTTGTATTGCCATGATCATTTTTCAATTAGAGGATATGCTTCACAAAGATTTGTTAAAATGCCTAATGTTCATAAGCATATTTTATGTTGCTTGCTCCCAGGCATTGGATATGCCATATGAATGAATGTGAATATGGTGTTAAGAGTGATTCAGTTTCTGAAATCCTTTATAAATTTAATTTATGCAAGAGACTTTATCAATCTTGAAGGAACAAAACAATTAATAAAATGCAGTCTCTTAACATAATGACCTGCTTTAAAACAGGATCAAATGTTTTTGACATCAGACAGCATTACTAATGCATAATACTTCACTCCAAATCAATTTATAAAATCACAGTGACACAACAATCTGTACAATGGTAACTCGTCTTCCATGAAGGTTGCCTTAAAAGTACAGTAGGCAGTTTTCTGAAATAACGACCATGTGTGATGTCCATTAGCAGCAAAACAGGCCACACTGCACTGCGATAGTGACTGGATAAGAGTTCAAAAGACAGCCTGAGGTATCATATTGCACTTGCACCCAAGGAAGGTCTTTGCTTGCCAAAGATTCTGTGGCAGTGAATGATACTGCAGACAATGTCCAAGTACATCTCAGTGGTGTTAAATCTATTCTAGGTGACAAGGCTGGCCAGCAAAGGGATGGGATACTTTAACCCCTGAAGGTCCTGCATATACACTCCAGCAGCATGATGCTGCATGTGCTGTCATGCTGGCAGATGTGCAGAATGTGATGATGTCCGAAATAAAGCTCCAACAATCCTGGACAAAAATACAATTAAGTAATTTTGTCAATAATCATTTACCTGAAACAGTGTCATAGCTGTTCTTTCTGCTGTCTCTTGGATGTGTGCTGGTGGGCAGCTATTGATGGCACAGAATAACCAAAAAGAAGAGAAGATCTCTAAAGATTCCTATCTGGTGCTCACACATCCCTGTAATACACGTTGTGATAGTGCTGTGATAGTACACCATATCTCTACTCTTACTCTTAAGCCATCCAACTCTTTAAAAATGGCTCGGTTTAATTTTAAATGTAGGGAAGCAAGTTAACAGCCCCTGTTTTATCACTGCAAAGAAATGTTCAAAGCGAGACATGTGGGTGGGGAATGGTGAGTCAGAAATAACTTTTTTTTTAAGTAAAGTCTTATCAATGTTAAAACAATCTGCATTAGAACGTCATGAAACCCTGAAGGTCAGAAATTAACTGATACTCCTATTTCCTGAACTGCTCACAAAGGCTTTGCCAACATCCTAAATAAATGAAAGAGTTGAAATTTCCTGTACATGTGGTGGAACAGAGAGGGCACAAATACAGTGTGATGCTCTGCAGTCTGAAGATGATGACAGATTTATACAAATGAAACACCATCTTTTCTTTCAGTCCAGAATGATTTTAGCAGGGAATGGTTCAGATGAATAAAGTAATAACAATGTCAGTATTAGGATGTGTAACAAGTTGTAAGGAATTAGATAAATAAACTTTTAATGAAAAGTAAAAAAGGCATTAGTTCCTGTACCTATCTTAACAGACAGATTGTATTGCATACAGTATGCATTCAATTCTAGTATTGCTACAATGAACTCTAATAATAATTGTTTCCCAATAATAAAAAAAACATGATTAGCAATCCTACTTATTAAAGTTAAATAACACTTCTGAGTCAATTAAACAAATTAATTTGGTTAAACATCTTTATTTTGAAGGAGAAAAATATATAGACAAATGGCCGAAAGTCATTGGAATTTGCCAAAAGATGAAAAGTTTCTTGTAAATAAAAGCAGGTAATTTTTAAACTGAGAAAAACTCATTCATAACAAGAGCAGAAAAACTGAATGAACCAAAATCAATAATTTGTAATATACTGTAGAAAGAAAATTGTATTATTAGTTATCAGTCATGACTGGGTCGGCCAAGAAAAACATTTTCAGTTGATAACAGAAAAATTATCAGAGCACTCAAGGAAAACCCTAAAACAACTGTCAGGAAAATTAACAACCTCCAGAGTGCAGGGGTGAAGGTATCAAAATCTACTGTTCACAGAAGACTGAGAAAACAGAATTACAAAGGCTATACCACACCTATTTTCAGCACCAAAAAAAAAATACAATTTACTTGGAAGTACAAATATGCACCAAGACAGTTTTGGAACAACTTTTATGGAAATAAATAATTAACTAAAATAATTATACCAAAAGTGATAGGTTAAAGCATAGAGAAAGAAAGGAACTACAGATGATACAAAGAACAGCATTCATTGAAACGTACAGTACATGTGGTAATGTCATGGTCTGGGCGTGCTTGGCCATGTCTGGAACTGGCTCACTCATTTTTAGCAACTATGCACCTACTGATAGCAGCAGCATAATTATGTCTGAAGGAACATTTTGGTCATGTTTCACCATGCACCTTGATGATGTCCCTAAACATACAGCCAGTGCACCCAAGGGGCTCGTAAGGAGAGAACAGAAATCCTAAACTTGCCAGGTCAATCTTCAAATTTAAGTCCAAATGAGCATCCATTTTATATATTAAATAAAAAAATCATGAACTAAATAAAAGTTAGAACACCACAAAGAAGAGGCAAGAACTCAAGCGAAGGCTTGGCAAAGCATCTCAAAATGATTATAAAATAGAGTCTGGTATACTCATGGAGTGATTACCTCAAATATTACTTTTACACTTGAACTTGACTTGAACACAATGTTTTTGTTCTAATATGATCAAATGTATGCATAAAATTACCCAAAATAAAACAGATTTTTGATTGTACCCGTACCAGGTATCAGTTTGACTACAAGTACAAACTGTTTAAGTGTAAAAGAAAAACAACAATTTGTATTTTGCTATCCCAATAGTTCCAGAAGGCACTGTACATTTATATAATTACACGCAAGCAGCATTAAATTACTTTGGTGTTAAATTTAAATAATTGTTCATGGTCTTCATATATTTCAGGTCATTAGTCTATCTATAAATAAATTAGAACCTAGCATGAATTTAATTCTATACTGAAAATACAAATGTGCTCCTCAAAATAATTACCTTGTCATACTTAGTTTTCCACCAATTACATTCACAAAAAACATCCATTGTTGGATCGTGAAATGGCACTGCAGATATGATCCGGAGCACTGGCTTATGCCAAAAGTATTTTTAATGCTACCTACAGTAAATATATATCCATATGCAACATACACTGAAAATAAGTGCTATGCATTTAATTCATAAAGTAGACAGTGATCAGGCAAGCATCACACTTATAGCAAGTACTTTTAAATGCCAAGACCAAACCCAATACATTTACTGTACAATGGAGTTTCACAAACTCTCCATACTGCTTCAAATGAATGTGGCACTCAGTTACAACAAATCTGTCTTAAAAACGGCTAGCAAATGTAAATTTGGCTAGTGTTAAACCTTCCCCTTTGGCTATAACAGATGGTGATTTTAATTTTCTTAGTTCATTCCAGGGTATGAGACTGAAACATCTGAGACACGATTCTTGTCATGGTGAATCTTCAGTCATTGAGTGAGCCCACTGCTTACAGAAAAGCCTGCCTTTGGTGTTCATAGCTCAATTCAGTTTTCAAAGTTTCCCCAGACACATATCTTGACTGACCTCACGATAACCAAAAATTCTCTGTAATTTTTAAAACGGCCTCTGAACATATTATGATAGGATAGCAAAAGATATGCAACACCCAAGCCTGTACAAACCTGTTAACTTTGCATTTCAAACCATGTGGGGGTGGTGTGATATTTTCTCAGCAAGCCTTGGGAAAACCCCTCAGTTCTCACAAAGGCTGTTTATTTTTTGCACTAAGCTTTAATATGACCTCAAATGTTTTTATAACTTCCTAGAGCTTTTGGGTCAGGCATGAGCAAATGTTAAGCTGTTGTTTAAAGCATCTCCCTCATGGTTTCCTCTGCTAATTGTTCCTGCAAGTGACCGATAGAATGCAGTCAATAACGAAGTTCCTCAGTTGAGGCATCCGTTTAAAACTTTATCCAATATTTTTTCAGAGCCTAGTGAGGAGAAAATAATGCATGGACTGTAGGAAGTAAAATATCTTACGCAGACATTAAAATCCATCTGAAGTTCCTCTCAGCCACGTATTTGAGGGTATCAGCACTTCATTTAAAACGAGTTCCAGATAATGCATATTAAATATGATTAAAGACATTCGAGAAAATTTAGAGAGACCTCTAGCAGTTTTGGATTATCTTAGTTTGCAGATAAAGCACATTAAATTGGCTCATGGAGAACATTAAATTGTATATCTAAAATCTGTTCAACTGTTCTTTAAGTAGAAAAATGGCATGCTATGTCAAACTATATGTCAATCTGGTATGAAAACGGATCTCAGCAAAACACATTTTCAAGTGGTTCTTCAAGTGGTTGGTTATAAAAGCTCACAATCATCTTAGACACTTTTAACGCATTTTCCTGACCTCTAATAATTATTTTAAGTGTTGTTCTTGATGAAACGTCAGTCCTGAAACATGAGGAGTTTCACAGGAAGCTTAGTGAAGACGCTTTAAGGTTCTATCCTTTTTAATAATCACTTAATCCTACTATAACACAAGTTTTTGATTTAGAAAGCATGCAACCAAAAGTAATAGAAAAAAAATGTTCATTCAAGATTCACTGGGTGTTCTTTATACATTATTCCTCTTAATATTGAATAACTTCAGATACTAAATGAATTTCAAAACAGCTTCAAGTTCTCATCTTTGCCATAAAACAAATATCTTTAATGTTCTCAGTATGAGTTAATATTTTGAATGAGGCGTTGTATCTTGCTGTGGTGAAGTGTTTCTGTATTTGAGAGTGCTGCCAAGAAAAATGGTAATCTAATCTCAATATATTTTGAACCTTATGAGGTTTTTACAAGTTTCCATCAAACTATATGGTTTCAAGACAGTTAATATGAAAGTGCTCATGAAAGTAGCATCCATTCATCCCTTGTTTACGTTTTTCTTGGCATTAATTCCAATAATATGAACTGACCACCACATACGATATTCCTATAAGCTTTAATAGGGAATGTACGTTTTGTGAATTTTTAATAATCAATGTGATATAATACAAACACAATGCACTGAATCGTAGACATTAAACATCTCCTCCACCTACAGTCCATACACTAGAGCTATGAGATAAATGCAGCTGGTATTCCAGCACATACAGTGAGAAATATCTTGCAGGGAATATAGGCTGAAAGGATGAATATTCCACTCAAGTCACGTTGCTTTTGCATTAGAAGTATCACGTTTGAGCTGCAGCTTATGTAGCGAAATAAAATGAAAGGAAGAAGAACTCTTTATAAAACCAGTACAACTTTTAATCCCGATGCTTTACCACAGGGGTCCAAGCCTGGACTTGGAGGGCTGGGGGGGTCTATGGATGTTCACTCCAACTCTGCTCTTAAGGAGCTAAACCAGCTGGATACTGTCTTAACTATACTAATTTAGCACCGTCTCTCAGTTTTTCAGGGGCTATTGCTTTAAAGAGAACTTGAAACCTTGAAGACACACCAGCCTTCCAGGACCAGGACTGGACAGCTGTGCTTTATTAATGTCTGGGAAGCACACACTGTACAAGAGAAACAAAACAAAGAAAGAATCTGATCTTCAATACTATGAATAAAATATTAGTTTATATTAATATAATGCAAAAACAAGTCAAAGGACCTTTAACTGGAGAAGAAAGTGATAAAAGCTTTCAAGAAACGGAAAAAAATGATCACTGAAAGTACGACACTAAAACTGAAATTTAGAATTGGCATTAAGGGACCCACTTGGCGCACACATTCCGAGAATAGCAATCAGACAAAATATGTTACCATTTTCACTTAAAGGATAATAGAAACCATTTGAATCTGATAAAGGGTGCCAGAGTATTAGTAAGTGTTTATAATTGTATCGTAATTATCTGTGGTGGTATTCAAGAAATTGCCCATCAAAGACAGTATTCTCGGAAGGACTTTCAGTTGTGTAGGAGATTTCTTTTTTGGACCGCAATCATTATGTTCAAAAAGCTTCCATCATTTTTGCTTTTAATCTCCTACCAGTTCTCTGCGACACATCTATAAAATAAATTCTTTACACACATGTAAGAAGATTTTTTTCCCTGTAGATTAAAATTAAGAAAAACTGGAGAATGTTTGAAGTTTGTGTTTAGGAGAATCGGCAAAGCCACAAAATGGTGAAGAAGACAAATGAAAATGAATCTGTAAGATATATAATAAAGGAATTCCTTCCCTTATAAAATGAAAACATTGCTAGGAACTCTTGCCATTTTCATCACAGGAATTTACACTTGTGGTTTTACTGCTGCAGCATCTGAAATGTGAAGGCTCTCCCAGAACAGCTCAGCTGGGTGCAGGGTGTGGGACGTTTTCTGATAATCTCCTCCACCTTCAGCTACATTACTGTGATTCAATAAGCCACACTGTTGTTAGTGAAAACCCAAAGAGATTCGGTTCAATTTCAGCATAATTAATAAATGAAGTCTTCCAGTTATAATCTACTACATTTGATTTCAGGAAGTCTACAGTAAGAAGAAGAATGGTGGTTTGTTTACCACAGAGGTGGTGAACATACTCCAATACACAGCAGTTCATTTGTTAGTGTAGTTGAAAAGAGAGTGGCTATTTTCACAAATTCAGGTTATTCTGGAAACTTGTGTCTCGTATGAGCAATATACATTTTAATACAGTAGTGGTTAAAAAAGAAATTATAACTTAGAATCATTATTATTATTGTTATTATTATTACTTACACTTATATAATATACTCCACTACATGAACTTTACAGATAATGGGGACTCCCCTCCGCCACTGTCAATGTGCCAAAGTGTGCCAGTACGCTTACCATACATCAGCTATCAGTAGGGAAGACAACCGAGTAATGAAGCAAGTTCATAGATGGGGATTATTAGAAGGTCAGGGGAAAATTTGGCCAGGACACTGGGAACTATTGTTCCCTAAATAAAAATATGGTGTATTAGAATATGTCATGGCATATTCAGATATCTGAATACAGTACCATGACAATCTCTTTAAACTCTATCGACAACCACTAAGCATGCCCTACGTTTATTATGATATTATTTAGATATTGTATACAGTATTGTACCTTGCCATATTACTCCCTTCATTTTCAGGTTTCTGTTTACCAACCACATCATGGAAAAATTCATCATGACAGTTGTTAATGTTCAGGATAGAACCCAATAAGGGCACTGTGGCCTAATTTATAGATTGACACAACCCTGAGGGTCATCACACACATGACCTCCTATTTCATAAGGTCAAATTCAGTTAACAGGTCACTCAATGACGTTATTTGCATCAGCCTCACAGATGCAGCCAATCATTGAACTTGCCAACTCAAGGAGAGAGTTCTTTCAGGGGAAAGAACTAATCTGCTGTGACAGTAGTTAACAGTCAGCCTTTTAGCATTGCAGCTCAGAGAGAACCCGTTTTAATGAAAACAGGCAAGTTCAAATCGCAGTCACTGAGTCCCAACTTGAAAAAAATTGTCACTGGCTCACCCTGTTCAAAACTTAAGCATGTGCGAATCTGGGCAGCTTATTAGACTAATGAGTCACGATGGGATACTTTCAGGGCTCTCTTGGGCACGCAGCTACCTACAGCTGGTTTCCACTCTCAGAACCTAGAACCTGCAGCTAAACTGACCTCAAGGTCAGCAAAAGCTGCTGGCCCTCAAGACTGATCACTCCATTAATGTCTCTATTAAGCTAGACATCATTTACAGGAGCACAGAGAAGCAAACTCAGAAGTTAAATTATTAAGGACACAACACCTAATAATTTTCAAAATAAAAGTCAGACACACCCGTTCAACCATCCAAAGTAAAATGCCTGTGTGTATATATACACATACATATAAATCATGACATACACATGTGTAATCAAAATAAGAAAATCAAACTCTGTAACTTTGCCGGTGGGCATGACCTTTTCAGAAAGATTAATGAAACCACATTCTCAGACTGTCCATATATCCCCACTGTGACAGAGGGAACACTTGACAGTGACCTCCACTGCTCATTTGGCAAGATGGACCTACTCTTTGATACTGGTGCTGTATATCTTAGCATCTGGCACTTGAACTGTGACATTAAGTTTCCTATTTCCCATAGCATTAAGTTGTTATATGAGCTCACTTGTACGTGATTATACTATGATTAATATTCCGTATACTATTTTTTAAGGTTTTGTCTAAGTGAATACAGTATGTGATGCAAATGCTCCTATAGATTCCTTAATTCTGTCCATCCTTTAGCATAGATTCCTTCCCTGATAGTCCATTATCTTAGTAGGACATTGCTAGGCACATTGTCACTGGTTCTAATTAGAAGTACAAAATGTGTTGTCTTAATTGCCGTTTAATGTATTCCCATATGATCTAGATCTAAGAGTTCACTTAACACCACAACACCACTTTTGTTTTCTTGGGTATCTCTTCAAGCTGTATTTCCCTGTTTCTCCAAGTTCATTAATCATTCAAACACTCAAGTCAATATGTTTGTGTCTTGCTTTTTGGGTTTCATTATGCAACACAACAACCAGTTATTAGCTTAAAATGGAAAAATTAAAACAAGAACATTTACATTTTTTCTGAGAAACCATTTTAGCAAATATACCTGTACAAAAGATTACCACATAAAACACCTCTAATTTTACCTCTAATATTTCGAAAAGGGAAATTATTTTTTTAATGCACCAAAAGAGCTCATACTTGTATATTAAAACATGTTTTACACATATAAAATGGTGCTAGTAAATCCATCACAGATCTCATTTAGGTCTAAACTCAATTCAGTGGTAAGCTTGGGGGAATGTGATGTGTTAATCAAATCATCTTAATAAATATTTATCCAGGCTCCCTGTGTTTACTGCATGAACTTATAATTTCTGTCAGTGTTTCCCTGCAGCTGAAAGGTAATTTAAAATTGATCCTACACCTCAAGTCAGAATAGGACAACCGGATTATGTTCTTTTACCACATAACAGTCTGGCACAGGCTTCAAACCTGTGTTTTTCCATCATAATAAATAACTGAAATTAAAAAACAAAACTAAAGAGGTCAACCAGCTCCAGGTTTATACAATCTTGTGTTTCTATGCCATATAGATATTTGGTCTGCTGGATCTGAATTGTCAGTACTATCCAAGTGTGCCGAAGTGCACAGTGGATACTACTTACTGTACGTTAATCTGGGGAAAAGAAGGTCTATGTGATGTTTATTTGAGGTTTACTTTGATGAAAAATAATATTTTCACTTTATTTTTCACTTAAAACTAAAACTTAAAAAACATGGAAACATCAAAATTCTCCAAAGCAAATCTAAAACAGTCACTTTTCCACTTTTATGCTAGGAAAAGAGTAGCAAATCATATTCCTCACATACATATACATGCATGTGTTTCAGTATACTGTACAGTTTTCAATTCTGTTTTTTTAACAGCAGACATTTTATAAAAAACAAACAGTACTTTCAATCTCTAGTTAATAATCTAGATCTTACTTTGATAAAAAACAGAACTACTGTATATTGGGGGTCTGTGGTGACCACCCTTTCTGATATTATTTAGTTCATGCTGTGTCCATTAGAAAGTGTATGCACTTTCCAATGATCTTTCAATTTCCAGTGAACAATGTTTCTGACCGCTGGATTAACTTTATTGTAGTTTTGAAGGGGAAATAGAAAAAAATACCCAGTCAGTCAAATTAAATCAACTGCAGCTGGCCAACTGTACATTTTTGTTACTGAAATGAGTACATTTTAGGATGAAAACTGTAAACACCCGTGTCGTACAATACAAAGTTTGCAGAAACATCCTCTGACAGTCAAACTAAAAAATAGACATGCTTTTACGAGTATCATGCCACTGATATTTTTAAAAAAAGCGGACAACTGTAATCATTATATCCCTTGCAGCAACAGACTCTAAATAAATGAATCTGCCATTTATTCTCTTGCTTTTACTTTCCTTTTACCACATCAAAGAAGAAGTCTTAAACTACAAATTGCTAACTGGTGACTCCTATTAAATGGAACAGGGTTGCCAGTGTACTCCAGCCTCACACATGAGAATGACAAACAGCAGGGTTGACTGTTTGTGTGCTGTGTCTGTGGGGACTTTCACGTGTCACAGCTGGAACATGACGTGTGCATTTATCAGGCTGACAGGGAGAGATAGAGCCTTAATTGAATAGAGCACCTCTGCACTGGCAAACCTGTCAAAGTCTTATTGCTCAGGCACAGACTTTATGGCATAACGCATTCCTGTAAATCTCAGGGATGGGAAAGAGCATTATTTGCTAACAGATGGCACTGCTATTAAGAAGCAAATAGAAATGTATAAATGTCTTTCATTATTCCTTATTAGGAAGAAAATGGTTACCTTTTAATGAAAATATTCATCTTTGTCATTATTTTAGCAAATTAGCAGAAATAAGTGAACAAAGATGAGTGATATTATCTGGACACTTATAAAACAACTAGGGTCTTTGTTATTTCCATACAGCTTTGTACAGCAGTGCGTCTTTGCTGCTTCATGGTTAGTTCTACTATGCACTTTATGATAAGTGATAGAGGTTAGAAAACACCCAAGAAATAAAGACAGGTACAGTAAGGGCAAATCCAGTTCTTGAGGGATGGAGTCCTGTATGATTTACAGGTACATTTCAATTAGCCACTGACTAAATCCTAAAACATAAACCAAGTAATCTCACTTTGTAGTCAAATAATTAGCTTAATTAAGTCATTAAGATTAGATGTTGAATGAAAATAAGCAGAACCTGTGGCCCTCAAGGACTGGAGTTGCCTATCTGTGTTTTTTGGTGATGTACTGTATGAGCAGCAGAAAATCTTCTGAATAAGTGTATAAGAAGCTTACTTATAATGCTTCTAGGCATGTCACTCAATTACTCTTTTCTGTAGTGGAGTAATATGAATACATGACTGCTATCAATATTAAAGAGTATATATCTGAGGAAAAACTTACCCATTTCTATAGACATGTCTGATATAAACACATGGATTCAAGAGAACTTTCCTAAGCACAACGTTGACAATGCCGGGCATATACTGTAGGCACCCAACGTTAGCTTCGAAAAAATGTGGACTTCAATGATGTTTCTAAGGGAACTGAAATCAAATCCCTGGTGAAAGTTAGAACTCCATGTGTTACAATTGTCCCTGTATTAAAGTGTTAAGAATGTCACAGGGGTTTCTTTTCATCAATTGAACAATGCTTACCTGATGTTGACAAATTCATGCATGCTTCTGCTGTATCAGGATTAACCTACACTAACACATTTATGGGGAAATCTTCTAAGGAAATTTCAAGGAAGGATTCCAGACATATCCATAATTCTGCATCTTCTGTGTTAATCAAAAGTAATATGCATCATTACACAATTCCAGTCTCTGTAAATTGCACTGTCTCTCTGTGGAGTCTCCTGTTCCCATTTGAGAAAATTAACAGTGTAGCTCCAGGTTATCTTAAGGTCTTAAGGAATTAGTATAGTCTAGGTCTTAAGCTTCCATCTACTAATTCAGGTCTTCTAACTCTTCTAATTGCCAAAGTCCAGGCTCCATACATTAGGCGATAGAACCTTATCACATGCAGCACTCACAAGAGACTCTAAGGCTGTTGATACTAGTTCAGAATATTATTTCCTTCTGCAAGTAGAGTTGTTGTAAGGGTCAAATGTTTTTACTGTGTGCTTTGCATTGCATTAAAAAGGGATATACAGTATACACATATGTACATGAATGACCACATAGAAGGGGGCAAAAAGAACACAAATACAATATTTTTGATTACCCCATCAGTAAGTCAGGACATGAGCAAGCAGAGAACAAACACTGATTTGAAAATTTAGTAAATCAGTCACTTCTCCAAGTGTAGCAAAGCTCATGGTATATTTAGGCCTAACCAGTGGATCTGTACTACAATGTGCCCTGTTGATCATAATTCATACATCCCTGGCCTACACTCTCCTAACTTCTTTATGACTTAAGCCTCTTTCAGTTGCATTGGGAGAAGAAAGCAACTTCACTTTGTTAAAAGAGGAGAAATCTTTTAATATTTCATTACAAAATACTGTACATTACCCTTTCCCAAAGTACAGATCAAACAGACTTCTCTTTAATAGCTTTTTTGCCTTTAATTTGTATTTAATTTTTTAAGTCTCTCAAAGGTGCAAGAGGAAAGAATTAGAATTTTAATTGCTTCAAAGGTCAGGGGCAGTATCAAAGCTATATTGCTCCTCGGCTGTCCCAGAAAACTTACCCTGACCTTTGCTTGCTAGGGCAGCCAGCAATGCTAAATCCTTACTTAACGTTCTTAAAGCCTGCTGCTGATTAGCAAGAATGAAAGTGAATTACAAGAAAAAAAAAGAAAAGAAAAAAGGCAGAAACCTTTTCACAATAAATTACTGCTGATCCTCAAAGATTCTTCTTATTTAAGGTGCTTTTTTCAGAGTTGCTAAATCAAATGTTTATGATGTTACTACTATCACTACTGCATTACACACAAGCACACACATTTTTTTTACTTACAGAAAGAATGTAGGAAATTATATATTAACAACAGGCACAATGCCTGAAAGACAGACATATAGTACAAAGCAAAAAATACTTCAGTAGCCTGTATTAATTAACCATAGAAAATAGAAACACTAATGCCACTGCTGTACTGCTTTTCTATTTGACTATTAACTTGAACAAAAAAAGCAACTTTAAAACTAGTGTCTTTAACCTGCTCCTGGATTTATAAAGCAGTTTTTACCTACTTAACAAAAACAAGATTATCCCCATTACACTCAAAGAAACACTTTCTCAGCATAAAATTCTGGAGTAAAATCACTTTCATAATACTTTTGACATTATTCATCCATTTCCGAACAGCTTCTTCGCAGGACGCAACAGGCACAAGGCAGGTGCCAGTCCATCGTAGGGCAGACGTGAACACACTCAGAACAGGGCCAATATTCCCAGAAGCCAAGTGACCCACCATCATGGTTTCGTACTGTGGGAGGAAACCCACGCGAACACAGGAAGAACATACAAACTCCATGCAGATAGCACCCCAGGTCTGGAATTGAACTCTGGGCCCCAGCACGGAGAGGATGCAATGTTAACTACTGTGCCGCCTCTTGCCATTATCCATCCATTCACTTTCTAACTTCTTTATTCAATAGAGGGTGGGAGAGGAGCTGGGAGCAACCAGCACAAGACAGGATACACTGTGGACAGGACACCAGTCCATCGCAGGGAACACACAGATACACACAGACACAGCAGGGTCAGCTGTCCCAGAACCCAATTAACTTTCATCTGTTTTTGGATGGCGGGAGGAAACTGTTGTACATGGCAATAACCCACACAAACATGGGGAGAAGAAACAAACTCCACGTACAGTAGATTGAACCCCCGGTCTGGAATTGAGCCCTGGGTCCCAGTGCTAAGAGGAAGAATGCTAATTCCTGCTCCACTGTGCCACCCACTTTTGACATTAATCTATCCGACTAACGTAACAGTTGATCAATATTCACCTCTCACATATGAACTCAAACTGGTAAAGGAAGTTACTCTTCTGCTGAAGGCACCTGTGAAATCGGAGAACATAAGGCTCTCCATCGCTACCACCTTCTTTTTTTCTCATATAAACTTCTGTACTTTTCTCCCTTACAATGTCTATAATTTAACTGACAGCAAGCCATGCGCTTCCACTAATACAGTATAACTGAACACTATAGCTCCCATTTTAAGACCACATAAATGTTGTTTTCTTTTAAAAAAGAATCTATTTAAAACAGATTCTATTTCACAAGAGTATAGAACAAGCTTCTTTCAAGAAACCACTGGATGAGATCCTTGGATCGATTGGATACTAATTAACAGATGGGCTACATGGGCCGAATGACTTCATTTGTAACTATTGTTATGTTCTAATATCACCAAATAAATCCACTATAAACCCTGCATTCAAAATCTCTAATTCTGTCCTCCAACGAAGGACCAGTCACCAGACACATTAATTAAATAACTATCTGTATAACTACCCTCATACCTGAAGAAGGCTCCACGGCCGAAACATTGTGTTTTCTTTCTTCTCTTTTCGGCACGGAATAAACTATTACTTGTTCCTTTGCTAACTACCTGTATGCCTGGTCATGGATTTTACCTGTACAAAGGACATGAACACATTGGTGAATGTAAACTACAGGAATGTACATGTTTAGTAGAGTTCTCCAGTATCTAAATTTATAAAATTATTTTATAATTACACCTAGCATCTTCTAAAGAAATCTAATTTTACATTAGGTATGAATTATGTTACTCCTGGACTCATCACTGTACCACAATTCATACTGTACAATTTCTGCGTTAATGGAAAGGGAACTAAGTTTCCTGTCTTTTTCTGTTCAGCGGCTCTTAGAAATGACAAGTATGCGACTGAGGACGTTTCAAAATAACTAGTTTGAGAGATATTGCTGTGTTTCTGAAACACTCCAAAATACTTGAGAGGAAGGGTGTTCATAAGCTACAATTTATATCAATACTTCTTGAATAAAATGAAGGAATACTTTTGAATTGCCTGCCGGTGAAACACTAACACTGCGGCTATATTAATCTATGATCGGGGAACTTAATGTTTAATAAATGTAATAAAACTTTTGTAGCACGTAGCCTAGGGATGATCTCTTTCACACTCCTCATTCCCATCGTCCAAATCAATAGGCTATAAAAATAGTGCCAACACTGCATGCAACAGAATTGACCTGAAGCATTAAGAAATATTTGAGCACTGCAAAGACAAATGAGAACTGAATGGATACATTAGCCTAGGTTCAATACCAGAAAAGGTATTTTTTTTGTTAAGAATATAATTTACTGCTACTGCTATTTTGCAAATTCTGCCCTGTGACTAAAATTAACAGGCACTGCCAACAGGGTTCGGCCAGTTAAAAACTGTATGGGATGTAGAAATCCCTCTCGTCCACAATCCAGACTGTCCTCATTTTGCAAAAACAGTACAGAAATACTAAACACACAGCTTATGTGTGCTGTATATTTCCATGTATAAATAGAATACACAATCACGGGTACAAATCTGAAAAACATGTTTAGATGCAAACATTTAGAAAGTGAAAGCAGAACACACACCTTAGAGTCATTGGGGTGGAGTGGTGGCACTGTGGCTAAGGATCTGCGCCTGTGGCTGGAAGGTTGCCAGGTGAGGAATCGTACTCCGTGAGGCCCCTGAGCAAGGCCCTTAACCCCAACTGCTCCAGGGGAGCCGTATAAATGGCTGGCCCTGCGCTCTGACCCCAAGCTTCTCTCTCCCCATACAGTATGTGTGCCTGTGTGTCTCATGGAGAGCAAGCTGGGGTATGTGAAAAGACAAATTCCTAATACAAGAAATTGTATATGGCTAATAAAGTGATCTTAATCTTGATCTTCATCATTTTTCTCAACCGAATCTGTACCAGGGGCCAGCTCTGTAAGATCCTCCTCCATTGAGGAACACTTACATGTGAGTTGAAAACAAAACAATGGAAGAGAAAAGTATTGACCCAATGTAACTGTACCTCTCTGGCACTGTATGTTAGGTCACATGGGACCAGGAATTGAAAGATATGGCCTTAGAGAACATGCTTGTTATCTGTGTGGTTACAGCTATGGTCTCTTATAGCAGTAAAGGTATGTAGACATTCACTGCTAAAATCCAAATGACAAAATCCAAATTTATGATCTACTGACCAGAGGGATTCTCCTATCTTATGTCCAATAGAAAATCAAATTCTGGGCTTTTAATCTGTAATCAGACTTTCTAAATATAATTTGTGTCACTCTACCCTGCACCTCAGGATTTCAAGAGAACCAGAGTAGTCCCTACTGTCAGCTATGTAAATCGCCAACTTAATGCAGTGAATTTCTGATCAAGTGTGTGTCAGTTGAGGACACATTAGCACTGGTATCTGACCATGAAAGACCTCAGCAAATGGTTTAGTAATTAATCTAAAAAATATTGGATGTGATATGAAAACAGTCATAAATTATTTAAAATGTGATCTTTCCATTTTGTCATCTTTAAGAAACTGCCTGAGAAATGGTTTATTTCAAAAGCCTCACATTCAATAAAATTCTCAGATCATGTTCCAACCAAGCTATGAGTATGTTCCTTTCATGTTTATTAATTTCCCTTAGCAATTAAAAAGAAAAAAAAACATAATGCATACTTTTAACAGCTCCAAAACAAAAAAAAATCTTATCAAAGTAAAGTACAAAGTAAATATTCAGTTATGAATATGGCTTCATAAGGACAATACTCACAGTGACATTTGGTTTTGTGTAACCTCTCTAATAAAAGGTTTTTCTGTTGTTCTGGAGCAGTTAAGGGTGTGCTTAGTAATTTTAGATTTCCACAGCACTGTGGTCAAATAGGACATTAAGACTAATGACAAACTATTTTCATAATCTTGCATGCTGCAAACACTGGAGTGCTCCAAACATTCTCTAATACCCTATTTTAGTGCACTGTGTCTTTCTTGAATATAAAATACAAAAGTGAATGAATGTCTTTATACTTAATAAAACATCAAAAGGGTATTAGCTTTTCAACGCAAAGGACAATTTAAATGAGAAATTAGCTTGTGATTCTAACTTAGGACTTTTAAAGACTTAGAAAATAAAGAAACAATTCAGAAGTTTAGAAGTTAACCTATACATCAAGATTAAGTAATTTTTTAAAAATCTTTTTACCATAAGTTTTATGTAAATTCATCCAATTAAACTTTAAAGTTAAACTTATTTTGTAGTTTTCCTTTGATGCAAAAAAGGTGCAAAAAGATTGCGATTGTATGCATGAATTTAGAAGAGTTGGTTATTGGAGACTGGAGGTTTGTTCATATATTTTATTTGACCACAGCATTCAAGCAGTTAAAAACAATGTCTTCTTAAAGGTCTTGACATCATCCATCCATTTTTAGTCCATTTATCTTGGCGAAGATAGCAGCCACTGACTACACATTTAAAGTATTATGCTGTTTAAATAATTCACTGCTCCCAACTCAAGGTCTCCGAGTAAGCAAGCCTATCTTGGATTATCTCCAGTACAGATATAGTGGCTGAAAGTAAGAGCAACTCTTCTTATTAGGTTTTCAACATCAGATAATCAAACTGAATTCAGTTTCAATGCTAGGAAAAAACCATTGTCTAGTACAACAAAACATGAGTCTTCAGCTCATCGTATCTCTAGATACAGTATGTCCCACTCAGAACCAGCACATAACGTTACACTGTCTAGGTTCTCGTTTAACTGAGTGATGAAATACTGTACTACTACTCTGCTGGTTTTGAGAGTTACACTGTGCATCATAAACCCCCAGGTTTCACTAGGACAGTAGGTTGTAAACCCTTTTGAGCCAATTCTGAAACTCTGACTTGAACAAACGTAGAAAGTACAATAGAGACAATGCTCATCTTTTTGCTGGCCAATTCCTTGCAAGAACTGTTATGGTATGGCACATGTTAGGAATGCTTAATACATAAAATAACCACTGCCATTCAAAAGAAAGCTAAGGAATAATTTACAGAATGGAAACAAGCAGCTGTATGCAAATACTACAAAGTACCCACAATATGTGGCAACCTTGTGGACCATTGACTACCTTAAATGACAACTGACATTCAAACAATATTCAAATGTGTAACAAACCAAATCATTCTATTGCTGGTTTTCTCTGAAGGTTAGCAGACACTACTTTGAAATTCTTATTTTAGCATTATTTATAAGAAATAAAACAATAATAAGAATACACAGATGTCCATTACTTTTAAGGACAAATTAAACAATAAATGAAAGCCTTGATGAGAAACATTTGAGCATGAAAACTGAAATGATTTTATTAAAAAGTTGAGGAGGTTAAGTCCATCTGCTGTGAAAGATTTAACTGAAAAAGAATAAATGTTTGTCTGAATTTGATCTTTCCAAGCAGGATAAAAACATTTAATGAAACAAAAGATACAAGTATTTTTATAGCAAACAAAAGTGTATAAGAAAATGTCTACAAAAATGAATGACACTTCCTGTGTCATAAAAAGATACATATTTATTTCCAAATAACCTCAACATATTAAAAATAAGTATAAAATAAACATTGATCTAAAAAGATAAATGAAAAGGTTGGACTGGAAAGTGACTGGAAGTATGAAAAATACTTCATTCAGCCATATGTATAAGTCTTACACATTAGAGTAGTTATTAAGTGATAAGTATTATTTTTTCATGCAAATTCAGTAAAATGACAGTCAATTAAAAAATACAAAGCCATCTATGTTAAGTCTATGTTACATGCATGCAAAGCCCTAAAGGGACTTATTGTATTCATTTATTGGTCAAAAAAATTAAAGTCAAAATGTTGTAGAGACCCCTTGTAACCTGTGATCCTATCAATTTTCTATTGAATGCACTCCATAAATAAAAAAAAAACATAAAATAACACAAAAATGTTGTTAAAGGATCTTATTTACAATCTATTTAGAGCCTGTCATTAAATTACTCTGGACTTGTAGTCTGTTGCCATTTGCACCAAATGTTCAGCAACAATACTTCTTAACAGCTAAAACATAACCTTTTCTGACCATGAGGGAATGATAGCCCCTGTGCATACTGGATTTAAATGCACAGCAATAAAAGGCCTGTGTTTAATGAGCTGTTATACTGCACTCCTTTCTTCAGGCTACACAGCACTGCTGCCATAGCCATTGATGTGAGTGATATTTTCAAACATATCTGTGCCCTTTTGTTAACTTTATTCAACACAGATCTGATATGTTTGGACAGGCCAGTGATGTGGGCCACTGTTTATTAGTGACAATGAAGCTGAAATTGATTATGTCACACTCTGAGGATCTTAACATAAATTAATTTGGGTTCCTGCCATCTTTGAGGCTTTGAGGGGCTGTGCTTACCTTTTAGACGATTTCAAATTCTGAGCCGGAAGATATTGATTCACACTTCTAGTTAATTGGCTCAACCTGCGCTAGGGCTCAGACAAAATCAATTTTTCTGGATTCGCACTCAGAGCTGGATGTGGAAACTCTTTTCGCATGTATTTTGCTTCAGGTCAAAGTAGTCTACTGTTCATGATTCACAAAAAAAAAACACAGGACTTTCTACCTGTAATATAATTCCACTGCATTGATCTTAGTTGACAGCATGAACTTTGAATACCTCTGTTAAAAACCTCCACTCTAGTGGAGCTACTGATATAGTGACAGTAATTTTCTCCTGGTGTAATCAGTTAAAAACAAAGAATCATTCAAGCTATTGTGAGGCTATTTGGATAATTTGTCTCCCAAATCACTTGTATTTGGCACTTGCCAAAGCAGCTGGGTAATGACACACATCCTGGGACTACAGGACTGGTGCAGTGGTGATGTGCTGCGTGAATTGTGGAAAAAGAAAATTAAAAAACATGACGTTGCAGCTTTTCCAGTAGTTAGATTTGCTTCTGTCTCGTCCTCCACTCTCTGAGACTGATTTTTTCTTTCTGTTGTATATGAACTGGGCTTCTCTGCATTTGTCCATCTTGTGCTGGAGTGCAGGAACAAATGCTCATATGAAGCCAGGGGCGCAGCACCATTGTGCAACATCTAAATATAATACAAAGTCTTTTTTTTCATCGCATCATAGTAATATCCACAGCCCATATCAATTGTATGAGGAATAAGACAGTGAGACAAAGCTAATACATTTGAAATGGTTATAACAATCTACAGTATGCTGAAAAATGTAATAATATAATACTTCAAAAAATTCATACAAATTATTACCCATGTTATACAATGCTCTTAACTGTACTTATGTCCCATACATTACTTTGTGTAAAGACTGGGCTAGGGCCTTTTCACTTCTGCAATACTGAAAGCCTGGACAGAATTTATATTTGCGTTCAAACTATATGACTTGAAATAGTAATTGTGAGCCTGCAGTGAATTCAAAATGCTACTTCAAATGAATTAATAATAAAGGACATACAGTAGACTTCCAGTATATAACAAGTGTATTTCATGACTTCACTTTGTGCCATTAACTGAGACTTTCATTAATCTAAAAAATTAAGACATACTGATCGACTTTTTCCAACAAAATATGCAGGAATGTGGCATAGTGTTCTGGACACCGGTCACATGATGGGAAGGCTGTGGCTTCAAATCCTGGGTGGAGCACTGTTGTAGTACCTTGGAACAAGGTGTATAAACAGGTACTGTACATACTGTGCATGTTTGCATGTCACTTCAAATAAAAGTATCAATCAAATCAATTAATGATAGTAACAATTAATAAAAGAAGTACCTTTGTAACATGCTTTTCTGACAGCATAATAAGCACACTGTCTTTTATAACAACTTTATCTAAAGGTATTCAGCACTTCAAATGTACATATTCCCAAAACTCCTGTTGAGGAAATAACAGACCACTAGAATCTGTCCCAGAAGCTCTGAAGAGTGCCATAAAGAGCAAGCAATTGATCTTGGTATGTTGGGTTTTTAATTGAGTGAATACAGAAGCTGCAAATTGAGGACACTCACTGCTCTTTGCTTATACATGTGGAAGAATACAGTGGAACAGCTGTGCCAGTGCAGGAATATCAATCCTGAAAGGTTATGCAAAGAGAGCGTGACATTTTGTGTCACGTAGTGGAATAATGCAACCCACATGAAAGTCAGAGGCAAGCAGCTGGATTCAAAGAGGTCAGCCAAAGGTAATTCTAGTGGGGAAGGTGGATGGAGGAAAAAGAATTTGGATCAAAGTTCTTCTCATTAGTTTCAGTTTGAAAGCATCTTTAAAAACAAATTCTGTTAAAACTAAGCTGATCATTTCAGTATTGGAAACTTAAGTCATTTAAAATATATCTGTAGGTTGGTTTAGAGAAATACATTTAAACCTTCCACTGGGAGCAATGAGCAATGCAATGAGAGAATTAAATGCAACCCCCTATACCACAGCTTCTTATTTGGAATTATTTTTTTTTCATTTTGCTTCCCCTAAGCATATATTGCCTCCTATAAAAGCCCTATGGGAAAACACATTTTAGGAACATGCTGAAAGTGACCCATTTTAACAGCATTATCAATGGGCAGGTTTGGAAGCAATGCTTTGTTTTCTGCCTGGTTACACATTGATGAAATCATCCGCTATACCCTGAAGTGTGGTACTGTTAAACAGAGAAGAGACCTGGTTCAAAATCACAAAGTCCTGGACACCAATCCAAGCCAAAGAAGGAATGCTCCTGACCTGCAGTGCTCTTTAAAGATTGTAAAGGTGCCCATGAATTTTTCAAACAACACTGACAAAAGCTTTCCGAGTTCATTCTCCCGCTTGTACCTCTCACTAATGCATGTACAAAAATCTTCGCTTACTATATTTTATTTAGGAATTATTCACCAAGCACTTGCATAACCGAAGCACTGAACACATACGAGCATGTACAGTATATGCAAAGCTTCATGCATTTTGATAGGTGACAAACAGTGTCAGTACCATTAAATAGGAATTAAATAAGCATTAAATAGGCAAATAAGCATGAGCTTATTAAACACATTTAATTTTTGTACTAGAATAATATGGAGAATAAATTACAAAATACATTTGTTTAATATACTGCATGCAATACAGAAATACCAAAACATTTTTTATAAAATATTATATACCTATGATATTTTTCAAGACATGCAACACACCTGAACTATTTTTCTGTGTAGTATACATAAAAAATGAGAATGAGAGCATTAAAAATGAGAATTTTGACAACGTTGATGAAAAGATGACAGATACTTTGGGTTTTGTGAACACAAGCATTCTTAAGCAAATGAAAAGAACTAAAATACTAAGGTACAGTTCTATTTGACATCAAAAACACTTCTTTTACTAATGTAGCTTATCTTTCAAATACTCCAGGACATGTGAGCCTACTAAGAAGTATTGTTTTCATTTTTGTATATACAGAATGTGCATCATGCTTGTTTTTTATCAGGTGTATAAATTAGAACACAGTAACCACTGAGTTTCATTAAACAAAACTTGACTGCATGTGTGAAATTGTCTTCAAGTCAAGGAGCATCATGGCTTAATCAAAACAGAACTACTCCTTCGCTTTCCTGCAAACACGGCTGCGGCCTGACCTCAAACCTGCACCATTTTGAATCCTTATGACGAGAGCTACATTATTTCACAGTGCAGCTCAAAATGAAGATCAATAATAAAAAGTACTTAATGTTTTTTCTGTTTCTGTTTCTAAGTAATGTGCCACTACCGATTGGTGCATTGTAACCTTGTGCATAAAAAATAGGAAATCTAGTCTATGCAGTACTACAATGCAACTGTTTTGCCACCTTAACACTTTTAGCTGTTTCTGTCTTAACACAGATCTGCCCTTGCAACCATTACGTGATGTCAGTGTCATTTCGCACCTTAAAATACAGCACTCAGCAAACCTTAATATTTTCTGATTTTCAGGTGTCATTATTTGCACTATCACCCAAATTGACTAAATCAGGGGTGTTCACTCCTTGTCCTGGAGGGTAAAGGTTTTCACTTGGATTGCTCTTTTCCTGAGCTAAACCAGCTGGTTACTTACTTAACTGGAGGAATTCAGTCACTCACTGCAGCTACTGCTTGCATTAAACTTGACAATTTGCAGGTACACCAGACCTCCCAGGCCAGGTGACCCCAAACCCAGAGCCTAAACCAAATTTTTAAAACCAGCTTCCCTTGTGAACCCTACGCCTTTGCAAGCATGCAAAAAATGACAGTGCTCATGTTATCTTGAGCACGTGTACTCGGTTTAGCATAACACATGGAAGGCACACAAGGATCTCATCTCAAATGGCATGCCGTCACTGCGAAATCAGATATTACTTTTGCTGATACTAAAGGAGGAAAATAAGCATAAATTGGATTGTTATCCACATAAATAAAGCATATTGCAACCCTGGAGCCTGATCTCATCAGATCCCAGAAGCTGAGCAAGGCTGGGGCTGGACAGCACTGGGATAGGTGACCAATAAGGAAAATCATGATGTTGGTGGACAAGTAAGTGACACTCTTCCTTTGAATCTTGAATTTATAAAACCTGTTGTACCAGTATTGTGATAGAGGACACTCTATTGAAGGATGGATTGTCCTTTGGATCTTAACTACTTCTGGGTAATAACGATCACATGGCATTGTTTCTAAGAATAGAACTCCGTCATCCCGGCTAAATTCCACTATGGGCTCCTGCAATCCAACATACACATGTTGTGTAGTGGGGCCAAAACTGGGCAGTGATTGAAATGAGTCCATTGCCTCTCGTTTTCTACACAAAGCACTTTGGGAACCTTTGAATGCAATTAAGTTGGAAATCAAAAGTAGGTGGTACCAACTGCATTCTACATTTAACTGCAAAAACCTTTCTAAAACAGAAATAAACACAGCAGTTACCTGATGAAGTAAATAGTGGTCAGATGTTTAAAACACAGGTGATCATATGCTCTTAACCTTGTTAAACCAGGCTTGGCTTGCACAGGTTGATCACTGCTGTCTAAGTGGTAGGACTTGGCAATGTGGCATGCTGCAGCAGGTCACTGAAGGTTCAACCTACATCCAAGGTTAACATAAGTTTAAAAGGAGCAGTGAGAGGCGAGCCATCTGGCTATCTGGAAAGCTTTCTCATCTCACTCAAATAGAAAAGCACAACCTCAGGGCTATGCTACTGATTCCCAGTGCTCATTCCAAAGTGATTAGGACCTCCCCAGCTACAGAGTAATTGAGTCTGTACAAAAACTAAGAGAAACCAATGTTAAGAACAAACAATATATGGAAGCATGCAGGGGAAAAGATACAAAGGTGCCATTTTAAAACTGTAATTGTTTCCTTGAAGTTTCAATTTCTATACATTCCTAGTCTAACAACCTAAAATAAATCTTTAAAATGGTAGATTCTAGAAGCATATTTTTTTTGCAGTGCAGTATGTTTGGCAAATTAATTTGCTAAACTGCTATTCACTTTTTATTACAGTACTTTTAAAAGAGTTCACGAGTCAAATCGATGACAGAAGAAAAAAAAAACAAAATTATCAAGTCCAACTCGCAAAGGCAACCCCAAAATCAACCAAAATTCTAAAGCTTGTATGTCACAAACATTTAGAGGTATAAGAAAGATGCTTCTTCGTGAGAACCAAAACAAATTCCCACTTAGTTACTGAGAATCATCAAATGAGTCTGTGTAAGAAAATAGATTTCCACAGTGCGGGCCTCAGTTTACTGGCTAGGAGGCTTGTTCCAGTTACAAACAAGGATTGTCTCAGCTTTGTGTACAGAACCACTTCTCCCTCTTAAATACCCATTTCCCTTTTCAAATATTGAGCATGAAATATGGTCAAACTGGGGGTCTATCTAAACCCCTTAAGATTTTAGAGTATATATTTGATTCTCATCTCCTCTGAATCTCTTTTTGTTCTTGGCCGAGAAGGTCTAGCTCTCTTAACCTGTGACAATTCCCTGAAGTCAAGAACCATTGTTGTTGCTTTTCTTTGAACCCTTAAAGGGTTCAAAGCCTCTATGCTTCTAGCGTCCTTTATGTGGTAAAGCCACCAGAACTGAAAACTGTGTTCTACATAAGGTGTTACTAGTGCATTTTTAAGCCTGAGTATAACATCCCTGGATTTAAGTGCAATACTTTATTACATAGTTAAGCTTTTTTTTTGCTTTTTGTATCTCTTCCTTGCATTGTATTTAATACAGAAATACAGAAACATCTCTATTAGCACTTCTATCACCTTCATGTATTCCTTTCTGCACCTCTGAACCCTTCTGCTATTGTGTGTACTATATATCCCTATAACCTGTGTTGATCAATTTGCAATTATAAATGTTAACATCTATTTGCCAGTTGCTGGCCCAATCCAAGATTTAGGTCTTTTCAGTTTTTCCTGGTAATCGTTCCTGTTTGACACTTCACCTATTTTTGCATGATCTCAAAATTGAATTAGTTTTGAAATCCCAAAACTATCGACTGTGTCAAAATCAAAATCAAAATCATTGAATATATCAGGAAAAGCAAGAAGATCATAAAATGGATACCTATGGTACACCACTGCTTATACCTGCCCATTTAGAGGTATTCATACCTGCACCAAGAGGTTAATTAACCTTTAATACAGGGTGTTATCAAAAGCTTTCTGGAAATCTAACTCTTCTTGATGCTTGTATGAAAATTTCTAGTAAGATAAACAAGGCTTTCCCTTTCTCAATCTATATTAGTTGTCTTTTAAAATACAATTTTTTTGGAAGTACTGTATTCCTCTATGTTAGCTCTACCAATCATTTCCATAACATTACCTGTAACAGTAGGGAGGCTGACTGGACTACAGTCTCCTAGTCTCCTTCTCTGATCAGTGAGTACTGCCAGCGTTCAAAGAAGTATGAAAGGGAAAATACCATCAGGCCCTGGCAACCTTTAATTTTAACTGTCCTTGTCCCCAGTAGAATCTCAGGGTTATTTCTGGTAAAATCTCACAACCCTGCTTCTATAATATGGGGCATGTCATTGACACTGTCTACTGTACAAACCTGTATGAAAAAACAATTTAGCATATTCACTATTCAACATCTATTATTACTAACCCCATGTTATCTTTTACAGTCCAGTTACAGGTGTAGTACTGAAAATAACTTGCATTATTGTTTGCCTCTTTTGCATTAATATTTTAGATTTTTGACGCTACACTTGTAGCCAAGTAAACTCTTTTTTCCATTTTTGAATCTTAGCCCTTTTATGGAGTCTGTTAAACACACTCTTTATTCTGATTTCTTTCTTAATTTCAACATTAACCATGCAGACCATATATGTCCACACTTGGACATAACTGACTTTGGGATGATTTCATTTTGAGCCTTAATATTATGTTTTTGAAATATGACGATCCTTCTTCTGTTGATTTCATCTGCATCCATCTGTTCCCATTTCACTGATTGTAATGCTATTGCCTGCATGAAGCATTCCTTCGTTGTCAGGCTTTTATAAGTATGATGAAATTATGAATTTGTCATTTTTAAAGTTTAAACATTTTCAAAGTAATTTATTGCAATATGTTGCAAACTGTATTCTAGCATAAAAAGAACAAAAGTATAAGATATTCTGTAAGTTTTCCTAAAACATTGCCTAACATTTGCAAAACCTGCTTTCATTGTGAAGCGACAGTATGTTTGTTGATCTGAATAAGCAGTGGAGCATGGCAGATTGTAATTCCTTTTGCACACTGCTTAGACACTGACAGTAGTGGGTCTACTCCATGTAGTGTAATGAAACTGCAAAAGTAGCTTTTTAATTTGAGAGATAATGCAATGCCTTAAGGGAACTACACTATGTTGGTAGAAGCTAAATTTAACGACAGAAAATGGAGGATGGTTTTAAAATTAAGTTCTCCTGTGCCAGCAGTCGAAGTTGCTGTATGAAGGCGTATTTCTTATTGCAATGTCCTGTCCTTGATTCACTGCCCCAGGACGGCTGGCAATTGGACCTCTCCACCTCTTTTATCACCTTCAGATGCTAAACTGCTACATTCACAAGGGAAAGTACCTCATATGTCATTTGTACCTACTGCACTTCCCTTGGACAACAAGCAAACCCATGGCAGGGAAAATTATGAATGGCGCTTATACATTCAGCCCACAGGGGTACCAATTTCAGTGTATACTGTAACAATTATTACCTCTTCAGGGTAAGAGATGTCCAAATCTCTGTACATGGACATACAGTATGTGTGAAATTCAAAATCAAGTTTTAAACTGAGTATAATGTATAATGCAATAACAGTAAAGGTAACATAAAAAATGTCTTAGATAATTATTAAAAATGACCTTTGAATAATATGTATGTTCCTTTTTTAAAAGTGGGAGAGGTCCCATATTGGCTGTACAAGAAGTGATTCTTTCCACAAAGAGGGAAAACTTCTCAATATGTTCTAGAATCTTTGTGATTTACATACCTGCTGTGGCCTGGGCTTGTAAGGTGAGCTGCTCTCCAGATCAGCAAGGATGCTAGTGAGAGAATCAATCTCCGCATCCAAACTAGAACGGCGCTCTTCTAGCGTCTTCTCTGGGGTTTTGACCTGAAGAGAAGACATCATCAAAAAGATTAGAAAAGACAGGCCACCTCCACCGTCAAAATCCCTAAGAAATGTACTGAAATGTGAAAATACTCCACGTAGTGCTCATTAGTGTTTTACCAAAAAAGGACATGTATGGAAAAAAAGGATGTTTTTTTTTCCCTTAACACAGACATCTAATGTTTATTTAAAGCTGAAACCTAGTTGCTGCTAAAGGACATGCTTGTCTTTTGTGTAGAATCTGTATCAGAGTATTTTTTGACACATTTTCTCAGTAAAGACCTCTTCACTGTTTCAAGGGTTTACAGCACTTGAGTTTCCTGTAGATGATTGCAAAGTTCTTCAAAATACACTTACAGCAACCACTTAAGTATGTGCTGATCTCCTCAGTTGCAAAGTAGGCTCTTTGCTAATCGACTGCACATTCGACCTCAGACAAGATGCTGCACAGCTATTCTCTGAATAATTAGAGAATTGCATGATAATGGAGATCCCTAATAGCACCATGCCTTTGTCAGAATGAAAACAACAACAAAACACGTCATATTAAGCAAACATAGCTGATTTAAAGAGCTTGTATTTTTGAAAAGGGTCAAATAAAGCTGTTAATACTCGCTGGTGATGAGCACATGGTTTTGAAATTTTACCTGGATATTATTTAGAACAGAGAAATATAGGGGATCATTTTTTTAGTTTGAGGTTTTGGTCTTATTGCATTTTATGAGGCTAATACTTTTAAAAACGGTCAGGTTTAAGCCCCACAGACAAGTAGAGAACAGATGATAGTTTAGTCAATCCTATTAAATTCTTGTAAAGGTATTAACTGCTCCAGTGACCTCCTCTGTTGGTTAAGGGACATACAGGAAAAAGAGCATCCCAGCTCATTTTGATTATGGTAATGAGAAGCGAGGTCCGCTGAAAGCAACGAATGCAACGAGTCCTACGTTTTACTGGAACATGTAACCTTCGGGCTTCCGAGAAACCAATTCTTTAAATTCACTTAAAAGATCATTAGACCCACTTCTTTCACACAATACATCCTAATAGGCATTTAACCAGTACACTGCCTGGCACTTTTAATACATCATCACCTATGGGCCTTTATTAAATCTACTGACTTTTTTTCCTCCTGAAAGGGCCACACTGAGAACACACTGAGAGTCTATGATATAACTAAGGAAGTTGTTCAGCACTGAATACATCTATTTCAAATACTGAACTTTGTGTACTTAATACCTACAGTATTTGTATCAAAACCACATTGCAACAAAACGTGGCAATGCCATGTAATGTAAAGGATACATACAAGGCATGCAGTGGCTTGAATAAATCTAAAGGCGATGGGGGTTGAAAGCCTTCGTAACATCATGTGTTTCGAATTCAATGCATACATTTATTTAGAGATGAGTGTTCAGTACATGAAGTGAAAAAAATAAAGGGATAATGTTATTATAACCTTCAAATCGTACTCAAACCTTCAGTTTGTACTGAAATTAGAAGACTAACAAATGTCCAAAGTTTATCAAATCTTAGCCTTCAAGAAAGAAGAAAATGTTACAGAAGATTTTAAAGTCATTTCTGTTCAAAGAATGGAATAATTCAAAGTAATTTTTAAAGCTGAGAAGCATTTTTACCACAATACTCTGACTCTTAGTTCTTTGATGATTTCTTTCTACTTTAAATACAGAAATGAACTCCTTATTTGCTCCAACGTATGTAAATATTTTTTAAAAATACAGTAGGTGTATTTCCAAAAAAAAAATGCAAATACAACTACGGTAGTGGTCTGAGCATTTTTAAATTCCAGGAAGTGCAGCTGATTGCCCTTTCCAAGCTGGAGCTCTGGGCTGACCGACTGAAAAGGACACAGACACGGAAGAAGAAAGACACAGCCCTCTTCCTGTACAGTAGAGCTCCCAAAAATGGAGCCACATATCTCGTAAGCCAACTAAATACACAAAAGACAATACCAGAAAGTCAAGGACTGACAATCCCAGACTTGGAAGCTGATTTGTTTGAACATTCAAGGGAATTAGGATTCATCTTAGTGAAAATATTTGTTTTTGACTGAGGAATGATGTTGCCACTGCAGTGAAAAAACTTATTTCTTTTTAAGCTAGTTAGACTGCATCTCCTGTAATGGTATGTGTTTTGATTACCTGTCAGAAGCCATTATGGGTGGAAGCACTGTTTAAATTAGAAATTGTATAGTACTTACATAAATGCTTTCAACTAATACCGAACAACATAATACAGAAAACAGAAGAAACACCATAACTGTGCATTCCTCTTTTTTAATAAAATGTATGTTTTGGTTTTACAGTATATGAGTTTGAGAATATGAGTATGGTATTGAAATCATTGTACTAGTAAAAAAGGTTCTGAATCTTAAAAGCACAATGGTTCTCTTCTAAATAAACAGATTTCTATAAATGTTTCTGCTGATTTAATTCAGACTCTGAATTGAACAATGTGGAAATCATACAGTGTTTAACACTGTCATTCTTAATTTAGTTAAATTTAGTTCAATTAAGTGCACAACTGAGGTAAATATCTCAGTATTTCTTTGCACATAATTCTTGGTTCCTATGGTTACCCATTAAATAATATGTAAAATCATGAAATAATGGGTTAAGAAGAAGGCTGCTCTTACTGTAATTTTTATAATATTCATTTTTGTTTAATTATTTTTAGTATGGTACTGCTAATAACATTAATCCATTTACTGTATAGACTTCATCTAAACAAAAGCCAATATTGTGAACCTGTACATATACAAAATTGTACTGGGAAGAGAATAAATTAAGTAATCAAGTATTCAGAGTGATTCAAGCAGTTATTTTAAACTCAATTTGAGTAGCAGAATGTGGGGGTTCAAACAAAACCTTAAAAGATTTAGGCACCAAGTCTTTTTAGAAGCATTTAATGCTTAGAATAATGAAGCAACGTTTAGGTCTCATATCACAATTCACTCAGGAAGGAACTCTTGTATATTGGACTGAAAGGCATAATTACACATTTTTGTAGCTGTAATATACTTCCGTAAGTATACTTATGCATTTTAAAATAATATATATATATTTCTGTTAATCTTTTGATTTGATTACTTTTATTTCATTTCAGTGTGTATATTTTCAATATTTGCTTTTTTTGTTTTAGATTTACTGTAGTTCTGCTCATGAAAAGTTACAAAAATACACATTCTTGTTTTTTTTTAAAAACTTGGAACCCACTGAATTCCCCTCTTTCATTTGATTCTATGAAGTTACATGGGAGGCTCCAGGGAACAGCTTAATTGCAAAGATTGAATGTGTTGCCTAACTGTAATTTGTAGGCAATTAAATGTGCAGTTTTAAAAACTCTCATTTTACAAACTAACTTCGTCTGCATATACACTGCCCTCTAAAACTATTGGGACAGCCAAGTTAAAACATGTTTCCTTTAAAGAAGCAATTGATGATTATAATATTAAGAACTATATAAATACAATACATTTTTGGTTAATTCTATGCATACATTTGAAAATTTTAGACAAACCATACTTTGAGTTCAACTCAAAGACTTCAAATGAACATGAATACTGTAACACATTTACTTTAAGTAACTTTGAAAGGTATAATATAGTCAGTATTTAGTTGCACATCCCTTTGAGACAATAAATGCACTATGTAGCCCACTGAGCTCACCAAACCCTTTGTGTAATGATTTGAGATGCTTAATACTTACTACTTAATATTACTGACTTTAACAATTTACGTGAATTTGTCCCCAGTACATTACTGAGTGTTAATGTCATTTGAATCACTAGGTTGCACAAACATTATATTGAGTATGATCAAATATATGCATGGAATTATCCCAAATATAAGCATATACTATTATACATATTACTCTCAAATGATCACAAATAACCAATTGCTTGGGTGCAAAGCACAAATAAAAGGTTTTGACAGTTGTTTCAGTACATTTGGAGAACACTATCTCCTTATATACAAAAAAGACTGTAATTTGTCTTTAGGTTTAAAAAGTGGTAGCAGGGTGTTTGTTGTGGTATATTTCCAAGATAGTACTTTCACAAACTGCAGTTTGACTCCAATCAAGGGGGAAATCAGTTTTAGGGAACTAGTCCACTGAGGATCACCTTCTGCATCACAAACAACTAAACACCTCAGGACTGATAAAGTACAGAGTTACTGCCACTGTGAAGCACATTTTGGTAAACACAATATAGGACAATAAAAATATGTCACTCCCGACTACAAAAAAACACTCAAAAAACAGATATGCGGATGTATTCTAGAGCTTAACAATGACGTCAGAGTCCATGTAATTTTTAAACAGTTGTCGTAAAAATATTAATACTGTTTACGTGTCTGCCGCTTTAATGCAATTGTTTTTCAGAGTGTTCAAACTCCTTTACATTTTGCAATACAATCTTATGAATCACAGTGAAAAGTATTTTGCATTCCAAAACCACTGCACATTTTGTACAGTTTGTACAATGTTAGCCTTTTTTGCATTAATACAATAAATAACTACTGTTCTCATTAATATCATATAAATAAAATACAGTGTTTTAAAGAGATAGCAAAAATTCCTTTTGTGTAAAGCATGCAGACAGACCCAATGTGGGTCATAGGATTTAAGGACAGCCAGTACTTTAGCATTCACGAATTTTAGAAAAACACTTAGAAGCAAAATATATTATTACTGCGGGATCAATGAAACCTCTAACATGTAATAAATAGTAATACAAATCACTATAGAAGCTTTGTGCTTTATCATGGTAAAAGCATATTTCGACGGGTCATCCTGACCTGGTGTTGGAACATCTCCCCTTATCAATTTTTGGAAAAGGAAACAATACTTTATGCAATAAGATCACTGTTGGAAGGGGCTCTGTGGACCAGGCAGAAGGTCTTCTCTCTGGGCAAACATTTCCAAACGAATGCCCCGGTACGCTAAGAGGCATTACATTAGAGAAGGCATTAGAGGAGGAATAATGTTTCAGATGATTAATGAAGCCAAAGGTCTAGTGGTAAATGTCACTAGGGAATTTCACATTCTAACTAGCCCAATTTACCAGCTACAACATTTCTCACTTCTGAACCTTATCACCTCTTTGGTACGTTGCTGGCATGTAACAGCTGCTGTGCTCCATTGCAGGGGGCTCTGTGCTTCGACTCTGGTAGTAATGGTAAGTGAAGTCTTGTCTTTCCTACTTGTAAAGCAGTTTGGGGCCTTTGGGAGGAACGGTCTGATATAAGAGCTACATATTATTACTTGTGTAAATGATCTCTTTCCCAGCTGAGAATTTCAAAAAGAATGAGAATGAACCTGATTCTCCTGGTCTGTGTTCTTTCTGACGTGAATACAGCTTCCTTACCTGAACACTGAAAGATGCCCCATCAGCAGGTGGAGGAGCTGGGAAGGGTGCCACTGGTGATGGGAGACTGCTCAGGTCATCCACAGGTGGGGGAGGTGGTGGGAAGTCGCCTGAAAAACAGAAAAGGTGAAACCATTTTATCAATGATCTTGCAAATTGAATCAAATTCCTTTCAACAAAGTTGTAAATACAATGCTTTCAATCTTTCCAGTAAGAGAATATTAAAGCGTGTGATTAAAACAAAAGTATGATAAGTGGTTTTACCAAGAGCATATAATATATTTAATTATCAGCAGATAGCTCACAAGATGTTTCTCATTCACAACCATACATCAAGGATATCTGAAGGCTTTACCCTTGCATATGTCAGTTAATGAAAGCTGTTATCTGCATTTAACATGTCTGGACTTCATAATCTTCATTTAATTTGCAATACATGTGAATGATCAAAATTCATGAGTGGACAAGACTGAATTTCTATTTAGAATTAAAAGGAAACTTGCTGAAGTAGATTAGAAGATGAAGACATTAGGTACTGTATTAAGACAGATGGATCTCAAGATGTCTGACAAGATGGTAACAGAAACAGGGTGAAGGAGGAGGTTAGGGAACATTTTGAACTAAAATATATTTCATTCATTTGCTGTAGGTTTTTTGGATTCCATTAACTCATATTAAATCATAAACAAGGTTACGCATTTGTTTCTTTAAATTAAAAAATGTACATTGCTTGTAATGTGTGGCTTTGAGAGTGCGTTTACCCAATCAGAAGGCAGGAATCCAAGAGAATTTGTAGTTTTAAAGTCCACACTAATCCAGCATGCCCAACCAGATGGTTTTCTAGTAATGAGAAGTCGCCTTACAAAATGGATTTTGATTTTATTTCACCCTACATACAGAATGAGTTGATACAGAATCAATTTACTATGTACTTCTAAATACCTAACCAGACGCAAGCTGCAGAACTCAAGGCCCTTAATAAAGTGCAGTGAAAATTCTGCTTCAATCTAAAGACTTTGATCAATCTTGTTCAGAAAATTTTATTTTTGTTCATGTTGTTAAGAATCTAACTGATTTCAACTGAGTCTGCTGACCGGCTTTATTCGGACGTAGCTTTAGACATGTGTAATTAAACTTGTAGAGCACTGTGTTTATGAAACAGGAGAAACATTAAATCTGGATGAATTATAAAATTATTCAGATTGTGAGCATGACATTCAATATCCGTTCAGGAGTTAGAGCTGTCGCATGTGATCATTTTAAATAATAAGACTCCCACCTCAACTTGTATTAAGAACCCCAATGAGATTACTCAAAATGGGATCTAGTCTAGTAGCAATCCTGTTTTTTTACACTTGTCTGTCACTACTGACTAATTAATATAGGTAAAGCTCCTTGCAAAGCATTTGATTTATATAAGAATGTTAAAAGTCAAAACCATTTAAAGGTGTCTGTTTTAAATGCAGAAATTGAGTGGGACTGATATCTCAGAACATGGACTCAAGATTTTAACTCACTGCACAAGTAACTGAAATAGGAATCTGTAAATGACAATTATGGGAAATATCATGCAAGATACTTCAGCCAGAAAGGACAGGAAATTTCATAACACTTCTTAGTACAACGCCTACAATGACTACAGAGCACACCTCACAGTTCACAAACCCTGAAATCCTGAGAAAAAATAACTAAATTATTAGTGTCTCATTAGAGTGTTTTGGGGTACATGGCATCACCTTTAAAAACATTATAAAGGTTAATTATAAATGGGAGGTCAACTCACTCTTCTTAAATTAGCCTTAAGAAAAAAAGAATGTGACAAAACAGTCTGTCATACAGCTTTTTCTTTTAAAACACAAACAAATGATAATAAGAAATAAAACTGAAGCACACAATTAAAAAAAATATTTTCAAAGCAGTTGCAAGAGGTAAAATGATTAATATCTTGTTTTATGTATTTAATACTATTTTCTTCACTTCTTTAAAAAAAATAACTGTATGAATAACTGAAAAAGAATCAATTCCCAGAAGGTATCAGCTGTAACCCGCTATGCCTATTCCACAAGAAAGTCAAGAGAATTTTAAAATTTTCTCTACAGAGGTGCGAACCTCATTTGTCAGAACCACTGCTGTATTAGCCCTGTATTATGTAGAGCAATGTTTATGTATCTCAACTGATTCCTGCCAAGATTCATACTGTGATTAAGCCCCTGCAGGAATCATTGGTACCCTAAATCTGCACAACCAATCCACTTGGGCATTCTCTTGAAAACCTTGAAATGACAATCACACCACTCCTTTGTAATTGATCTGAAGAATAATGAATCAACACAATAATGATGGCCTAATTCTAAAACATCCCCAGATAATGCAGGACAATCATATCCTTCCTACAATAAATGAACTAAGGTGCAAATAAATTACACCTAACTGCAGTCTTAGCCTAACAAAAAAAAATACACCAAAAAAGTAAGCTGAATGGTATAAGATGAAAATAATCAAATGAAAGGGTGACAAGTAAATGAAAGGTATAAAAGTTAGAAGATGAAATTAAAATGCAATGTTCAAAATATTCCAGATCTGACGAATGCAGATAGACCCTGACATGAAGTAAAGGCTTCATTTAGTCAAAAGTTGCCAGGTACTGTAAACATTGCTATACAGTATGTATCCCTGTACTATGGAAATCTACTGAGAACCAACATTCTATACATAACCACACTTTTTTACACTTTGTATTTCAAACTCTTCTGTCTTTCATAAATAGTAACTATGGTACGCAGCTGGGCTGAAACAGGTAATTACCATCGAAGCCTATCTGAATACTAACTGGCTTTTTTAGTTGCCACGGTGACCACACTGGTCACTAGGGGCAACAGATGCTGGAAATGAAAAGCTCTTTTTCCCCACTTAATTCATAAAAGTCATCTTGATTCAGTTAGTTATCCTAACTAGCTTAAGTAGAGAATGAGGAGTTCTAACAGGAGTATTGGAAATATACAAGAGTTTTACTCACAGACTTAGTGTCGGGATTCCTGAAAATCTATATCCAAAAATGTGAATAATGATTTAATAGTTTCATTTTAACAGATCTCATCTTAAACTTAATTTCCCTCAAAAACAAAACCTAAAGGTAAGTTTGGAAGCTTTATATGTGTCTGTTTTTTGACTAACTCTTCTTTAACTTGGAAATGACCTGAAATGAGTAGTGCTGCAGCAAAAATACACTATTTCCATTTTTCCTTTGAACTTATACATCATACTGTTGATGGTGTGAATGTTAAGTAAGAGATTCTTACTTGTCAACACCTTTCAATACTAGAATTCATGGGAAGGGTTTGTAATGACTTGAGCTAAACTTCTGAGGAAACAGCTGAAAAAAACAGTTCACTACACAGGTTGATAAAGACAATGCTTCTGCAACAGAAAACTCATGAGCACTCTCTCACATGTCTATCAAAAATCTATAAATATGTGCTTGGATTAAATCTAACACACATGCTTTCTAGAGAAAAACAAAAACCTTGCAAGCACTAATTCCAAATTATACTTATCTAAATTTTAAAAGTATAATGAGAGAAAAAAACACCCCGTTGCACTGTTTCACTAGTAAGTAACCGGGGGTTTTCTTACAAAATAAATTCCTCAACTGATTCATAACACTTTGGTTTTCTGTATCTGTGACTTGGAACCAAATATGAAGGTGGTTTCCCTGAAAGTAACACACCTTTGATTCTGAATCACAACAAACTGGAGTAATGATGTTGTTACTTTGATTTTTATTTTCCATGAACTGCTCTGTCTTTTCCTAAACAATGAGTTACTGAAGATCTACTGGCAGCTTGGCAATATTAGATCTAACATTTCATACAGTACACGCAAAATCTTGCCAGTGTTGTTTTCGGCCCATGCACATGCTATTTTACTTAATCCTGATGCCTAGGGCTGTGAAGTACCCTCCCTATTCTTGAATGAATAATCCTCATTTTTGATTACGTAAATATTTGTTTATTCACTCTGTTTAGACCTGCTAAAAAGACCTGCACAAACAAGCATTATTGTTACCAAGGTATCACTGTGATCATGTAACTGTCATACTGCAAAAAAAGGTAAGAACAAAAGCGGCAACTGTTTTCTTTTGAAGTTCAAGTTTATTGTCATTATACTCATATACAGGTATATGGTATAACGAAATGCTATTTAGCTAGCTCTCAGACGGTAAAAAGTACAAAAAAACAACAATACAATTGTATAAGAAAAGAAAGACAGAGACAATGAGAATGTGCAAAACAACATCAGATGTGCAAAGTCATACATCAACAGAATTAAATAAAGGATAGAAAATTATGGGGAGTGAGCTTCTTGACATGTGAGGTAGAGGTAGATTTCAATGTGTGTTTGAGTTTTGGTAAGAGAGAGGGCACGGTGAGGTTCAGATCGTAGGTGAGAGAGGCTGGGAGTTTAATAGTTTGATAGTGTGGGGGTAAAAACTGTCTCTGAGTCTGGTAGTCTGGGCCTGAATGCTCTGGTACCGTTTTCCAGATGGTAGAGGGTCAATCAGTCTGTAGCTGGGGTGTGTGGGGTCTTTGATGATGCTTAGAGCTTTCCTCAAGCACTGTTTTCATAAATGTCCTGGATGAATGGGAGAGCAACCCCAGTGATGGACTGGGCAGTTTTCTCCACCCGCTGTAGGGCTTTGCGGTCAGCAATACTGCAGTTGCATTACCACACTGTGATGCAACCAGTCAGTGTGCTTTCTGTAGTGCATCTGTAAAAGTTAGTGAGGATCTGGGGACATATCTTAGCCTTCTTCAACCGTCTTAGGAAGTACAGGCGCTGTTGCACTTTCTTGATCAGACAGGTGGCGTTGAGAGACCTCGGTGATATGGACGCCAAGGTATTTGAAGCTACTTAACCGTTCCACTTCAGTCCCGTTGATGTGGGTAGGGGCATGTCCGTTTTGCAGTTTTCTGAAATCAACGATCAGCTCCTTGGTTTTGCTGACGTCGTAAGGTTGTTGTCTTCATACGACGTTGGAAGGAGATTGACCTCCTCCCTGTAGGCCCTCTCATCATTGTCTGTGATCAGACCTACAACTGTCATCAGCAAACTTGATGATGAAGTTGGTGTAGTGTTTGGCCTTACAGTCGTGGGTACAGAGGGAGTAGAGCAATGGACTAAGCACACAACCCTGGGGGACCCCAGTGTTCAGAGTTAGTGTGCCAGAGTCGTGGTTTCCAAGCCTGAGAGGTCTGCCTGTCAGAAAGTCCCGAATCCAGTTGCAGACGGAGGTGTCGAGACCCAGTGTACTGAGTTTCTTGACTAGTTTCTTTTGAATGATAGCATTAAAAGCTGAGCTGAAGCCGATGAATAGTAGTCTTGAGAATGTGTTCTTTTTATCAGTTCTTGGTAAGACATTCATTGCTTCACAAAATGTAGCTTTTGAATGTAGTGTGGCCCGACAGTGCCTGTGTACTGTGACTGTGAAACATGGCAAGGAATTCAGCTTTTATTTTCTTTTAGCACTGCAAAAATCCCAGTTTTTATATATGAAAATGTATATATCACATTACTGTGAAGACAAGGCCATTGAAATTAAAAGCCATTTCATTTCTTAAAGTTACAGACTAAAAGCAGGATTAATGGGTTTCATAAAGGGTTTGGAAACTCAAATGTATTAGTATACACAGTTGTGAGAAAAGGTTTGTGATTCCTTAGGAATTATATGGATTTCTTCATCGATGGCTCCTAAAACATGATCTGATCTTCATCTAAGTCATAATAATAAATAAAGACAGTCTAATTTAACAAACCTCACACAACATTTTACATTGCCATATCTTTATTGAACAAATGGTTTAAACAATTTAAACAAACAGTATGTGAATGCTTATATTTAGTAACTGGTGGAAGCTCCTTTATTGGCAATAACCTCAACCAAATGCGTTCTGTAGCTGCTAATCAGATCTGTGCAGTGGTTAGGAGGTACTTTGGCCCATTCCTCTATACAAAACTGTCTCAGTTTAAGTATATTTTTGGGATGTCTTGCTTGAACGGCTTGCTTCAGATCATGCCACAGCATTTCAATGGGACTGAGGTCAGGACTCTGACTTGGCCATTCATACAGTATTTCTTCTGTTTGAGCCATTCTGTTGTTGATTTAATCCTGTGTTTTGGATCATTGTCATGTTGGATGACCCAACTTCTTTTGAGTTTTAGATCACAGACAGACGCCCTGACATTCTGCTGTAGAATTTCCTGATACATCTTGGAATTCATTGGTTTCTCAAGGATTGGAAGCCATCCAGGCCCTGAGTCAGCAAACCATTATACTCCCTCCTCCATGCTTCACAGTTGGGATGAAGTTTTGGTGTTGCTATGAAGTGTTTTGTTTTCTCCAAACATAACGCCGTGTTCATTTACCAAAAAGCTCAACTTTTGTCTCATCTGTCCATAGAACATTGTTCCAGTAGTGCTTGAAACATCCAGGTGGTCTTTAGCAAACTTGAGACAAGAAGCAATGTTTTTTCGGAGAGCAGTGGTTTCCTCCGTGGTAACCTCCCATGAACACCACTTTTGTTCAGTGTTTTTCTTATGGCAGACTCATGAACACAGATGTTATCAAGTGCAAGAGATGCCTGCAGATCCTTATCTGTCACTCTAGGGTTCTTTGTCACATGTTTGAAGATTGTACGGCATGAACTTGCACTGATCTTTGTAGGACGCCCACTCCTAGGGAGAGTAGCAACAGCGCTGAATTTCTTCCATTTGTAAACTATCTGCCTGACTGTGGACTGATGGAGGCCCAAGTCTTTAGAAATCTTTTTGTAACCCTTTCCAGTCTTATGAGCTTCAACAACTCTTCTGAGGTCCTCTGAAATCTCTTTTGATCGGGCCATATTGCACTTCAACAGAATTCTGTTGTGAAGTGCAGGTAACCAAAATTGTGTGATTGTTTTATACTGCAGGGCAGGTCAAACCCAAACCTGATTTGATTGGAACACCGGACTCATTGATTGGAATACCTGACTCCAATTACCCTCGTTTCAAGATGTCATTATCCTAGAGGTTCACATACCTTTTCCATCAATTACCTTGATTTTTTAAACCATGTGCTCTATAAATATATGACCATGTAAAATGTTGTGTGTTGTGTTCGTTAAATAAGACTGTCTTTATTTATTATTATGACTTAGATAAAGATCAGATCACATTTTAGGAGCCATTCATGCAAAAATCCAGATAATTCCTAAGGGTTCACAAACTTTTTCTCACAACTGTAAATACACAGAGCATCACCGCCTTTCAAAACATGAATTAAGTTACATAATTATATATAAGCATGTGCTCTGAGTTCAGTATTCATAAAAACAAAAACAACTAAATATTTGGTTAAGAAACCAAGGACACAATAACATGGACTGTGCCCACACATAAATCAGACCACTGACATCCTGTATCTTAAAAGTTGGCTTCCACTTGTAGAGACTGGCTAAAACCAGAGGAATTAGTGACCAAGTGTACTTTAAGAACAGTGAACAAATCCCATAACCATAAGGAAAATACGCAGTATCTAAGCACGATGATTAATATCACAAGGATTTAATAATATTTTAAAATGCACAGACCTAAAAAGGAACGATGCTATCACACAAAACATTTAAAATCCATATGCAGGGTGAACTGGATTAGCCTAACCCTCTAATATTCCACAAAGGTATTTACTGTTTGACAAAAGACCTGTAACACTAAGTCACCAAAACTAATTTACACACCACTGTGTAACTACCACTAACCGGATTCTCTACAATACCAAGACATAACTTAGTCTTCCATCCACCATGTTGGTAGGCTACTGATTTCTTCCTTGGTAAGCACCTATTTTTGTGTCCAAGATATTGCGGTGTTGCCCTTTCTGTGGTGGATGTTTGGTAGGAAGATACACTGGGAGTCAGGTGCTTGTCAATACCAGAGGGGAGCTGAGAGTGACTGAAGGTGAAACTGCATGTTGCCCTGGTAACACGGGACACAGTCAGGCTAAAGAGTAGTGAGCAGTTCAGTGTTCACACCAGAAATCCCTGACTACTAGGAGAAACAGTCCTGCTCAGTCTTGCATTTTTTTCCCATCAGTTTATCAGTTTTTTTTTAATGATTAGCCCTCCTTGTACTAGTAACAAGTTTAAAAAACTTCAACTTTTAAAAGTTTGTTCTCTACACACCACTGTTTTTTTAGCTAAAACAGCCTCACACTACAATATGTATTTTCTAACTCATTCTCCTTTCCTTGTCTAAGTTTCCCATTGTTACCTCCGACACACTTCACCCCACACAATTCTTTTGCAGCAGTTAATACTAAAATTCTCCCTAGCACATGAACAAACTGGGCTTAATCTGAATGCGAGTACCCGATACGGTTTTTGAGGGCTTTGGATGCACGTGGTTCAGCCTCAGGCTTCAGAGGGATCTGGCTTCACATTCTTTTGATTTGGGTGCTGAAACAGGTCGTGCTCTCAGCAAGCAGGCCCTTCACCCGTGTTGCGTGTGAAGCCTCTTCTATTTGCATTCACAAGTGTGACTGGAGCGCCAGGCGAGCTTTAACAAGCGAAGCAGCAGGAACACCGATTTGATGCAACAACTTCTCTCCTCTTTATTAAGTATAATTATTCTCAAGTAGCTGCTTTGTGATCCAGGAATTCTAATCAGTAATTAAAGTTATTTGAGAAACCATGAGAGGTGTAATTGGTTAACGGGAACAAGAGTGTTTACATAAGAGAGTGGCAAATTAATGCCCCTGAGCTGACAAAGGGATGGAGACGACTCCAGCGGCGTATTAGTATGGAGATTAAAAATATTTTCAGGATAATTGGAACATTTATATACACATTCTTGATATCAGCCAAGCAATCAGACACTTGATTTTTTCATTTCTGTATTTTTTTTTACTTCTGCTAGAGCAGTCGCACAATTCTGCAGCCATGCCCCTTGAGAGAAAGCCAGAAACATTTGTGTCCGAAATTCCAGCAAACCTACGTCTATATTACAGATGTCTCAAAAGTCTTTTTTTGTGAATTCACTAGAACTTTCAACCAATGTGCTTATTTGTAGAATGGAAACTGTACAAGTTGTACATAGTTGACTCCCCATGCTCTTGTCGTTCTGTTTTTAAAGAAATAAGTTTTTTTCAAATCCTACTACTATATACTTAAGTAAAGCTAGAACATTTTTGAGATTTTCCAATTACATTATAATAAATAAACCCGTTAGTAAAATTGAACTATTTCTCCACACTGTTACTTATTGGAACTAATGAGGGATGGACGAGAATTACATACCTGCACACTAAATGGGTAAAGCAATGGCAATACAGTATTTCAAGCCAAATACAGTACATGTTTTTGAACAGTTGTAAAAGCTATAAAAGTTTTATAACCTTATGGTCAAGTATCCACGCATAAAATTCAACCACCACTGCATGTACACATGTAAATATTGTTGTTTTTTAGCTGAGAAAGGCGATGCTGTGTTGAAAATTGCGCATATTGCAATTACACAAACATATATGATTTTAAGGCTGGTAATGAGGAGTAAGATGATCAAATAAAGCAACGAGCTTTATAGAGCTGGAAAACTGGAAAAACAAAATGCTTTCTTTTTTTTTTCCTCATGACTTATTGCTAGGAACTTGACATTTGCCTGTACACCACCATTACAGAAACCACAGCAAACAAAAATAACTACTGGACTATGACAGCAGGGGTCCCAAACAACAGAGCCTGAACCATAGTGCAAAGCTCCACAGCCAGACTGGGAACTGCACTCTCAGTTCTGGGACATTTGTTGCTGTTGTGCAGTACGAGATGGAACTTTGGACCTACAGCACACTGCACAAATGATTTAAAAAGAAAAAATAATCAGAACAATCGATTTGTAGTGATAGCTACAGAGCATGGACCTACAGCCTTATTACAATGTGTTCTATCAAAATATTGTATAAGTGCAATTATATAATATTTTAATTGAAAAAAATATTTTTCTATGTTTTTATTTTTTATATTATATAGACGTCCAATATACATTAAAGAGTTACAGTTTATCGTCAGTATTTTAAAAATACAAAAAACATTAGAAAGTGTTGCATTCTAAGTTTCAATATTATTCTCAATCTGCAATCTTTTTTAATGCAGATTTCTGTATGCTATAGATATTGAAAATAAATAGTTTATTTTTACCCTCTAGTAAAAAAAAATACAGAACTCTTCTCTTAATTAGCTATGAAATTTAAGAGAGTCTTATTCTTTCGTTTGGCTTGTAATGCAGGAACTGGAATCATTGTCTTTGCAGATAATAATTTTGCAAATGAACAGGCATAGATTAAATAGACTTCTATGGGATTAAGAAAATGTCTGTGGGATGAGGAACTCAGTTTAAGATTAAAAAGAAGAAAAGGGGGATTATATAATTGCATTCATCCAACAAAATGGATAGAGTAGAACCCTGACAGCTTTTTTGTTATTTTTCCACCTTGCATTTTCTCCAAAAACTGGAGATTTACATTACATATGTAAAAGCAGAGGCTCATTTCAAGGGTAAATTTGATTGTTGAAACTATGGCTTTTTATTCCAGAATTGCATGCCACCGACCTGTTTACTGAACCTGAAAACTTGACAAAAAGTATAATATGCATTTAGAATTAGCTTGGATATCAAAGTCTGTTCAAATCAGCAATAACTGTAGACAGATGGGTCTTGTTTCATTATTGTAACATTGTCATTGCTCATTTGATCTGGTCAGCACAGCAGACTTAAATGCAAAGTCACAACTATAAAGCAACAAGCATATGCTTTCAAGACCCACTGAACAACAGCCTGAGGCAGGTTAGCTTCTTTTCTAGATAAGTGAAAACAGAAAAGGATCCATCAGGTACCACCGGCTACATGGCTGCCAAGATGTACCCACTGGTAGAGTTCTTGTGTGGCACCGAGTCCCATTTCAGTTGTCCAGAGAGAAAAAAAAATACAATACATAGTATAGACTCATTTTGAACAGACTGCCTAAATTCAAAGTTAGTTATCCATGTGCTAAGTGCCAATGCCTGGGTGCACTCAAGGACAGTCCCACATGGCGCTGTTAAATCAGCAAGATAGTAAAGCAGTGAAGATACTCATGTATAAATTTCTAGGACAGTACTTGATTTGAATGTTGATATCTGCTTTTTTGCTTGTTTCAATTTCTTCTCTTTACCTGAGATGACAACTCAGCTCAATCCAGAAGGCAGAAGTATTTGCCCATCTGCATAAATGCAAAATAACATTATTTAAGAACAATAGGTCTATATAATTATAAAACAATTTTACATATATACAGTATATAGTACTTACACACCACACTGAACATCAAAAGAAACTTAGAACTCCTTGTATGTTTCTAAAAATAAAGCATATGGAATTTGGATAATGATGTAATTCTTTTGCTATTATTTTGATTAGCTGATCGTTTATGTCTGATTGTGATAGATTTGAGTGACTTTGACTGTTGAATAAACACGAAATCTCCTCATTAGTGAGCGAGGATGTCTCTCACCAAGAGAAGTCAGCAAACTGTCATTTACCATCTGGGGTGTTCACAGCCAGCCATTTCTAACTTGGCAAGATGTTACAGCCAAGCTCAGTCTGTCAATAACAGACCACGATCTGGGAGACCTTGAGTCACAACACCCTGCCAAGATCATGGATAGATCAAACTATCATTATGTTCCATTTTTGTGACAATTTATGCACTGCCAGTTCCATAGCACCATGAACAACACATAAGCAGTTCATCTGTGGAGGCGACTAAGACTTGCAAAATCTTATTTTGCACACAGGGACCAGGGCTCACCAATGTTCACTGACACAACAGGATAAGGTTTAATGAGCAACACCTCAGGTGGACTCACCAGCAGTTGAGCCAAGGCCTCTTAAGCAACGAATCATGATTTTGTGCAACCACATTGATAGATGTCAGAGAGTGCAGGACAGACATGCAGCACAAAAGGCTAATTCATGCTTACAGCTGAACAACCCACATGGACGTCCAAGTGTGATGGTCTGGGCGGGAGTGCCCAGTAACTACAGAATTCCCTTTTTAGTGATTGATAGTAACCTGACACTATGGCTCCGTGGTCTCACCTGCTGTCTGTTCTGTAGGCTCATCCTGACATGAAAATATTCAAGCTCTTGCTTCTCATGTATAACAGCTTTGCTACACAATGAGAATTTGACAGTGTTAAAATGGGATGAAATGTGGTGTCTAGAGCTCAGACACTAGTGAAAAAGCACATTTATCCATATTCTACAAGAAGAATTGGACAGAATTCTGCAAGACGGCATCTGTCTTTGTTGTAAGCCATGAGTTACAAGATTTACAGCTTATACTGCTTCTAATGGCGGACATAGATAAATACCAACTTGCGAATTTCACACCTCATGTCATCTCTGTTAAATAAAACATCAGTGTGTGTGTCCCGAATCAGATTATCATTCTGACAATAACTTTGGGAATCTTTTGTAATTATAAGTGATGAGTTGTGTGTTGACCACTGGGAATGGAGTATCTGTTACCCAAATCCATACTTTCACTTATAACTACTTTGTTTTACTCTCCATTGGTTTTGGATCAGTGAATGTTTAGTGATTCTAGTGAATGAAAAGCTTCAAATACATTTCTTATAAACCTACAGCTTTATTTTTGGAAAGAAGAAGTGTATGTTTGAGTTGAGGCCCATGTTAAAACAATCCATGTAAAAAATAGGAAATTAAGCATATTTGTATGTAGAAGAAAGCTAAAACGTATAACTGTATGTTAACTTTATTTAATTTACATATACGTTCTAAATATCTTTACAACATTCTGAAAGTTACAACTTTAACTTAAAATATACAGTATATTAAAGGAACATGTATTAAAATAGATTTATTCAAGGTTCGTGGTTTTTCTGTAATGGTGAGATGGGTAGCACTACAAATAGGAGGATGTTATGTAACATTAAGTGACATTTTCAGATCGGTAAGACTGTTCATGCAAGATAATCCAAATATTTGACACTGAAGTAAGACCTGAGAACATTTATTAAACAGACGAGAAAAAGAAACAAGATTTTAAATGGCAATCAAGACTTAATTATTTGAACACGTTTATATGTTCATTTAATATATGACCATACCATGCAGGGATTATATATGTATAAAGTAGTTTTAATACTATTAAAGAATAGAAAGTCATCATTTCAGGAAACAGACTTAAGTGAATCTCTAGAGATTGCAATGGAAAAGAATACAATATAGATCTCTTCCCAAGACACGAAGTAAAATTTTTGCAAACATTTGAACAAATCTCAACAAAAAAGCTTTTGAATCTTTGTTGCCCTATTTCTTGAGCAGCAGTTACATTTATGTAACATATTTATGTCTGTGGTTCATGAAAGTACGTTAAATCCTAACTGGTCATTTTCCTGTGGAGTCTCTTTGTGGCACATAAAGGAAAGAAACCAACAAACAGCTGGATGTGTCGGCTGACTGTTGATCAGTAAAATAGCAAGGAAATAGGCTAAATTTGAGAATTTAATTTTCAGTCTGAGTTTCTTTAAATACAAAATGCTGTTTTCAGGTTTCTCTACACTTTATTAAGCACATCTCGTCCTGCGCACAACTTGCCTTTTGCTTAGAACTTCTCTCTGATAACAGCGTTTACTGATGTAAGCATACATATTATGCAAAACCACTGCTTATTATATGCAACTCTAATGATTCTTTCCCTTCCACTGGAAGATGTGAGAGCCAAAAGTGAATTTTCCAGCTCCTTACATAAGGAACTTAGAAAATTGACCTCTATGTATTCTAATTTCCTTTCTCTTCTATTCTGTTTGTGTGTGACTAAAAACAAAAAATGAAGTAAATGTTTAACTTGAAGTTTCATAAACAAAAAAGTACCAAATGCCACTTACTAAAACACTGATTAAGTACTGGGCTTTAAAATATCTCTTGTTCACACTGTAGAACCAAAAGAAAATGTAGTCCCACGTTTTCAGTACATTTTAAATAACATGTTGAATGATAGCACATAAAAAAAAACTTAGATACAAGTTCACATTGGTATTGGTAGATCAGTAGTACTTTCAAAAGTTATTGTGGAAATAGAATATTTAATAATATACTGATGTGTATTTATTAATGTCCCCAAGAATGTATAAGGTATATGAATGTTCGATCAAACAATTTAGTCCCACGTTAGTGGCAAAGAGAATTAAGGTTAGATGGAAACAACAGCTAAATGGGGACAGTCTATATACTGTATTATTGAGGACATGTGAAGGGGAATAATGAGTTAAAGTGGTAATCTCCTTGGCGATGTGGCTTTTTAGCTAGAATAATTGTCTGCAGATTGACATGGTCTTGTCTGGAGATTTAAATTTCACTTCATGACACACTTCTTTAACCCATGTCATTGGAGGTTCTAATTATGGTAAGTACTTCAATCTATGCATGATCTTTATGTATTTCATTTTTGAAGGTTTTTGTCTGATCTTAATCTAAGAAATTAATAAAAGAAGTACAGCTTACTGATTACGTGAACACATGAACGAAATACTAAGTAAATAACCCAATAATATGTACAATATTTAATCATTAAGTCTATGTCAACAGCTCAGACAGCAATATGTCATACATGGGAGTCAATGTGGACTTCTGATAAAAGAAACAGAAAATTAAGACAGGGTTTTGAAATTTAAGAATATAGTACAACTGCTTACAAGAAGCAAGTAATATAAAATAAATGGAAAATCAATCTTTTCGCATAATAGTTTTACATATAAACATATATATTGTTTTTCCGGTTTAAGTAAGTTACATATACTGTATTACAAAAAGAAAACAGAAAAAAATGCTTATTTTTAACTTAAATATTTAAATAATTTGTCCCACTAGAAACCATTTGATTCTCATAACCATGCCTTAACTTTTTTTTAATTTTTTTTCCTATTTGATGAAGAAACCATGCAAACCAAAATAAAATTTAAAAAGAAATTAAATAGAACATCTATTAAAATAGCTTGAATGAAAAACATACATGAAAAACAGACAAAGCAACATAATGACAAAGGATACAAATAACCATACTGACCAAAGTTATGAATGTACAGTCTCTACTGGAATCTATGGGATAGTGTACAGTACACATTTCTAATCCATTACCAGTGTTATTCTGAAGAAGCCAGGTCACAATTCCAGGTGGCAGTTTTATTCTGTTCCAAATGATAAGACCTACCTGTCAAAACAGCCATTAAAGTTTCCTAATTCTATCATGCAACATGTTGTCCATTTGAAGTAAGCTTGTTAATTGATTTTGTCTTGGTACAGTATGTACAAAGTGTACCAAGTCAACTGGACCAATGCCATTTTCTGATTCCTCCAACATGTTTTATTCCATATCATGGAGTCCTCTAGCTAGGAATCCTCAGCAATTTTCTTAATGGGAAACCTCTCATGTGAAGCAATGCAGTAAATTGCCTGTCACAGGTCCAGCATTGAACAAAATTCTCCTGAAACACAAGTTTGAATCTAGGTTTGTTTGACAATTTGGGAACATGGAACATGCTGCTCAGCCATGGTCATAAAGCTGGTACCCTGGCTTCTTTCTTTCAGCCTCTTCTTGTAGTATGGGACCTTTCTTATGCTCATAATACTCTTGAGATTTAACTATTTTAGTATTTTGTGCAAGAAGTGACTACCAAGGGCAAATGTCTTTGAAAACCAAGTTCTTTTTTTTACTACTGCAATAGAAGAATGCATTATTCCATGTGTTACTTCTTCTGTGAACTGTGCACCCTAACTCCACATTTCTGGTATTTCATGATGTGGGAGCTTTGGAATTGAAGTTTTTTTGCAATGATGTTTTAATTAAAAAACATCTATATGAAGTTTATTCTCATTTCTGTATATAAAGGTCTATCATTGTACAGATAAATTACAAACTTTTTAAAATTCTTCCCAGACAAAATAGTTTATGTCTCTCTTTTATTAATAAAAATTAATCCTCCCTTGCTCGGTTTTCACAAATTGTCATTTGGATCCATATTCTATTTGTAATGCTCTTAACAGTAAACATTATATAAAGAAACATTTTAAATGCATGGGAAATTAAAGTGAACTTTGTGTATTTAAATTTAATTCAGCTGGTATGGAATTATTTTTATTTAATTCCACGTTTAATCAGAAAACAAGTGGTATGTAACTTCGTTTCACTTTGCAATAGAGGGAGATGGATTAACACCACAGTGTAGGTGCTCAGTTTGTAACTTGTGTTGGAAGAAAATGACGTGTAAGCAGTGCAATGAAAACTGAGGTTTATTTGGAAGCATCTTGAACCTGCTGTTTCCAGATACCATGTAACAAGCATATCACTGTTCTCCAGCTGCTATGAAATTAAGTTAAGTAAGCAACACTCATTTACAAAGATAAATGCAAAGTTAGCAATTGCAGGACATCTAATGGATGATACGTTATCTCAGTTGGGAGAAGTTGCACTATTTCTTCCTCTTGGAATTCTTTGTTCATTCTTTGTTCAGGCCACTCGTCACATAGCCACCAACTCGTCCAACTCATCTTCCTTGACTTTAATTCTTCAGTTTGAAAATCTTCCAAAATAGATTATAATCAAAAGCAAAACTCTGGGTAATGGATTTTTTTTTTCTGGGAGCAAGTGGGTTCCTGTCTGTAACTTTGATTACAACATCCAAATACTGTCCTCATGTCAGAGAGTCCTACAAGACAGTTTGCGTTTTAATTTGAAATCTGCGAATAAAGCCGATATAGGTTTCCCCTCACATGTCCCAATTCATTCCAATCAGGCTAGATCATGTTCTCCAGAAATGTAATGAGTAACCACTGTGAAATCCTGCTGGCCTCATTCCTCTTAAGATGCTGGGTGGAGATGGCGTGGCTGTTAGGGAGGAAGCCGGCACTCTGCCAGGTTTATGCTTTCATTAGCATCTCCGTTAATCTCTATATTTCAAGTGCTTACCCATGAACTTTCAAACCAAGCGCACAAAATAAAAAAGCAAACATAATCTCTGCATATGGATGCCTGATCCTTTCATAAATGAGCAAGACATCCAGAGTGAAAATCCCAAGCAGCTGGACAAGCTATGTATTGTCCACCTTCCTGATCATTTTTGAGGTGCAGAATAGTGCTTTGGATGTGACAGAATGAGCAATTTACCCCATACTGACTACTATTAGTACTTATAACTGCAAACATTTTTAAATTGTTTTTACTGACAAATTATATTAAGGTTTGCGTTTTCACTGTTTTGTTTGCAGCAACGCATCCCCCTTTAAATAGCAATTGAAAGCTATCACTTCTTCCACTAGATCCTAGTATGGCAAAACATTCATTACCCTGTGAGCAAAGGGTGTTTTTATCATTATTGACCATATTTATTTTAAAAACAGTAGTTGTGACTATTATATAGCACATTATATAGCAGGATGCCTCTTTTAAAGGTCAGGTAAACTGCAGGACCGAAAATAAAGAAGTACTGGGATCAAACTATCAATGAGGTAAAACTCTCAGCAGCTGAAATGCTAATCAAAAAGAGGCTTGCCCTGTCTCGTACTTAGCAGATGTTTAGTTTTTAAGTGGGAAACAAAGCTAAATTTAAAGGGCATCACATAAAAAATAAACCATGAAAATATGGACCACTACTTATAATCGTGGGTATGAGATTGCGTGGTATCAACTTTCTCTGATTTCAAAGGAGAAACAATGAAAACCACATAAAATGTTATATTACCTTAATGGAGTAAAAGCAACTCAATACTGAAAACATTGACCGGAGTGGTACATAACGCTGGTTTGTATAGATGCAGTGTTATCAACACTTCCAAATCATTACCTTACAGTTGCCAGTGACTGTTGTCATGTTTCACTCTTTTATATTTCCAATTATGTGTTTGAAGAGCATACAGTGTATGGTCACTCACTAGATAACTAGTATATAAAAACATTGTTAAACACACAAAATGCATTGAATTATATTAAAATACTGTAGAGCATTAAGTCAGTCTAGTAAAAGCTCTGAGTTTGCAGGTACTGTCTTTAACTTGTGTAAAAAGTGCTGTACAAATCCTATACCAATTTAGCAGCATAATGACTATTCACTTCACGTGGTGATACCTTAACAGCAGAAGTGTGCTTGAAACCTTGACCACTAAGTTTTGCTTCCCTGCAACTCTTTGGAAATTTCTCATTTCTAAGCTTAAAAGTGAAAGCTGCCTGGATTTAAAATACTAAAAAAAACAAAACAAGTTTCATGAATGTTTCAATTCCTAGATTTAAGTATACATTCAACATCCAAAGAAGTGAATTAGCATGTCATTATGAAACTAAAACACATTTGTGAAGAATCCAGGATATTAAAAGAGGTTAGAAAAATTGAAAAAAAGGTGTTGCTTTTAACATCCCACATAACCACCAATCCTCTACTGCACAGTATTGTAATGAGAGCACCACAGTAATGCACACCTCTCCACTTACCACTGAAATATGTGTATACAGTATTTAATACAAATGTATTCTTGTCTCATTACTGAAAGCTCCCCAATGAGTGTTCCTGAAATAACAATAAAAATTAATTTATGCTCAGAATTTCAAGAAATGACATTCCAAAAGGTACAGTATGAGTTCTGTGACATCTATGTAAACACAAGAAACTTCCTTTTTTAATGAGGAAGGTCCTCAGATTAAAGAAAAGCTGCTGCCTTTCCACCTACACTCACTGTCACTGAAGAGCAAAACTGCAGTGATTTAGCTTCTTCATATCGCCCCCTGGAGTTATTACAAACTCAATAATCCACAACAGTTACCAGATTGTGAGCTCACCAGATCCAAAGTATAAAATGAAATCCTTATAAAAACATTTTTGAATACTGACAAACCATCTATTTTTTACATGCTATAGTGCTTCATTACAGCAAAAGTATTTATTGTAAGAGCTTTGGTCAGTGAAGGCTTCAAGTGGCTACTCCAATATTGCAATTCTAATCCTCTTAGAAATGTTGCCCAATAGTTAAGAAGCAACATGTGAAAGGTACAATGACTATAATATGCAGGATTAAATGACAGAAAATGAGTTTGGGGATTACAGTAGTCACACAATAGTGAAAGAAGCCTCTAGAGAAGCATTTCTAAAAAAATAACATTGGCCTTACTTATCCTTTACTATTTTAAAAATCAGAGCGATGATTACATAAATTTAAATTATGCAATTCACAACGGGCAATATTTATGGCTTTTCTAAACAGGCATGGTTAATTTGCAGTGAAGGGGTTCTTTCGATTCAAAAAGAGAACCAACTGAACATGATACTATCGTAGAAGAATGCAGGCACTTCTCATAATTTTTTCTAGTACAGTATGTATTGAACTGTTCAGGCAAACAAAATTATGACACTTCAGGAATATGTGTTTTTCACCTAGAATGCTTTCATGAACAAATGGTTTACATTCTGCATGACTGATCTATCCTCTATTAAGCCTTTAAATGCAATGCTGACAAAAGCTCTTCACAGGAGCAAGGTTGCAATTTGTCTCAGAGAAAAAAGTACTGTAAATTAATCCAAATTCTCCAGGTTTTTACTCGACAGCTGGGTGTAGATTGCTCACCAGTGATCCTGCCTCTGGAGCAGGTGCTCATGATTAAGTAGATAACAGTCTAAAACCCTTCCCTGCATTCAAAGTTTTTTCCTTTGGTGGCAAGCTTATCATTACACCTGCCAGAAACTCATAGGTTACTTAATACTCAATTTTATTTAGTTTTCTTTTACATATTTTTTTTGTTACCACAGACACAATGTGTAACCCTAGACCACAAGTTGGCATTACTAAAGGTCATTAAAAAAATGAATCATTATCCACCTCTTAGCTGTTTCTTTCTATGCCACTCTGATACTAAAATGGTTGTAGTTTAGGCTACAAACACAAAAATAAGTTTATTAAAAGGAAAGGCTTATAAGCAATTCAGGATAACAGTAACTCTTAGGGTAAAATAGTGGAAAATATGTACACTGCCATATAAAAAATGAGAAAATGTTATGTTCTATGGCAGTGAATGTAGAAATAGTAGAGACTTGTGAGATAGTAGAAATGGCTGAGTACGTCCCATGGACCCTGTGGACTAGAAAGATGTAGCAGATCAGGCTTTCACCTTTGTATGCAGTGCTTTGGAACAAAAAGCTGATACAAATGTTGTTAATGGCAACAATTAATATTATTAATAGCAACAGCAAACCTGAATAACACTTCAGTTCGGACAGTCTCAAAAGATTGCAGGCAATGGATGAAAATCTACCTACAGGAAGCTGAATTTAGGCACACCTAATGTTGCTCATTACATCTTGTACAAAGTTGTGTCAGCTGCTATTGGCTAAGTGGTCTCTGGCACCTGCAAAGATCCTGTGGAATCGATGCCGTCACATGCTGTGTTTGGAATCTCTAGTGAAGGTGGACCAACCTACTGTTACAGATAGTTTCTAAAATTTTCATATAAAAAAAAGCTGTTCATATACTGTATATGCTAAGTGCATAATAAATTGCAAATTCAAACTATGCTATTCAAGCTATTTTGATTTAAAAATATGGCTTGAGAGAATGTTTAAAGCACTAAAACACGTGTTGTAGCTAACTACTTTTTCTATAGAAGTGTCTCACTATGAAGAACTTAAAGGGCCTTAAATATATATATATAAATTTCCCCACACTAAGCGCTCCTGTTTCACCACATTTGATAACAATAACATGAAGTGATTTACACTAAAGTTATCCTATAGTTCTATAGAATCATCCTATAGTTCTCTATCCCAAACAGAATGCACTTATTTACATTAAAGTACCATAAGATTTCTCACTACTGTCTCTCTTTCAGAATTGTCCAGTAGGACAATAAGAATTTTATTCTTTTGTTGCTCTTATTATTTTCAGGATTTATTTTTAATATTCAATAAGAAATTTCATGAGTGCAGTCTCATGAATTGACACCCTTTAATGTAAATTAAACTTTTTTTTTCCTCCATATCATTAGATAGCAAAGTGTGATCTGCTGCTTTCGATAGTTTCGACTGGATAGAAGAAAGGTCTTAACAATATTCTTGTCTCTTTCAAGAAGAGACCTGAGAATCAAACCACAAGTCCCCGGGGGCCTTATTTATGAAACACTGCAGGCACTGAAAAAAAATCAGACTTTGCATTTGCTCCTAATTTCATAACTGTTTCCGATGTTATTGAACGATTTAGTTCCCAAGGGAACTTCATCACTTTTACAACCCCAGTATTTGTGGTATCTCATGCTGCCATCCGTTTTAAAAAAAGACACGTAAAAAATGAGCCTTTGACTCTTGGTCACCCCCCTAGAAGCAGGCTAGCACAGATGTTGTTTTTTCAGCTCTCTGTGGTTACATAACTGTAAGCATCTGTTGCTCATCCGTCATGATAGGACCCATATTCTTATGGTCATATTTAAGGGGGAAAAGGGGGAAAAACAAATTGAGGTACAGTTGTTAAATAATATGTTTTGATTAAAAGTAATCCATCTATTGTTAAGAATGCTCTAATTCATTTACTGGAAAGAAAATTAGATTCCACGTGATTTGAAACACCTGAGTCACACAACATACTGTATTCTGTCAGCATCAATTAGGCTGACTGTTCCAATACAAAAGTTAATTATGTTTTCATTTCCAAGATTGTGCTGATGTATTTATGACTACAACCAATGTTGTTCACTCACAAATTTTTTACTCAACAGTTTGTTTAGGTATATCTGAGACATACAGTAGTGGTGGAACACAGAAACCAGGAAGCAATCAATACAGCATTTTTTGCACAGAGCATAAAAACACATTTAACAAATTCCTGAGCTTCCTCAGGACTTACATAACAATAAAATAAGAATAAAGGAGTGACCACATCAAGTACTACATCATTCCAATGACAATCCATCAAAACATACAACATAATTCGATCTGTATTGATGTATATTACCTCATGCTACAAGTAGTTGACAATACAAATGGAAACACCATAGTAAAGTCACTTAATAGGGTGCTAAGTCACAATGTGTGGCCCATATTGCCTGTATTTACTGTGGTGAGTATAAAAGTATCTGAGATAATTCATGCCTGGTAGATGGAGGTGGAAAACGCCATCTCAGGCATCCCATTAATGCTAGACTGGGCTCAGATCTGGTGACTGGCCTTGACATATACAGTAGAAATCACACATGCGCTAAGAATGGAGATATTGTCATCCTGGAAAAGATCCCTGTCTGAAATCTGCAATCAGTTGATCTGCATTAGATCACCTATTTTCCCTCACACTTTGAATTAATGCACAGGCATCAAAACCCACTTTTGCCCTTTGCTCAGGATGTCTTTCCCTCGGAGATCCATGATAAGATCACTTCAGACACTGTTAGCTGTGAAACATCAGCAAGTTGAGCTGAAGCTCCTGTCAAAAGCTTCCTACAGTATGTAATCAAGTCTATCAAGTCTGTACATTACAGTTTAATTGTATAAATAAAAACTAATTTTGTATGTATATTTAAAAAAAAACACAGTGTACAGCTGTAGAAATACAAATTTTGTTTTAAACAAGATACAACAGTGTCTCCATAGATGATTTTATGTACAAAACATAAAATGTTTTTTGTTGTTGAATTGTGATCTTGTTTATTTATTCTGTGACATTGTGCATGTCTCCTATTTTGTTTCGGAATGATCTGAAACTGGATGGTGATATTTTTATTTTTCAAAGAGAAAAAAAACAACATGTGCCCCCTAAAGGAGGCCATAATAACTTTACCCCTCTTACTGTTAAAAAGAACAGTTGCTGTAAATGCCTCAATGAGCACAATAAATCAGATGTTACAGAGCACATCACTTTTTGCTGTAGGAAAACTGCATTGTATTTATTGCAACTGCTGAAATTGGACAAAAGCTTGCATCTCTGCTGATATCCTGAAGAAAAAATAAAACACATCAGACTGGGGGTTTGAGAAAGACAAAAATAGAGTGAGAGAAAAAAAACAGTATTCAGTACCTAATGAACCATAAAAAAACAAGAGAAGATGCTGTCATTACATAACACTATGAATTTGTCCTCTTCAGGCACACTTCAGACACCTACTGTAGTTGCAGTTCAATACGGCGACAGTAACACATAAAATTCTTAGCAGAGGTTCCTGTTATGATTGTCAATTGAGATCTTTGTGTTGTCATTTTGTCTGATTGTAGGCGTACAATTTTAAGCATTTAAATCCAACAGAACAACAGAAATAGGGAAAAACTCCAGTAACAGTTAAAGATACATCAAAAGTCTTTGGAAGAAATCCCTTTAAGAAATGAACTTGACGTACTGAGGCCTAACCTGTATGTCTTTTAAAGATAGGGTCCTTCAAACAAGGTTAGGTTTCTTGTTTTTAAAGAACCTGCAGTGATTATAATGGTGCCAGCTACAGCACTTGTAAAAACTCTGACCTCACCTGTCAACATTACTCATGCAGTTCTGCAGCCTGTCTATTTAATAGCAGTCTTGTTGTGTGCCTGAAAATGTGCCATTTCTAATGGAATTGCTTTTGTTGGATAGATTGAAGTGCTTTTATACAGAAGGAAAGAGATTCAGAAATGGTATAGAAAGGTTTTTAAGCTATCTACCCAACCTTATAAATCTATGCAACAACAGCAGTCTTATTAAACAATATTTCTGCCTCTAATGCGGCCTGGAATAGAAACACATACGGACTGGAATTACACCTATCAATATCTACAACACCACTGTTTTCCTAGAAATGTATGCACTTAACCGGTTTTACCATTTTTTTTATTTTCTAAAGTCAAGCCTGGGGGTGTTGACTGTTTTTTGCCAATAGCTTTTACCAGCTTTCAACCAGGGCATAATGAGCAGCTGGCTTACAATAGGTAGGTTTATGGTTGTGTGACTGGTGGCATAAGCAGTTAATGTGAAAATAAAAGTGTTCAATTACCTGTGGTATATGTGCTTTGCCCTTAAAAGAACCATCTAAAAAGTGGCTGAAAATCCTTGACTACAGTTAGCTTTCATCAATACGCAGAACTATACTTCTCCTTCATGTATTAAAACCAAAACCATATCCCAATACAGGTATTATTACCCTTATTGCTTTATGGATATTACTGTATGTTTCTCTTTCACTAAAATGCTCTTTGGTTGCTAATATCAATTTACTTTTATTGACTATTGTGACTTTTAAAATAGAGATATTCACAAAACAAAATAAAAACAGCAGAATAACCATTTCTAAAATCTTTACAATAAATAATTGTCTTTTTAACTTCAATTAACTACGCTTCAGATCTCTGAAAGTCAGGACATGAACCAAGGAAAGTGCACAGATGAACATGTTCCATAGTGCACATTTACTCTGAACAAAAGTTTATCACTGTGATAAAAACAAAAGAAGACCCTCTCATTCTGATTTAGATTTGTACATTTAATATCACAGAGTAAGAAAAGATCTTATTGCCACAAATAGATACTTGAACAGCACCTACTGTAAATTACAGGTAAATTTAAATTACACTTAAATTACGGAAATCTCCAGCTTGGGACTGGAGTGGAATCATATTAATGGGAAAAGATACTGTGCCTTCTGTCCCAACTAAGACCTGACACAGAGAGCTGATAAACATCTGCAAAAAATAAATGCAGTTTCAACATATTAATGTGCAGATTTGAAATTCATGGTGTAAATCTGAATAAAAATACTGATCACTTTTATTTCAATATTCTGTATTTTATGCACCTTTAACATCCTGTTTTCATTGGTTGAAGAAAAAGCATTTTAAAATATTAAAATGAAATATACAGTACACCTGCAGATAACCTGCTCAACTAAATAAGGACCCTCGAGTACTTAAAATTAGGTTATCAGTCACACAATGACAAGCCCTGAATTGGAGTTTTAAGAGAGCCAAGACATTCAACCTTATAGATAGATGAAGATACAGTATGTAATCAGCATACTCCACAAAAAACATATCAGGTTCATTTTTAAGGCTCAGTACCCAACTTTAGCAACCTACAGTGGCACACTAGGCCTTGTCTGAGAAAGTAATGAAAGATAATGTTGGTATATATATAAAAATGCATACACTTACACATGCATTTGTATAAGCACGCAAAAAGTGAGAAGCAAGTTTACATTTTTCAGAAATATTACAAGCTGGCTTTGCAGAAGTACAGGCCGCAAAGCCCTGGAGTGCCTGTCTGATTTAGGAAGTAGCCTAGTGTACCGTTTCCTGAACTGACTCATTACAGTAACCTCTACGGCTGTATTTATAGAGGTGGGGACAATTTCCAGGAAACACCATTTACTGTAATCACATAAATTAAAAATAGGGGAAATGAGAAGACAGCTCATCTGCCTTCAGACACCTTGATTTTTGTAATGATGTCAGGTTTTTTTTATAAAAAAAACTATTATTGCAAAATGTCATACTTTTAACCATGGTCTTTAGTAATAGAGAGAAAATACAAGATCTGGTAGATTACCATTGCAACACACATGTTTTTTTAAAGAATGGGTGCAAGTACAATATGTTGAAATATTGAAATGACTAAATGTGTAAAGGGAAGATAGGGGAAGGTACAGATTTGCTGACTATTGAAATAACATTTGACTAGCAGTTTGGTTTAAATGGATACTGTCATGGGGACCAGCTTTAATAACACACCCATGTTTTGGAGGATGGCTTGCATGGTGGTTAGCACTGCTGCCTCATAGCTCCAAGGTCCTAGACTCACATCCAGCTTTGGGTGTCTCTATGCTAGGGTGGATATTCTCTGGCAGCTCTAACTGCGTCTTCCTGGCCAAGCTGGCCAGGTTTCTAACTTGCCTGTTTCTCCATGAGCCTGGGATGAATTGGCTTCCCATCCAGGGGACGATTCCTCGTGTACCCCTGGTCCTGCTTTACGCCCCAGGCATTCTTGCCAGCAGCCATATCGCCTTGCAACTCGCAACTGGCAGCCCACTGAAGCTCAGCAGGTATGAGCCTGGTCAGTACCTGGATGGGAGACCTCCTGGGAAACATTAAGGTTGCTGCTGGAAGAGATGTTGGTGGGGTCAGCAGGGGGTGCTCACCCTGTAGTCTATGTGGGTCCTAATGCCCCAGTATAGTGACGGGGACACTATACTGTAAAAAGGCGCCATCCTTCGGATGAGATGTAAAACCAAGGTCCTGAGTCTCTTTGGTCATTACAAATCCCAGGGAGTAGGGGTGTAACATGGCCTCATAATAATCCCCATCTATGCATTGGCTTAGTTATTCTGTTCTCCTCCCCACTGACAGCTGGTGTGTGGTGAGCGTTCTGGCGCACTATGGCTGCCGTTGCATCATCCAGGTGGGGCTGCACATTGGTGGTGGTGGAGGGGAGTCCCCATTACCTGTAAAGCGCTTTGAGTGGAGTGTCCAGAAAACCACTATATAAGTGTAAGGAATTATTATAATTATTATTAATTATCCTGCCAGGTTCTGCTTGCAAGGGACGTTTTTAAAAAAATCTATTCATGTTGCACTGAGCCCCCATCACCACCTCCTCAAATTACAACTCTGGGATTACTGTCAGTCTACAGGCTTGACGAATTTTGCTGGCAAGTCTAACTGTCACTAAAAAACTTTTACGAGGCGGAGGAACCATTAAAAACCACACTAGGTTGCATTCATTCGCAGGAATTATTCTTAGAGAGAAGGACGGGTAGCTTACATTTTGCTAGTGCAACAGCACAGTAAAGTGCTCAGACATGTCCCGTGCATGATTAGTCATAACTGCCATATTGAATTCCAGCAGTATTCTGCATTACAACACATCACTTAGTTTGCATACTGAAGAATCATTTGACATTTTGATATGCAATTAACCGGAGTAAATCAAAACAACGTCTCCATTTTCTTTGGATGTTTTTCTTAACTGGAGTGTTATTCTGGGGGACACCTTGTGTTGAGTAAATAGATGTCCTATATACTTTCAGACCAACTAAAACTTAACACACAAACATTAAGAACATGAGCCTCAGATACAATTCTTTCAACACAGTATGTACAGAAAGGCACACTTCCATTTAGTTGAAGCTTAAATAATATATTTTATTGTTGATGCTAAGAAATGCTTTATTGCTTCCTCTAAGTGACACCTAATTATTTAATGTGACTCAGCCTGGCATCTTGCCTGTAAAATGAAACAGCAAGAAAAGCCTTTCCCTTAATAGGGAAATATACAGTAGATGCAAACATTAGATCACCTTAATGTTCACAAATAAACAAAAAATATAATTCTCTTGACCATGAAGTACAAGTTTTTTGCTAAAATCTAAAGAACAGCAGTTATTTATCAATATGATTTCTACTACAATTATATTTTCATATGTGAGCATACCATATTCTGAACTACCCCCCCATCACACATTCTTAATTACAAAAATTCTTATAAATTCAGTGAACATGGATTCCCAAGCACTGGAGGAAAATGCAAACAAATGGTTTCATCTGCATGAGTGATGGGATTAATTTGAGGATACTCCTACTTCTAAAACGCACAAACTTTTAATTCCAGAAGTGCACGGATGGGTATTTCTCAGAATAATCTCTACTCCCAGAAACAAACTAGAGCCTGGTGAAAATGTGTAATTCTTATTTTTATGCAACTTTTTTGTATGCTTCATTTTATCAATGTCATATGAGAGGGTGAAACACAGAAATACAACATAGTAATAAAAGAACTACAGATTACAATGCCTAAGTACTAGTGCAATCATAGCAAATAAACTGATTAAACTGGACTCATTAGTATAGAAAAAGCAACACAAAAAGTGAACTTGGAAGATGGAAGGGAAGTTCAACGTATCAATAGATCAATGAATTGCCTCAGCCTTAGATTAATGTACCAGGTAAAGGTGACCCATATATTAATCTTCTCTTGAACTACAGTACATCACGTGATGCCCTTAAATCTCACAGTGTGGTTGCTGCCGTACCATCTGGGATTACTCAGAAGGCTTGGGTCATTCCCAATCCCAGCACTATTTTCGCAAATTATCTGGCAGCAAAACTAACTGTTTAAAAAAGATTTGATATTTGTCATAGTCTCTTGAGTGGCCTATAGTTAATTCTCTCTTTCAATTATTGAGACATACTGTACATTGAAGCATACAAAAATTATTGACTACAAGCGTCAATATCCAGTGTGTTACAGTAGTAACGAAAACAGTGGATCAATAACAGTTTTTGCTCACCTTAGCTTGAGGTAAGCAAAGCTTTGGGGTGGGACATGAATTTGAACCTTTTAGGAGCATGCACTGACATATGGGACAGACACATCCACAACATTTTAACTGGACGAGCAGAGGGAATGTGAAATGTGCTTGAGGCAGCTGCAAATCATATTAATCTGGCATCCTATCCTGTGCAAATAAGTAGCAGAGATAAACTCAAATTCATTGCATTTAGGCTCTTGGAGCCAATCCAGGGCAGGGAATAGGATTCTCGTTAAATCAAAGCTGCTGTTGTCCTCTGGAGTGATTTGTTTCTTTTCCACTGATAAATAAAGCGATTAAATTCTTGAAAAAGCTAGATCCTGTGTAAACAAAGCTATGGCTAGAAAATGGAAAAATCCCAGAAATTGGAGGGGAACCTCAAGATTCAGCTTTAGCATTAGCAAACATCACATGTTTCCCAGGAGACTGACACAGGTGATTCACAACATGATCCATAGTAAAATGACAGTTTTTCATTACACACCAATAAAAGGGAAAACTAATTTGGTGTGCCATTAAACGTAATATAAAATCTCTACTTAGAAATAATGAGAGCTAATTATTCCAAAGAAATGGAACAAAATTAGACTGATAATAAAAGTGAATGTTCCTTCATTACTATCCTTCAAGGTGTGGTGTTAAATTATATCCATACAATCCTATAGAGACATGATAAAAAGTACATGAAGCATTCTGCTGGTTGTTTTGAACATCTTATCATGTAATGTCCAGGAAAGCAAATTTAAGAATCTGGTATCATCTTACTGAATGGTATGAATACCAAACAGTACAGGATACCATGCTCTAAATAGAAGGTGAGATATTATTCCCTGGCTCTTTAGACATAAAGTAAAACTAATTGAAAATTCTTCCAAATTGTTTTTTACAAAGCCCAGGTATAGCATTTAAACTAGCAATAAAGAGTAATAACTAAGGAGAGGTGAAACCATTTGTATCAAGTTAAAGAAAAAGTAAGTGTATTTTATAGAATATTGCATGTTACAGTTGATTAATTAATCCCTATCCCCTGATTCCCAACTAATAATGTGATTTCTGTGGCAATTTGTTGCATTTTACCTTTCTTGATAAGCAGTCATATTATAGTGATTATTATTATTAATGTTATTCATGTTATGTTCTGCAGTGCGCTCAAAGTCTTTTCCAAACACCTACAGTATAAAACTTTATACAGGTTGATTTAATCAGATTTTTCGACTGAATGTTACATACAGTAATGCAAACAAAGCTGTATGTAAGCTTGTATACTCTAAACAGTTTAATATATTAAAGGCAGAATCTGGGCATTCATTTATAATTAACAAATAATGCACAGACAGCAACTTCAGATAATGTAAACATTAGACGCTCTTGCTGACAAAGTTTTAGTTTTGGAGGCTCTCGGGAGATAAATTTAGAGCTTGCCTTGACAACCTCATGGGTTCAACAGCAATGAAACACTGCTGCAATATCTTATAATTTATAGAAACTGTTCAGCAATTTATGAATATTGATTTATTTAAGGAAGCACATCACAAAATTATTTTTTAATAAAGTGCAATACTCTCCAAACACCTATTTTGTAGTTTCCATTATTTCAGTTACTGTGAAGGCATACCCTCCATGGGACTTATTCCAGTCTTTATGGGAATAACTAAGGTACAGCACATAGGGGTGTTCTGACTTCATACTAATGGTTCTTGGCTGCTTTGACACTAGCTGCTAATTTACCATTACTTTTAGAAAGCTGGCACATCTAGACAATCACATTATTTATCCAGTTAGTAGTTTTATGAATTAGGTAAAAGAAGATGTCATGTCATTTTAAACAGGCAGTATAGACAAGCCATCTCTTTTAATGAGAACCCCACCCCCACCCCCGCTGTTATGTTTTCTGATCAAAATGACAAGACACTGTTTTAAATAAATTACTCATACATAAGCATTTGGAAGGATTTAAAAAAGAAGGATTACAAAAGACTATACACTGCTGGCCAGTGTATGAATAACCCAAGGTTACACATTAAGAATGTAACAGCAACATTTCTGGCAAAAGGCCTTTCTGCTACCTTGTAAAAAATAAACAAAAAAAAGGTAGATTGAATGTTACAGAGTATCACACACACTCAACAGCATCTAAATAAATGTAATTAAGAAAAGATATGCAAAAAAATACACTTTTCAATTTAAGCATTTCCATATTTTCTGTAATATCAGAACTAAATACAAACTTTAAACTTGAAATTACACACTTAGAAAACTAAAAGGAAATGAAATATTTCCCTGTATAAATTATGGAATAAATCTTTAAAGCAAGACTGAAGTAGAACAGACTTGTAGTCCTTGTCCATCCAGTTTATTGAATACAGAAGGCCCTTTCGGGTTATACACAATTAATATGTCTCCTTAAAAGACCCTGACCTACATTACTTTGAGAAGAAAACACATAGCTCAGCTCTTTTTTGTTCTTTAGATTCTCTTGGCGGCAGGCAGGAGCTGAGAGCTTTAGACCTACAATTGCTTTTCTGTGAGGCATATTTTTACATTGCCCTTTTAACAATCACCTGACAACACAAGCATATTTCATCTTGCCATCCATTTAAACAGTTCTAATTGAAAACTGTGCTAATAAACATTTCTTTCAAGCTCTTTCAAAAGTTTTTTTTTCTTTTCTATACAAGATATTCAATGCTGCTGAATCTTTGATACCGTGGTCTGCAAACAACAGCTCTTGCTGAAAACACAAGTTTTGTCTCGGCTATTCATCTAAGGAATGTGCAAAGTTCTGTAAAAAGCTTGTTTTTACTTCTTGCACCTACTTGTAGAACATATTAATTTTCACACACCATCCAAAAAGTGAAGTAAACTCATCAGAAGGTTCTATTATTTGTGTTAGGTCTTATTTAAATCTAACAGCACTCTATTTGATTGGACATGATGAACCAAGAAGAAGATTTTTTTTCATTCACCATCAAAGAGATCCTGAAGCTGCAGGCACAAAACCCCTTTAGAGTTTAAATTATCTTTTAACGCTATGCAATGTGCCAAAATAGTGCTATTTAATTAATACTACATTTTAACATAAAGATAAAGTTAAAGTCATTTCTAATCAGTAGCCTTTTAAGGCTTGAAAAACCACACTGTAACTATGGAAACCAGTATCTAATAGAGCTGCTATCAGCCAATTAGAGAAAAAAAAGGAGAAACTTTTATTACTCCAATAAATTCCGAATAATTTTAAAAAGGAATTTACTGATAAAAAATCGCTAAAGAACTAATAGCATTAGTTTGGAAAGCTTCTTCTATATACACTTTGTCAAGAAAACCTCTAACATTAAGGACTATATCAAAGCTAAAGAAAATAATCTCAGTCTATTTGTAAGGTTTTTATCTCATGTAGCTTCTATATGACCTTACCGTGCTGAGTCAAAGCCAGCTTAAATGCCCTTGTAATACAAGTAAGACCACTGTTTTAACCGTAAGCTTTTAATTAGTCCACTATGCACTGCGGTTTGCTGATAGCACACTATACATTTAATTTACAGTTAGTGAGTGTTTAACATTTTATGATTATTTTTATTTGATGAAGGACAACATTTTTCCATTTATAAACAAAATGCTCTAAAGGAAGTATTTAACCTTTAGAATGTGTCTAACATCACTTGCTATAAAGGGAAGTGTGAATAAGTTCTAACAGACACTGTATTTAATTGCAATGGTAGTCTGAGCATATTCAAAAAGCAAAAACATCACTTTGGTCTTTAATACACTGAAATAATATACTGTATTTGCTTCATTCTCTTTCTTTAATATATTCTTTCTTTAATATATTTGAAAAAAGACCAGTCTGTCTGGAATTTCAGCTTGAGGGAATCATACAAGGACCTAATAAAACCAGGAAAGGGTGTGGCACAGATTTTGCAGGTCTCCAACACTTCCCATGCAGTGCACAGTAATGATGGAAATCTTCCCACACCTGCCTAACAGTCCGCAGACAGGGAATTTAGAGGAGAATGACGTGTGTTTCTTTTTATTCCACGGAGATGTCTGATGACTATCTCAGTAGATACAAAAGATATCTTATACTTTCATCATTAACATAATTTACATTATGCTGTAAGATAAAAAAACAGAAAAAAAACATGAAAACATCAAACGGTTCCTCTTCTGTGTGTGTCTAAGTATGCCAAGGGAACATCATTACAGTAATGCAAACAAGGGTGTTTACAGTGTGTGCATACTATACAGTAATTACAGTAGGCAATGTTTGTTGTACACCGTGTACATGTCATCTTTTATAGAGGTCCTTGAATACGGCTCGCCAGCCTCCCCAGCCCGTGTAGCTTCACAATTGTCAGTTTATGAATATTCAACAGGAGGTTCACTCTGTGGGCCTGTCGTGTTCAAAGCAACTGGCAGCTCCGTCAGGGCTGAAAACCTCCAGTGCACTGAATACTCAGGTTTGGACTGGCAGAATGTGCTTCCCAAAGCCACCGATGAATGTGACCATTATGTGAACTGTGAAGCATGGAACAAGGCCAGGACTTCACAGCTGACCAGACTTATTTCCTTATGGTCACCCTGCAATGATGGCAAACGCGCACCCGTGCATACAAAGTTATTTGGAAACTGTCTAGGAAAAGGAAATGTCAATAATGTACATGAACAATAATGAGGTTTTTTTTTACCTCTGTTATTTCAACCCCCTAAAAAACGTTCTTGACTTATGCAGCCAACACTTTTTTTTAATGACCAGGCCTCTCATTATTCACTTCAGTCCCACCCCCCTCTTTTCTGTGACAGACTATTCACTGAGAACATACATAATGACTTCTTCCAAACAGTAAAAAAGCAGTCCTGCTACAGCTTAATAAAAAGGCACTAAAGTTCATGGGAACACTGAGATAAGATTTACATTTCATCAACTATACTATCTGGAATAAAGCATGTGTAGCATTACAAAATCTGTAAACATGCTGCAGGTTCAAATAGTAAAAGTTAGTGTCTCTGAAAAAGTTAAACTGAACACATTATGAATACTAGTAGAACATAATACATAATCCTGGGACTTTACAATGCTCCGGCATCAAATTTTGAACAGAGTTTTAAGTGCAGAAAATAAAGCTGAAGATCTGTCTTAGGGAAGACCGGGATTCCAGCGAATGCGACAGCATTGCATGAAGAGCTGCTGAACTTGAAATAATGACAAATCCTACCTCCAGCCCCACTGTGTGCAGCTTCTCCTAGTTGCTTGTAGGGATTGAACTTCGGCTTGGGGGCCACAACAGGTGCAAACTTCTTTGGCGCTTGCTGCTGGGACACGGAGATGCTGGGAGTGCCAAATGAAGGAGTGGTTTCCATCCTTGCTGTCACATGCCCGTACTCCTCACCGTCAGCTTGGGGTTGATTCCACGGTTGATGAGACATGGCTCAATCTGCATGAAGGGGAGACAGAACAAGGAGGGCGCTTTAGGGGCCATCAGTGAGACATCAGTGACTCTACCTGTGGTCAGTGTTCATTTTCACTACCTTCACCTTTGAGCTTCCCTTTCATTCTCTTGATAATAAAACCACAGGACTGGCACATGCACTGCATGCCAGTGACAAAACAAAGGAATGTGCTACATGTGAGACACCAATGTCCAAAGTTTATTAAGAGGAAAAAACTCGCAAAGAACTGAAATAAACGGACAGATTCCAGCAGTTCCCACTGACCTTGTCACTCAAACACTTGTTTCCAAGCCATTCAGTGAGGACATTATTAAATACCTCTGTGTCTTTAAGTTAAATTCCTTGTAATTGAAACATCTGGTTAATGTGTTCAAGAGTCCTGGATTCACAGCTTTATATACATTCCCAAAGAAAACTTTTTGTGTAAAAAAGTGTCTCCTTTCTCAGTTTTTATGCCCTTGCTGCATGTTGCACTGCCCAATGGGTTGACTTTGAATATTTGGATCATAAGTATAATGGTTTTGCAACATGGTGTACACAATGTTTAAACTGAAGTCTTACTAGTGCATTCTACAATTTTAACAAAGACTATATTCAATTCTGTTCTTTTAAATATAGGTCCTAGCATGATATGTCCTTTTCCTTTGCTTCCACACATGTTGTTTACCCAAATAGATTTTTCAAGCTCAGTGCTTCCCATCTTATAGGGCATCTTCTATCATTTTTCTGCTACCTGCATGTAACACCTGCATGTCTCTACTTTAAATGCCATTTGTTAAGTGTTTGCCCTGTCTTGAAATCTGTCATTTTGAAAGTCAATTTGAATTTTCTTTGCAGCTCCATCAGTGTATGCTAATCCTCCTATTTTAGCATCATCTGCAAATTGTATCCATTAATAGAGTAGTATTAACTTAAGAATATAAAAGCGATGTTTCTTCAGCACAAGCTAGATTAAACAGCTAAAACATTTTATCTGAAATGTAATGAACCAGAAAATTAAAGACATTTGCAATTAGACGCAGAGACCTATACCTCACTTTAATTAATCATAACTCATTACAATAAAAAACAGAGAATCGTGTTTTAACAGATTTATTTTGTTTTTTTAAGACAAAGGCATTTATTTTCAGCACTTCAGACAAGCCAAGAATTGAAATGAATTTGAGACAACAGTGTATAAACAGAAAAACACAAAAATATCTGCAGGAATTTATGAATTTGAAAAGATTAAAATTAACGATTAATTCATAATTTAATAATGAAAGATTACAGTTGTACTTTTTGCATTTGCTTTCAAGTTTATTGTAGTCTGCTTTTCTTGAGTTTGAAGCTAATTTTTTTCATGTTAGTGAACTACATTGCAGGATGGTGGTTTAACAATTCCCCCAGAAATTACTTCTTATACAATTTGCATTATATATGTACCTACCCTCAGAACATCTCAATAAAAGTAAATCCTAATCTTAATCTTATGTGGGATTCCATCTAAAGAAGAAAAGAGGGATAAGGAACCTTCCCTAAATTTTAGCTAAAATTGGCCTTAGGAGTGCTGGTCACATTTTGGAAAACCTTTCAGCAAAGAGGCTAGTGACCTACACTGCCTGCTCAGTTAATAGTTCTCTAGGCTTCGAAGCAACTTTCTAAATGGTCATTTAAAAAATGTCTCTTTTGTTAAAACGTTTACTTACAGTTAGTTCTGTTCGCAAAGGATTCTCATACTGTGTGAAGTGAAACTTTATGGTCTCTTTCTATATTAACCTGGTGCTCTTATTGCACATTGGCCCTATTTGGCCAATTGGTCTTAGTTGTTGCTCCCTTGTAATCAAAAAATGGTAACCTGAAACAAGAATTCAAAACCCTTTCAGCAATATTGACAGTCAATGTAATGGACTACTACAGGCTCAACAATAAAACAAGGCACACTCAGGTATAAATCAACTGGAAGCACAGGCAGAACGCTGTTCCTTACATCAGGAGTTTCAGATGTCCAGAACAAACAGATCTACCTCATTTTAGAAGCTGACAGTTTAAAAAAAGTTGGTGAAATTTCTGGATCACTGATCTACTTAGAATAAACAAAGTAAATGAGACAAATGGACGTAACATTTTTTTCTCCTCTTAATTGTTGGCATTTGGTCAAACAACAAAATTTTGTTAAAAGCATAAAAGGGGAACAAAAATACAATCAGACATGCTTCTGCTAAGGGAAATGTTCTGATTCCTGGTGGCAGTGTGAAGGTCAAAAGGGAACTCCGGTGATTGATATTTTCTAGAAGTCTTCACTTAATTTCGTTATATATGCCTCTTTTCCTCTAATAGGTATGGAGGGATGCATGGAAGTGTGGAAGGGAATTTGGTATCAAAAAAGCCTTCAGACAAAGCACACACAGACACATTGTCAAATGGGGACATGTAATTTTAAATCAATGCAAAAGACTGTTCAGCCAATAAGACTTCAAACCTTCATAAAGTAGGTCAATATGACCTATACTTAGAGGAATGATTTATTGGCACAAGACCTCAAGCTATACTTAATCAAATAAGATGTGAAGATCATTATGTACAATCGTAGTCCAAACATCAGGCAAAACTACACATGACATTTATTTTACTATTACTGGTAATTAAGTATGATATTAATAACTTGCATTCCCAGCAATAAAACTATGCCCTACAAAATGGACAAACCATTTATTTAAGTGTTTCTGGAAGCAAAGTGTAAGTGTCATGTTATACAGCGTTGACTTTTCGTCAGATAATAATCTTCTGTAGACTGCATGGCGACATGGCTAGAAATGACTCTATAAAATAGGACATATTTCAGTTCTCTTGACTAACATAGAACATCCCACATAAATACTTGTCAGACAAAAAGGAACAGTTAAAAAGAATCAACATTGCATGATATTAGGCTAGAGCTCAGTTAATCAAACCACTGGACCAGCATAGAATAAATGCCTCCAACCTTAGAACTCTTCAGTTTAATACCATAATTATCACTGTGCTCTTGTGTATTTTCGATTTTCACTCTTCGACAAGATTCTAATTCCATTCTGTGTTCTGATGTTATATGATTACCAAAAAATAAATCTCCTGCATATATTCAGAAAATAATTTATGTCACATACCACAGTAATTAGAGGACAGAAGCAGCTGAGTTTCAGAAAACAAACTGAAACAGGCCCTAGGCTGTAGATGTCTACAAACTCTGAAAACTTCAACTGACAGGCTAGCTGGGGATATTGAGCAGTAATGATTTTAATTTTCCAAGAAACCTGTGCAAAACGAAGCTATAAAGATAGTATATCATTCGTTGGTTAGAGGGAACACATTATCCTTCCTGTCACTCTGGAGTGATCTATGACAATGTATGCTCTTAGAAATGTTGCTGGGCTCATATCAAACTTGTTGGAAATGCTTTGGGAAAACAAGTTTGAAACGTCTCCTTATATGGAGCCCAGCACACAAACATTCTGCTTTTAATCTCCACAATTTATAACAGGTTGACAAGAGGCCGAGCAGCAGGCTTCAGAAAGTTAGATAGACGGAGAAGAGACAAAGACAGAGCAAGTATGTCATGCAGCTAGAACATAACTGAACTGGTGCCTTTTAAAGGTTCAAATGGGAACATTTGGGCTCACTTCAAAAAGTAATCCTAGGACTCATACCTTACATGGGTACTGAGTGCTACATTTTAGATTTACTGTGGGTATTCATGTGTTTCTATAGCTTTCTTTGTCAGGCTTTACTTAACAGGGACCATTTAAAGCTAAGAGAGGATACCTTTCTTTAGTGTTGTGATTTTCAAAAGACTACAAGCCTTGTGTATCATTGTTTTTAACTGGAAATGATCTTCCGCGTGAAAAATGACATCCTTAAAATCTAAAAAGAAATTTACACAGCTAACCCCGATATATACTATTGTAGTCTATTTCTGTCCGTTCTCATGGGTATTCTGTTTTATACTTACAGTAGTAAATCCAGAGAAAGTTAATTTTTCTATATTTCATACAATATTATATATAACAGTATTACAGAATATTACATTTATAATAGTTTAAACACCTAATTATCCAAAAGGTTTTAGTAAAAATGTATAGTGTCAATATTGCAAGAGAGGGAGATTGCATTTTGTGTTATATTTTTACTATTTCCACACGTCTATTTTTTTTCCCAAACCTGATGACCATTTTCATTATAGAAACTTTGCACACTTCAGACAAGAGGATATCACTGTGGATTCAGTTCCAACACAAGTACTTGACAGGTAAAATCAAAGGAACAAAATAAATTGGTACTTCAGGAACACTTCAGTATGCAAAACCTAAAATGTCTAACCATCTAAACTGCAAAAATATTGCTTACTCACTCCATTTAAATATTGATACTACAATCCAGTTTTTACAAAATAACATCTGGTTTAGCACTATCAAACGCCAAGAGTTTCACTTCAACACCATCCAGTTTTTAGACTGATTTGAGACTTTATTCCTGAACAGTGAATAGGGCTTTTTTTCTGTGATTTAATTTTAACACTCTTTCTTGATGATTTAAACTGCAACTCCTCTGGGGGAAGGCAAAACTTTGTACAATCATGTTATTGTTTTTGATTAAAACATCCTACCTTCTTATGCATTCCTGAATGTCTTTAAACTTTAAAACTTTAAAATGTCTTTTCAAACACCATATACTGCTGTGGGAGAACAAATGTGCTTATGAAAATCTATTACCTATAGTTTTCATATTCACTATGCATATAATGTGAGTCTATTACTTTATACCCCTTTCAATTATATCTCTTGTCATCTGGTTAAATCAGTTTATTCAGTAATGGCTTTAATTTTCCAAGAGCTTTTGCAAACCAGCTTTCTGGCAGCCCAGAAACCACATGTGTAGAATAAAACCTAAGGTTGCCCTACATCAAGATATAGAATAAACCAGAAAATGTGGTGTCTTTCACGGCTTTTGAAACAAATGATTTTGACTGTTTACCAGAAGATTCTGTTACTCTCCTTGGCAGGGTGAAAACTTGGCATTTCTCTGTTAGCTCATAATCTTAAATGACCAGAAGAGAGCAGAAAAACCAAATAGAACGATAGCCCTTGGAATCGAATATTCTGGCATCCTTCAAGAGTCTTAGACACTGTGTAGAATCACTTTAGTTTTGGGGCTTCAGAAAGCTCTGATGGAATGAAAAGCCTGTTCTCATTTTGGACCTGAGGAAAAGAACAACTTGTCTACAAACTGTAGCTGGCAATTGCACACTTTTTTAATATACTGTCTGTACAGAGAACTGTAGGTGTCTGTCAATAAAACCAGTGTACTCAGCTTTACCCCCTGCTGCAAAAACGATGCAGCAATAGTTGCTAATATTGAAAAACATGTTGTTTTTTTAATTTGACAGTAAAGCTAATAAAGTAAATAAATGTTATCTTTGTAATGGTTCTTGGGTGGCTCTACAAACAAAACACTGTGTGCTGTATTTTTTAAATGCTTTTTGTTTCTTAACATTTTTGAAAGCTAGCAATTTTAATGCACTCTAGACATGCATTTTTATATGTAAACAAACTCTCTTTTTTATCAGTTGAGTCATTTGGTGTTCTCCACAAATTCAAAGATTTTAATATGTTTTGTGGTCTAGGCAAAACCTTTGTTAATCATTTAAATTTTGATATGTGTGCCTTCTGTTATGAAAGAAAATAAATGTGCCCAGTGCACTGAAATTATTAACTTAAAAATAATTATATATAATTAAATGAAATGGGTATACCGGTTCCTTCCTTTATGATTCACTTGTGGAGTGCATTTCAAGACCATCAAGCTCACATTCATTCATATACAGGACATATCAGCACTCTGTACACCTTCAGATGCATATAGGTCTTACTGACAATGCCAGTATACAACATGTACAGTATAAACAACTAATGCTGTGCAGATTTTGCAGGTGTATATAATCCCTCTGACTAAAGTCCTCCCTTCACTCTAGTATTTGCAACTTCCACTACTTTATAAAAAACAACAGAGCTTATGTTAACACTCTCTTCACTAATCTGCTAATAGTAGCTACAAGAATTAAGAGAAATTGCAATACAAGGCAATACAGGGCAGGGGAAAAGGAACACATACAGCATGAAACAGAAATGGGCACAATTCATGTGTGATGCTGGGAAACAATGAGGCCAAGACAACGTTACGAGCTGCAGGGGAAAAAGACAAGTTTCACTGAACAGACTGGAGTCTGTGCCACCTTTACTGGGATCCTTGTGGAAATAACCAACATGCGTGTATGAGTGCCTCACTGCTGCCAAAGCAGCACTCTGTTCTCCTTCCATACCTTTCATTTATCCAGTGGAATGCGACCAGATACCCGCATAAGCCACTTAATAGCTTTTGACAAATTGTCAGAACATCTTGTTCTGTCATTCCATGACATTTGAGGGCATATGTCATAACTGCTAAAGACTGGAAAACGATTCGCAGCTGGTGTGACAAGTCTCAGAAACAACTGATCAGGAAAACTTTGGAAAGCATGCCTCATTCCCTTTTTACAGTGAAATACTTACTTAAAATACAACTGGTCCTATCCCTGAGTATAGTAATTTTCAGAAATAAATATGAAAAGCAACTTGTCCAAGCATCCAAAAGAAGAGCACATCATCTAGAACATGTTTGAAAAGCTGTGACCAACTATTTCATATCTTGAATTCGTGAGCTCAACAGCTAAAAGAAATACCTTCTCAATACCTCTAGCTTTAAATTTACAGGTGGAAAGTTTAGGGCATGGATTAGAAGAATGAAGTACAGCAGGGAGTCGTTACTCTCCTGAAACTGAAATCCACATCTGTACTCTTGCTTCTAGTTTCCGAGAGTTAAAATGTGGGGTTTTTTGTTGCCTTGCAGAAACATTTAAGAAAAATCAGAACAAATCTCCCAAAAAACAGAATTTAGGATCAGATTAAATCTTAATCGCACCACACCTCCTAGGATTAAAATACAAGACCCGCACTCAGGGGTGGGTTCATAGTGTTTGACATCTCTGTCAAACAAGAAGGAAACATCAAAAACTGGGTTTGCAATTTGTGGGAGGGTACATGCTTTGATTCAGTCCTGGCCATGTCCTCTTAGTTAACAGAAACCATGCATTATAATTCATCCATCTAGTACAAAATGTATTACTAGATTATACTGTATATCTTCATGCAGTTTACATTTCATTTGATTTCAGAACATACTCAAAGTCGCCAAGACTCATCAAGAGTCTAATTATTCTTAAATCACTAGAATGATTTTTATTTTTTATTCATTTTGACAAACAAAATACACGTGAATGCTAACATTTACAATTTAGGAAGAGAAAAACTGCAAAGATGAACCAACATATAAAAAGGCATTACACCGTATATTACTACATTATAAAACAAGAGTTAATATCAAGGTCTGATTTGAATTCTATTCCAGAAAAGCAGTAATGATATTAAAGTGGTAAAGCACAGTAATCTATTTTTTCCCCAAAAAACACGTGCTTTAATTATTGGGTAATTAATATGGGTAGCTATCAAGTTCCCCAGCTTTATCTCTTATGATTATGGTCATTAGCCCATGATTCTTTTAACATCAGTTGTGGTTCCCCCATATTAGAGTATAAACCAGGAATCAGATTTTTTTGGGAATATACTGTACTCTCTCAAGGAATAAATCTGAAAAGTAGGAAATGGAGTCAAAAAGGGTGCCATTCTTAGAGATTATGTACTATAACAAGTTGGTGCCCAACTTGCATATGTATATTGTGTTTATAAATTGTCTTAAAATATTTAAAGGTTTTAAGGGTATAAAACAATAGTCCTAAAGGCTTAATACAAGATGGCCCGTAAGTACATAGTAGTGTGAAAGAAAGTTCTTAACACCCATGTGCTCCCTTTGAGTGTTGCTCAGACTGCCAATGTGCTTGATATTAAGAAATTGTTTATCACCAAAACGAATACTAGCTGCATCACAGCTTAACAGAAAATCCAGTGGGATGGGACTGCTCTTCTCAGATTCAATGCACAGCCAATTAGAAGAGTTAGAGTGAACCAATTTAAAATAAGGCTCTTGCCTGCACAGCCTACATGTATATTTAATATTTGTGAGGGATATGTCATTGATATCTCAGATAAGATGAAAAGTGTTATGTTTAATCTTAGGCTGTTAAAAACTTAGTATGGTTACTAAGGATAGGATGTCACTGACAATGACAACATCAGTTTTAGAAGGATAAGCATCTTGACAAGACTCACTCTAACTGAGATCGAAACAAAGAGAACTGAGCATCACTTTATCACAGACACAATAATACATCAGTCTCATACAAGGCATATACCCAAGCATAAAATCATGATAGGTCAGTCAAAATTAAAGTAGGATGGAGGGAGGTTGAGGCTGTGAGCTACCAAACATCCAGGATATCTACTCAGCTAGATGTCTGAAGAAGGCCAGGTCCATTCTCAAGGACCCCAGTCATCCCAGTCACAAACTGTTTTCCCTCCTACCGTCCTGTAAGTGGTACCAAAGCATTCGTTCCAAGTCCAACAGACTACGGAACAGCTTCTACCTCCAGGCAATAAGACTGCTAAATAGCCAACCTGCAGCTCCTTTAGCAAATCACCTGTAATGGCTACATGGACACACAGTTTTCACTGTATTCAGCATAACTGCACTACTTGTATACAGTATATTGCATACACCATGGACACAGAGCAGCTCTACTCATATTGAGTTTCATTCCATTTCTATTACATCTATTATTATGTAACCTTATTTTCATAACCTCAATTTTGTGTTTTTGTGATTCTTGTGATTTTTGTGAGCTCGCAGAAAAGACATTTCATTTCCAGCAACTACTGCTGCACGCTGTATTGTTGTGCATTTGATAAATAAACTTTGATTTGATTTGATTTGGTTAGTGAGATTTGTCACATGCATAATCTGTGACATGCTATAATTCAATTTATATCCTGATATTCCACCACATCTATTAAGAGAGAGAGAGAATCACTTTATTGGCCATATACAATTTCTTGCATTAGGAATTAATTAATAGCTGTTCTTCAACCTCCAGGATATGATGTATTTGGAAGAAAAAGTACTTGTCCTCTCTACTTCTTCGTATCAAGTAAATCTATATAGTACCATTGGGTCGTTCTTGATAGTTTTGGAATTAGTTTTCATTTTTATGCTGGTGACACATGATTATCATTGCATGAAAATCGTTTCGATAATGTTAAATAATGGATGCAACAAAATCTCACTTAGACAATATTGAAGTTATGCTGATTATCAAAACTATCCATCCAGTGTCAACTTTATTTTGGCTGCTGATGGTCTTGGAATCAGTCCATGCACACAGGTTGGCAATTTTGGTGTTATCTTTGGTCTGAGCCTTGTTTCAAGCTCATGTTTAAAATGTTGTATAGGTGTTTATTTGTCATCCTTCCTTAAATTGCTCACATCCATTCATATCTCTTCTAGTCTGCTGCAGAAAAATTCATGCATACCTTTTACGTTTCTAAAGATAGTTTAATACAGTGCTGGTTTGCTGCCTATTGTATCCGAATATGTTCTTAAATTGCCACATGTCCAGACTGCTCAGATCTTAAGTAAAACTAAAATGCATGAGCACATATCTTCTATTTTAGTTTTCTCTAACCGGATCCCTGTAGAATTCAGAATAAAATTCAGACTACCACTACTCACCTTTAAGGGCGTGAATGGTTTGGCTTGTGATGTCATCAGGGAATTGATCACTCACTAAACATACACCTTGCACTTTGGACTCTGACCTTTTTTTAGTTTAGAGAAAAAAGCCCCAAACCCTAGAGGACCATCCCTTTCTGTTCTGTTCTTTTGAGGCTGTGGAATGTTTTAGCCCATTTTCCATTTTTGTAAGTCAGTCAGGAATTTCAAATACTGTCTCACACAGACTTATATTAACTAGCTTTTCATTCTAATTTCAACAAAAATTAATTTTAAATTAAAGTTAAAGAGTTAATGTCTGTATAACTGTCTCTGTTGTTTCATCCTGTAATGCAATGTGAATTGTAGCAGTGTGAAATGCCAGGGGTTCAAAGGCTGTTGGAAATAATAGTGCAGCATTGGGCGTCCTGGCCAAGTATCTCTGCTCAAAGTGAAGATTTGTGATGCAATCTCATGAATTAAAACTAAAGAATGGGTTGCACCCCTGATAAATGAAGTATATTAATGATCAATGATACAAGGAAGTAGTTTTTTCAAGGTAGCCTGATAAATAGCTTAGTTACAATTTTATGTCTGCATTTATCAGTGACATTTATCAGTGACAGTGGCTGATATGCTCATCATGTTTTGGGCCCTATATTTGTGTATGAGGAAGAAGTTGGGCATCATCACATCTGGTTATTTAAATTGCTCAAATGCATATACAACATTTCGACAAAACAATTCAAGTTTATATCATGTTTATATAGCTTTTCTAAAGATCAAAAGGAAAAACTGGGATGCACCTTGTTTTTTCTTATGTCACCATGACTCTTTGAATTACTGCTACTGGTACTCTCATGTGCATAAGAGAAATACAGGCCAATAAAACAAAGATAAAAGAATTAGGGCATTTATCAAAAGAGCTGCAATCAGAAAGGTGATTACTGGTTGGCTAAAGTCTGCATGATTGCAGATAATAACAGAGCCAAAGTTGTGTCACAGAATTCACCTTCTCTTCTTCTTCTTCTCTTGTTTAACTTCTTTATTTTAAACCTATATTTCATGTTCTGGAATTGGTACATATACCCAGGTTATTATGGGCTAATGACATGTCAATTATCACAGATAATTACAGTGAGGTCAGATGGCCCCGTGTTGCTTTCTCTTGCACAACTTTAGTCCAAGGTAATAAAAAAGCATCTGGATTTTATCACACAGTCCACACGATAAGCTGCTACTCACTCATGGTCAGACAATGAAGCACTATACAGGAGGGCTGGCAGACAACAATTTCATAACCAACACAAAACATTAACCATTTGCTTACACAGAAAGTGACAGACTTTGCTTGTAAGCAGGAGTGGAAGGTGGGAAAATTAATCAAATATTAAAAATGTAATCATTAAAATGATGTTCAGGTAAATTAATTACCACATTTAAATATAATGAAAATCATTGTTCTCATTAATTTTTTCATCAAAACTTGTATTTGACCTTCAAAGCACAAAATACATTTTAAAAAATTAAACAGAAAGATCTCAACTAATTACTGGTGTTGTTAAGTATTATTTTCACTTTTTATTTAACTCTACATAGCCCTCAAAAACATTAAACAGGCCGAGCATTAATGTTTTGAATGTGGTTCATCTCTTTGCCATGAACACAGAAAGTACTGCTTGTGTGTTGGGTGCCATCCAAGGCCACAGTGCACATACCCTTTTGGAATGCAAATAATATTATGACTGCAAACCTTTGTACAGAGAAGTCCAGGTAAAGAAAAAAATACACTTAGGATTGCACAAGCAGAGTCAGAACTTTCAAAGACAATACTGAGGCAGCTAAGGAGATAATTCAAAAATTCTACAAGAATGAGAAGATCTGGTGATGGCTCTCATGCCAATAAAATAAAAATTGCTTTTGCTTTGTAACGATCACAGGGCATGCTGGTTCTGCAACCATTTGTCCCATTTTCTTTCATTTATTTGTAACTAAATTGCTTATCCAAAGAGTCTATCTCGTGTTTTCATGAAAGCAAAAAAAAAGAAAAAAGATGTATGGTACAGATGTACTGTATAGGTGAATTCATTAGAAGCAGTTATGCTTTCAAACATGAATCTGATTCATACACAGCCTCTTATCATATTTTAAAAGCATGATGATGAAATAGGCAAACAGCATTGGAAAATCACCCCATACAACAGACAGTATTCCTTCCAGGAATTCCTGCACAGATTTCCTAATGTTGCTCTGGGTCAAGAGCTGCACCCCAGCTGTGGATGAAGGACGCTAAGCCAGTAACCTAGCTTACTGGTTCCTTAATATGGTCCTGAAGGACTGCCGTTTCTTTTTTTTGTTCCAGCTGAGATTTTAATCACAAATTTCAATTTGTGGCTTGTGTATAAATTTACATTCAAGTCTTAAAAAGCTGAATGGGATCTGTAAATGGTATTAACCCTGTTGACATTGTTGAAGCAACACACTTGAATTTGAGCATTTTTAAACTAAGACTGAGAGCAGAAACAGGTAAACAAATGTCTAAAGAAGCTCATACTATAGATTGACTAAAGGCATCAACTAGCACCAGTAATTACCTGCACTGGTGAAACGATATGACACTAGACCCTACAATGAATTGTGGAAACAGCTGAAATTTGGAGCCTCTCTCCCTTCCATTTCTGTCATCTATCACAAACGCTGCTTACACAGGGGCTACAGTATAGTAGATGACCCCTCCCATAAACTCTTTGCCCTCCTACCATCTGGGAAAAGATATCGCAGTGTACGGGCTAGCTTCACCAGACTCTGGAACAGCTTCTTCCCGCAGGCTGTTAGGCTCCTCAACACCCTGGAATCTACCTGCACCCACTCCAATTCCAGAAACAGGGTTTAAATGCCCCCAGTGTGGTGTGTATATTGTACTATGTATTTGCACTATCTGCACTTTGCACTATGTGTATCCTGTCTACAATGTGTATGTCAGTGTCCTGTCTGTCCTGTCTGTATATGCACCGTGGACCTGGAGGAACGATATTTTGTTCCACTGGATACTTGTATATGGCTGGAATAACAAATAAAATGTGAACTTGAACTTGAAAAAAGGCCTAGGAGGTCCTACAGTACATATTGTATTGGTATGGAGGATAAAGACATAGTTGACATTTATCTGCAGTCACTGCAGGTGTAAATAAAACCTTTGCAAACTTGTGCACATTTTCTATAGCAGATTTCTGCTGTGCAGAGTTTCAGAATACTAATGCTAATCTCCAGTAAAGCCAGATGTAAGTGTTGCATCCGCTGTTTTAAGCTCAATGTTATGCATCTTCTTTTCTAAAACATCTTCCTTCTCTTCTCAAAATGGCAACTTACTTTCTGGAAATGTATTAAAACAATGTAGAACCTCAGTACACAAGATTTTCGGTAAATGTGTTTAATTGGTAACATTACACATTAGCTTAAAAGCAAGTGAAATAACAGGGATTTCCTCTTTTTTTCATTTTGGTCATTTTAACACTAAATTATCACATAAGCCAAAGGCACCAGAGTACTTTATAATGAGCAAATGTAATTACAGCAATTCAAGTAATTATTAATTAAAGCATGGACACTTTATTAGGGATAATTGGTCAGTAAATTAAGTTCCCTTCCCCCCCTTCCTTTCAAGTAATGAGCCAAATCCCTTTTTTCCACCAGAGACTGCTGCCTGACAATAGGGTCTCTGATACAATGCATAGCTTAAGGAAAAGGGAAGAATTAAACATGAAGATGTTTTAAAACAACTGATTCAAGGTTAAGGAAATTTAAAGTTTAACTGAGACTCATGAGTATCCGAAAGAGATCCTAGTAGTTTCCACTTTGTTCATGACAAGGAAGGCAATTTTGGCACCTACTGTAACTTTACCCATTTAGGTGAGGACCATCTTCAAGTCAAATATCAGAAAACACTGTCATATACAGTATATTGAATTTAGGTGTTTATGTGTCTATGCATTTAGGTGGTAATGCTGACATGGTGATAATTTACGTTTATTTTCTAAGTATCCTTGGAAGAAATAAAATGTAATGGTCAGAACAGAAAGAAAAAAGGTATTCCTTGAGAAATAAACAAAATTAAATTTAAAAAAAAGTTTTACATTGTTTTACCAAACGTGCTATTCAGAAGGTTAAAATCAGTCCAGTCTATACTATAACAGATAATGCCACTCCTAGAGTAGATTTCCTATCTACTTTTACATGCTATTAAACCTTCAATCAGAGATTCAATAATATGATTACTTGATGTCTGCTTACTATCATTTCACAAGGGTTTAATATTTAGCACTTCCTCAAAGAGAACAGAGTTTGTCCTGAGCTCCTAGCTAATCTGCTTGTCACTGTATAACTGTTATACAACACAATCATAGCTTTTTTTAACATCTAGAAGCCAGAACAAAGAAAGCAAAAAAGCTAACATTGCTTAAAGTCAAGTGAAATAATTGTGAATCACCAGCCAGCCCTTTCAGTATGAACAGAATGAATTAGCAGCAGAAGAGCAAAGGTCAACAATAGCTACAACAGCATTATGTCACAGCAATAATATAATAATACAGGTAACTGTCTTAAACCTGTGTATGGCAGGATTTATATCTACACTAGCCTGAAAGATGGCACTCTTTCAGTTACTTTTGGTCACTGTATGTGAATATATCTTAAAATTAAGCAAAGAAATGAAAGTTTGTAATCCTATGTTTTTTCCCTTGTCTTGATGTTCATGTGCTACATGATGCAATGTGCTGAGGCTCAATGAAGCAAAGAAAACAGCTTTAAAAATTGAAGGACCCCATCTGTCAGTGTGCTCTCCACTACCAGCAACTACAGTGCATTCCAGTTTCATTTTAGACAGTGTCAATGGCTGGATGGGCTAATGCAGTTATTATATAGTCCTTAGCTGTGAAGCAGAACATGTGGAAATTACATAGGATAAAAAGAGAAGAATTATACATTAAAGATGCAATATAAATATTTTATGCTGATTTTTGTTGACAGTTACAAAATTAAATCTAGGCAGCAAAGGTCTTATTAATAGATGGTACTAACTTTTTGGATCTTTGTCCCAGGGCTAAGGTGTTAATAATACTAATCTTAACATTTTAACACTAATATTAACAACCAAATGTGAACTGTGTTATTCAGAGCATGCACATGGGTAGTGGGAAGAAAAAAAAAGATTAGTTTCAAAATGTCCTATCTTATCAATTTTGCTTGTTGAACAGGAGACTATAAAATCCATGATTATCTAGATTAATCTAGAGGATGAATATTGATATATTTTGCCAATTTGTTCCGAACCCCATAATTACAAAGTAATTGTACTGTACTAGAAACATAATTTCCTTCTTAATAAAAACTATGTCCTGCGGTAAATCTTGACTTATATTTTTATTTGAATTTACAGATTGAAATGTCAAAACATACACTTTTAAGTATTGCACACAACCAAATCACCAAATCATTTTTTTCAGAATTTGCAATGCAAGCACAGGCATACAACATTACAAAATGCTGTTAATCTACCTGCTTTACAGCAAACATCATTGCTGTGCTTGACAGAGCATACTGCCAACTTAGAACACTTGAAAACTACAAAAGATTTTATTAAAATAGAAATTGAAGACACAATGAAAAAGATGTGTACTTTGGGACTGAATCTCAGTAGCTTCAGTTTCATCCTGTTTTTTTGAGATCAACAGAAAAAGAAATGCTTTCTCTTGGAAGCTTCAACTCATTTCATCTGTCTCGTCTGCCTTGTAGGTCTTCCTAATTTTGGAAGAGAAGCATGTCCACTCTCCTGGGTACAAACTTAAGCAGAGCATCCAAACTTCAATCTAAGTGTTGTTTTTGATCTTGCTTATAAACTTTCTACCTTTTCCTAGGTGCTTTTTTCTCCGCTCCCAGTAATCAGTATGCTGTTCCACTTGTATGCTCAGAACACCTTGAAAAATTTAGCTCATTTCAGTCTTTCCAGACAAAACAACAAGTGAGTCATTCAAGTCAAACAACAAAATAACAGCCAGTTGCTGTGTTAGTTCTACAAAGAAGACAGAATGTCCAAAGCAGTAATATGCAAAAAGTTTATCTGGCAGGTTAGGCTGTAGGAAAAGAAACACAGAAATTAAGGAATACAGGAAAGTTAAGCCAATTTGGTCTAGTACTGTAAGTGAAAGGTTTGTAATCAATAGCAAAGAAAGACAATCCATCATTATGACTTAAGTTTTAAAATACAACATCAGTTGCAGGGAAATAACTTTTCATGCAGCTTCAAAAGCACTTTGAGATCACTCTGGGTATATGATCTCGAATAAATATTTTGGGAACTTTAACTTGTCCCACTCATTAATGAATATACAGTATAAAACAGACAGTTAAGATCAAGATTCTAATATTTTCCTTGTTTTTTTACAGATGCCCTGCATTAAATCTTCCACTTACCGCAATGGAAAAAGCAAAGAATAGAATCTGAGTATAGGACGGGGGTTAAATAGCAAACATGTCTCTTTGTTACAGTTATATAGCATTTTTCTGGGCACTCCACTCAAAGCGCTTTATAGGTAATGGGGCCTCTCCTCCACCACCAATGCGCAGCCCCACCTGGATGATGATGCGACGGCAGCCAATTCATAGATGGGGATTATAAGGATACCATGACTGATAAAGTCAAATGGGAAATTTGGCCAGGATGCTGGTGTACACCTCTTCTCTTTTTTTGAGAAATGCCCTGGGATTTTTAATGACCACAGAGAGTCAGGACCTCGGTTTTACGCCTCATCCGTAGGACAGCGCCTTTTTACAGTATATTGTCCCCGTCACCATGCTGGGGCATTAGGACCCACACAGACCGTGGGGTGAGCACCCCCTACTGGCCCCACTAACACCCCTTCCAGCAGCTACCTTAGTTTTTCCCAGGAGGTCTCCCATCCAGGTACTGGCCAGGCTCACACCTGCTGAGCTTCAGTGGGTTGCCAGTTGTGAGATGAATAGTGATATGGCTGCTAGCGATGTGTCCACATTATAGCCCTTATATTGTAGTACTGAGCTTACCACATGAAACAAATCATAGTTAAATTACCTGTCACAGTCAGTGGTCACAGTCAGTCTATGCTATTTATATTAATATTATTTTACTGTTATTTTTTTATTTTAGTTGAATGTTGTGGGCATTTTAAATTCTCCATTTATTAAATCATTGTTTTTTTTTTTAAATATCTTCTCTGATTTCCAGATTCCAGATTTCGAGAACAGCTTTGGCATTACAGCAAGAAAATGATACATAAATTAAATTTACAGCCTTGTTGAAAAACAAAAGCTGTAAAAAAAAGAGAGACAAAAGCATTCTCGAAGCAAAAGTTAACACTTTCCATTTTTCCACATAGTTGCCTTTGTAAAAATTCAACCCAGACAAACATTTAAGTCAGACAAACTTGTCCAAATAAAAGATAGTAAGGACACAGTGCTTAAGAGCCCTCCAGCCCTCCAGATTCCTAAGAGCCTAGGACAGCAAAGCACACTGAAAAGGAACACTTTATACTATAAACTTAAACTGGGGAAATATATTTTTTACAATACACAATGCAATAGAAGAATACAAGTCTTTTAAAATAAATTACCAATAAGGTTAGCAGAGCTGGAGAATTTATACAGTTGTGTGAAACATGCCAAAAAGGAAAAACCTAACAGAAGCATAAAGTAACAGAGAGCTGTAAAACAGTGTTACCGTTTCTCCTCCTGGGTACAGCATTATTATTCTTTAATTAGCAAATTAACAAAAAATAATAAATAACCTTCTACATACTGTATGGTTTGGATTTGGAAAAATACATAAAATGCATCTAATGAGGCTAAGAATTAGAATTGATTTGTGTGGGGAAAACAAATAAGTGCTAATTAAAAATCACTACTACTGCTAACGGTCAATTATAAAAAACATTCATTATTGGAAGAGCGTAATTTCAATCAATGTGGTTTTCCTTTCTGCATGCCACAAGTGCAAGAGATTGAAACTATTTAAGTGGATGAATCCAGTTCAGTACAATATGCCTGTTTCATTCCGACTAAACAGTAGGCTTCTTTCACTCCTAACGCAGCTGTAAAAATGCAGTATAACAAAAAGGCCTATTTGTTTTTCTATTTTCTTCCATAACATTTTTTTTAAAAAAGCTCTGTTGACTGGTGTGGCAGCTTGTTGTTGTTTTTTTAAATGCATTGTCAACACAATACATGTATAGTACTGTACAATCTTCAGTCTTCATTGTTTAATTCATCAAAATTACTGGAATCTACTGGGTGTATTCACTCCCTGTCTGTGTGTCTCATGGAGAGCAAGCTGGGGTATGCGAAAAGACAAATTCCTAATACAAGAAATTGTATATGGCCAATAAAGGTATCTCATCTTATTTTAGGCAGTTCTTATAAACGTCTGGGCTAAGGACTAAAAAAGTCCCAATGTACAGCGAAACAGCATATAAAGAGGAACCTTTCCCCATAAGAACAATGTAAATATGGTGGTTCAGGACGTAAAAGTGAACCCTTGCCTATCCATCTTAAAGCAGGAGGCTTTTCCCATAAGAATTAATGGGATAGAGTCGGATCACCAAACATGGAGAAGAGAAATTGTTATTTTAAAAAATCTCACAGAGAAGGGATTAAATTTGAATGCTATAAAGGTAAATATTTCTTCTTTTGTTAGGAAAAGACTTGATATTGAATTGGATACATCCTTGCTTCACTGGTAAAGTGCCTAGCATTCCTAGACCAGAAGGTTCAAGATGAGTGCACTAAAAGAAAAGAGATCACAGAATCCCCATGTTTTTGCAAATTCTACTGATCCTCTAATTTGTATAGAATGCCAAGACAGCCAAAGCCCTTATTAATAAGGAGTATGACACAGAATCCTAAAAACAGTACATACTATAAAACTAATATGATTACCTCTGGTGTAACAGTTTTAGAATTAAAATTGTTACATAAAGGGTTAGAGTGAATACAAGGGTTAAGAATGCATGTTTTCAAGCTAAAGATAAATTGAGAAAGCTACTCAGCAAAACAGGAAAGCAAACCAATGCCTTTCCAGTAATCACACAACTTCAAGAGAGAAAGAAGACATGAGACACAGAATTAAAATAGTTGGATATCACAAAAACGCCTGGCTGTTAAAGTGATTATGTGCCCAGTCTTCAGCCAGTGAAGGCATATTTGAGAACAATCTGGCCTTCTGTGCTCTAATATGGTTGGAACCCAGAGTACTGGAGCTCAGAAGTAAATGATTCCAAATGACCATAATCCTTTCGGCTTCCAAACTTCGTGTCTTTTTAGGACACAGACCTTGAAACCCTAACAGCAGGTGTGAAGGTGTTAATTCTACTGTGCAGTTAAGCACCTTAACTGATTAGAAGCAACAAAGTTTTTATCCAGTATTTTCTGCAGCCAGGTGGTGATGGAGGATTAGAACAACTTCTCTTTCTGTTTCTCACACTTACTGCAACCTGGAACCATTTTCTACCACATGTGACGCCGCAAAGTTTCATAGACTATACTGCTCTGTAGAAAAAGTGGGTTTAAAGGTGAATCTTTTAATGCTAAAACTAGTTATATAGATTTTAAGATTGTTGATGAGACACTAAGCTAGGTGACTAAATATCTAGCTATGTGAATATCCATTTTGACATGATACATTTCACCCATAAAGAACAAAAGGGAACAGACTTTTTCAAACTCCGAGTCAAAGATTTACTACTGTCATTTTACTCATTGACTTCATCGTTAAACTAAGGATAGCAAAATCAAAATAAGATGCTGCTCATTTAACATGGTTCGCATTTTGATGTTTCAAAATCTTTTGTAACTATGTTTTCCAGATATATCAATACATTGAAATCCTGTATTCTGACATTATAATTATACACAGTCTTGTTTGATTGCCTCACTGTTCCTTTTTTTTAGTATTCTTTGAGGTGACTTGATGCTAAATAATCCATAAAATGCATAAGAAGTATGCTGGATTAGGAGGACATCTTTAGTCTCTGTGATTGCTTGCTTCTTTTGTAACAAAAGCGTATCTAAATATAATCCTTCTCAGCTGTAAGACACAGTGTCAGATAAAAAATAATACTAATAATCTAGGTACATGTGCCAAACCTGTGGGTGTAAGAACAAAAATAAATACAATAATAAATGAGACTGTAAAACCGATTTCCTCTGTTGAAGATGCAGCATGATTTTGACATTCTTTCTCCAATACCACACAAAAATTGAAAGCATATGAACCCCATGAATCTTTCCTATTGACTGACTTAAAAGCATGTTTTCATCTCATCCTCTTAGCTAATTATAGATGTAATAACTTCTAATCAGCTCAAAATAGAATAATACATTAAGACCAGAACAACCCTTTTCCCCTGTAATAGGTGATTTTTCTTATTTAATTCTGTCTCTAAGAAAACAGAAAAAGAAGTTAAAACATTTTTCAGGTGTACATTTCTAAATCACATTCTTTCAATAGATATTCAAAATGGAACAGGAACAGAAGTAGCCTAACTGCATAAAGTGTTTTTTCACACTGTGGGCATTCCCACAAAGAACCATTGAGGTTTTCACACAACAAAAGGTAATGGGACTTCTGGTGATTAACAGCTGATACATCCTGCAATTTAACTCACTCAGTCTTTAAGCTACCCTTGACATATTCTTACACACATTTTGAGATACAAGGTGGAAGATATTTAAAAGATAGCCCAGATCCCATTTTAACAATCAAACAAACACAAAGGCTTGCTCTTGTCATTAGAAGATTTCAGGAAACTCCCCTTTTCACAGAAAAAAGGTATCTGATTGATCTACTATTGTGCCTCATTGGGTTTCTTTTTCCAGGCGAACTCTAGTATCTTTATTTTCAACACCTTCAGTGGTTTTGCAAAACTAGTAACTCAAATTGCAAGAATGTAATCTCAAGTGATTCAGCTGTCACTACATTAGGAAGTTGACAAATTGAACCAGAGGCTATTGCATCCACAGGAAGTGCTAAACTTAGGTCATCAGCATTTATTATCCAAAAAGAAAATGAAGACATTAGGCAAAGTAAGTAATTATTATTTCATTATTACTTGAAAAAGAAAATTAAATAGACTACAAAAGATGAAACCGTAAACACAGCACTTTAATAGGTACAGTTTGTGCCTCTGGTTTACTGTAAAAGATATCATTTTAAAAGGTGATACATCTCTAACACATTGTGAGTCATTTCTACATTCTGTAGTTATTAAATGATGGATTACTGGTGTGACTATTATACCACTAAAAGAGTATCATTTAAACTTTCTCTGCATTATGAGCAAGTTTCCATCACGGACTTACTTCTAGCAAATTTATAAAACAATCCTGGAAGTGGGTGCCCAATTACTCTGTGATCAGTGTTAGATTTTAGTTAAAAACGTAAAGAATCAGTATCTTGTGTGCAGCATGTTAGTTTTGTCTCTCATTGGTATAAAAATGCCCACCTTTCTTATGAAGGCAGGGGTCCAATTAGTACTGTAAATCTAGTATAATTGTTAATTGTGACATAAAATATACTTTCTCCCTGCTTGTTTTTCTACCATAATACTATTTGGGTCATATCTTTATACAATATTCAGACAATCAAAAAGTAGAACAGAAAGTAATAATGAGCAGGATGCTTCCTTTTCTAATTTCTTGTTTTCATTCTGAAATAGATAAACATCATTAAAGGTTAACACTGCTTGAAAAATCTGATTTTCACAAGTTTTTAACAGGGTCTCCTATTGATAATGAAAGAGTAGCTCCCTTTTACTTTCTGTGGTTTAAGTGTTTAAGTTTTGATCTGAGTAAAACTTTTCAGTTTGGAGATGTGAAAAGACTGTGTGGTTACACTGAACACAATACCCAGTTGCCTCTCAGTGTTGTTAAAAGCAAATGGGACAAGAAAGAGCGCAGAGCGCAGCATGGCTCTCCTTTCATCATCTTTCATGCTATTCATGAAAACCTTACACTGCTTCTCTGAGAAGGCACAGACTTTAAAGGCTGTAATTAAGTGGAGAGCCGATTATTGAAGTTATTTCTGAGAAAGAGTTAGGTGTTTATGTGGACACATTATTTTCATCTTCTAGTCACTACAGTGAAGGAATAAAAATTCAAACAGCGTGTTAAAATAAAAAGTTTAAAGCCTAGAATTAAAATGAACGCTTATGGTATTTTAAACTTATGAGATTCATAGTGGTGCTACAAAAGCTTTTTTTTTTCTAAGAAATAAGGACAAAAAACCTAAAGATGCTTGCCATACAGCACATAGGCTAGGTGTGTTTAACAGCCGTATAATCTGCAGAAAAGTGATCCTATGGCATGTTACGCAGGGATAACTCAAACCCTGATCCTGTTCTGTTCTGGCTGAGACCTTAATTACCAAATTCAGCCAATAATTGTCTTAAGTAGTAAAGATTAACATCTTTAGCCTGATTAAAGACACCTTTACAATCCTGAGGGCTGGAGCTCAGCAGTACTAGAGATTACTAGAACTAGATTACTCTATAGAGAGTGTACTAGTGGACTGTATACACAGCTTAGAATTTCCATCATTCTATGAAACTGTTCTTAATACTGTACGTATGGAGAAAAACAACATGCAACATTTCAATATTTTCATTCCCTCAATAGTAAAAGTATCTTTTATTACACAAAACACCCAGAGGGGTTACAAACATTAACTTTCAAAAAATTAATATATTGCAAATCACAAATTCCTTCTCAGAGATTAACAACAAATGAATGAACAATCTTCTTGATTTTTTATCAGCCCCCTAACACTTAAATCCTGAAGTAAATACATCTGCTTTTCTTTTCACCCTTGAAATACTACGTTCCTGCAAACCTTTTACGTATCAAGCACAAGTTAGTGGGGTGGCAGTGGGTCACCTAGAGCTCTTTTGTGACCTTTCAAGGGCTTCCTGGTTTTTAACACCTTAAAGACCATTTGAATGGATATTCTACTGTGACAAATGTAAAATAATAGTGATTATGATGTCTAAATAAAATAATGAACAATTCATTAAAAAATTATTGAATAAAAAAGCACAATCAACAAGAACACAACATTAAAATGTAATGTTTTTTTTCCCACTGTAGATGGCTTTTTTAAGTAGCTTACCCCTTACCATAAAAATAACTTCAAATGACAGTGTCTTTGCCAAAAACAATTTTTATAACCTGCTTCCAAAAAAGGAGAAAATATTCTGTAAGAATGTGAAAGCTAGATATCATAGTTTTCTGGCACACATACATTTAGAAAGAAAAATGCTGTTCCCATTTTAAGGTTCCTTTACACTTTCCACCTTAAATACATACAACAATTGTGGAAATAATTCATTGTAAAAAAAAATGAAAATGTTTTTTTGGTATCTTGTCAAAACTAACCAGAGCAGAAATGCATAAAATTAACAAATTTGTAATATTCCTGATTATTCTACCAAAAAACAGCATTGCAAAATTCAGAAATAAAAATGTGTTGCACGTTCAAGGAGCAAGTATCAGCTATGTACTGTATCTACAGCTGAAGTGTGAAATCAGTCCTAAAAAGTAGATGCTTAAAATATAATAAGAGGAATTAGAAATGCAACAATTGAGTATTGAAACCTATAGCATGTTACTTTTGTAATGACTCTAGGTAAACAGCAGGCTGAAATACTTCCAAGCAAAGGCCAGTCTTTCACTCAGTGTAATAAACAAACTTCTTAAACCAAATATGAATGACTTGTTCAACTCACCTGAATATTCAAGACCATAGCAACAAAGTACACTGTTTGTATAGGATTGATTGCTTACATTGTTCATAAAAACACTGCAACAAATAATTACCAAAAAATGATGCTTCGCTTTTACATGTTTGCCTTAATGAAGTGTATATCAATTTTACCTGATTTATTTTTTAACTTTAAATGCCAACAATTTCAAAAAGGAAAATCAATGACAACTTTGTATTATTAATACACAAAGAGAACCCAGGGTCCATTTTGATAACAGATACAATTACCAGTACTGACACACACCGAGAACTGATTCACAACACACATACCAAGCATTAGAAAAGGGAGGCTGACCATGGCAAAATTAAGAAATCAAGTTTATGGCTGCACTTCTGCCATGGTTACTTGTTGTACACTACAGAGCAACTAAATAATTAGTGCAAAGCAAGAATTGAGGCACTACTCTAAAACCACATCAAATCACCCTCTTTGCTAAATAACCTTACAGGTTAGTTCATAAAGTAAATAAAAAGTGATACTTTGGGCATAAGAAGGCAAGTTATGCTTGCAAAGTACTGTAAAGACATACAGGTGCTGCACTAGAGCAGACATAAGAATAGTTACAAATGAGAGGAGGCCATGTGGCGAATCCTGCCCCTTCGGTAGTTAGTAACTAATTGATCCCAGGATCTCATCCAGCCATGTCTTGAAACAACATGGCTGCACAGTCTGTTCCATACTCCTACAACCCTTTGCATTTCCTGAGGGAGTCAAAACAGCTTTGATTCAGGTCTGCCGATGGAACCAACCCATAATAGCTCCAGTAATCGTCCTGGCACCAATACATGAATGATTAAACCAGATTGTGGTTACAGTCAGCGCAAAAAGTTACAGAAGGGTCCTGTGCCAGGAGTTGCAATAGGTATTATCCCTGCTGGAGGGATAGCATAAGAGGATTTCTGTGCGCTCACGGCCCATGCCATATGTTATACACAGAGCACTCCATTTTTCACATGCCAGCACTGCACTGCTAAGCCTTAGCAGGCACGGAAACATCTCAGAGCAACCCAGATGAGGCATGCTAGTCCAACGCCTATATACAAAATAAAATACAAACCACAACATAATAATATTTCATGCAAACTTTAAGCACAGATTATTGCATAGTAGCACACTTAAATTTAAAACATGAATAACATTTCAAAGTAACGAAGAACAGGAATTGTTCGGCTGCATTTGGAAATCAAACTCTAAAGTAAGCAGTGACCCTGGTCTTAAATTCCATGCAACACCGGCACATAGTTTTCATAATTTACTCTTTGAAAGAGGGGCTATTACAGACCATTTAATTTTAATTCTTATTGGGAAATGATTAATTTCATTAAGACATTTCATTGCCAGCAACTACTGCTGCACGCCATATTGTTGTGCATTTGATAAATAAACTTTGATTTGATTTTGATTTTGATTTGATGAATAACGTCAACATGAATGTCTGCATCTATCCTGAAAGGCTGTTAGAACACTGTATTTTCTCCCACGACTCTGCTTCTCCTTTTTATATACATTCAATAAGCTTTTCAAATATATTTGCAATGCTTTTAAACTTACATCCAGTGTCATGGCTCACAAACCATAACTTAGCCCCCACACTGGCAAGGTTAAACTGGAATACCCTCCAGAAACACCTTGTTTATACAATGTGGAATTTTCAGAGATTCTGAGAATGACAATACATGTTGAACAGGACATATGTGCTGCAATGCATGGGCTTTAGCTTAAATAACACTATTATTTGAATTTTTACAGTCTCCTTAATTTAAAAAGCACTTTTGTAAATGAAAGATTTAACAGGGGTTAAGTCCTTCATTTAGCTGAGTCCTTCAAATGAAGGGCTCAACAGGGAAATCATGTCTACACTTAAGGCATAACTTCTTTATCACCATCACAGCGCTGCAGACACCCAGTCAGCATTAAAACTTCAAGTGTATCCCATCTGCACTTAAATGTTCTGCGTACCCCATGCAAGCAGACAACAGACCTGGATTAGAAAACCAGAGATACATAACAATGAGGATCTGAGTTATTTTATCATGCTTGGCAGAGCTACACGTCCCCACAGGCCCTTTAAACTAGACAAGCAGCTTCCAAACTTATTCTACAAGCCTGTAGCTGATAATAAGACTTCAATGGTATCATTTTATTTTTTTTTATAATTCTTTACCAGCAGGAGTCAGCACACAGTACATTTGAAGAGGAACAGCCGGCATGAGATGTGGATTTTGCACTGTACCCACAGTAAAAGAAACCTGTTTTTTTATTATTATTTTATATGCTAGTTAAACATAATTCATTAGAAATGCAGGCAGGCCTAAGGGTACGTACTGCAGTGGAAGTGAGGTTATCTGCAACAAAGTCATGTTTCAAAGCATTATGCAGATCTTCTCAGGTTATGAACCCAGTTCACAAAGAGGAAAAAAGGAAATAATTTCCCCTCATTGTGGAAACAAAAAAACACACACAATATTCCCTAGCACGATAAATATTCCCAGAACACATCACACACATTCAACAGTTCAGAAATGCATACTTTGGCGTTATTTTTTAAAGATTGAACCAAGAAATAGTTCATTTCCCTCTTGGTAATTAAAGCATCCAAAAGCAAAAAATGAAATTGAGAAAAATGTAGGACATCAAAATAGATTTTTTCCACTCTTTAAAATGATGGCCTGCAAAGCAAGGCTCCTCAAAAGTATGGTATGTGCAGAATTCATGATCAAAATCCATTAACTGCTGCACTCTGAAGAAATAAAACATTTTACTGACTGCATTCACCATCGACAACACTTCTAGGGGCAAAATTAATTTACTTTATTGGTGGCTTTATGTTGTCCACCACCATCTAAAATGACACTTAAACGTAAGAAGACAGGTTTGAACTTTATAATTTTGACTTAAAAAATGTTAAATATTCACAGGACTCAAAGAGCATATGTTTAACACGGTGTGAGTGGGAAAAGGCATCACGGCGAGCGCTGCAAAGGAACTATAAGAGGTTATTTTTAAACTGAAAAGTAAGAGAACTCCAGAAGGCTCCACAGCCAATCTAATTCTTTGTCTTTTTACTTTTCATTGCAGAATTAACATCTTCTTGAGTTTTTAAAATGGCCTATTTATATCTGTTAAATTTGCTGATGTGAGTGAACCATGTAGTTAAACACAACACCAGTTAAAAGACTGCTTTAGATCCAATGATCACAACGAACTGCATGGTGCTAAAATTATGAGCTGTTTCACGACAGGTTGAACTGAGCCAGGGTTAAAGCATTTAGTTCAGTTATGTTCGGGTTCATGGAATATTTGTTGAAAAGACTGCCAGACCTCGTAAAAGTTGCAGAAACTTGGAGCCTATCCTAGAAGCACAGGGCATAAAGGCAAGAGTACATATGGAATGCTACACCCACTCATTGATCACAGGGCGCATACACACAAGCACATCCGGGTAATTTAGACACTCAGATTAACCCAGTCAGCACATCTTTGGAAGCTGGGATGCAAACTCCACACTGACGGCACTCCAATATGGATTTGAACCATATTTAGCTTCACTAGTTCCTAAACTCCATTAATTTATTTATGCTTTCCAAACTCTCCTTCCTGTCATATGTATTTCCAGTTCTAACAATGAAAAACTGAACATTTACACAAATTACTACTAGCGCTGTTTGTGATGAACTGAATGGTCTTTTTTTCCCCAAACAATGCTGACACAGATAAAAGCTGACTCTTCATACTAGCACATCAAATTTCCCAAAGGTCACAAAAGTACAATTTTAGGTCTACTGTTCAACTTACTGTAGTTCTGGACAATCGGGGGCATTGTGTGAAATACTGAAGTGTTTATAATCAATTATTAATAATCATGAAAATGTATTCTAAGAAGAATCAAAATGACATTTTCCAAAATCCTCTAGAGCCACAGTATTAAATTTCACAATATGGTGACAAGTTACAAGGTACAGCTTCCACAATAAATACTCCTAATAAGTGACTCTCACTACAGTATCCCCTCTCAAAGAATATCAATATGTAATGGCACCACAAATATAATTACTGAACAGCATAGTTTAAAATACTAAGCTGTCTGCTGTATTAACAGTTCTCACAGATCAAGTGTTTTAAGGCCTTAACAAAACTGTTTCGTACAATTGCAAAGTAAGCATCTTTCCCCTTTTGTTGCGTCAGAAAAAAAACAGCAAAAAATGCCCTTTAGTTCTCCCTTTCTCCTGGCAAAGCATGCCAGCTATTTCCTAATCTTCCTGAAGCAAGGAGTAACAAATGCACCATAACACCGCCCACTGCTTTCAAAACTTTCCTGGCAGACAATGAGTAATCTGCCTTCGAGTAACTCATGCTGATTCCTCCTGCACTCATCAAAACTGACTTATCACAACTGAGTGGACTGATCAACAGCTATTTATACTCCTACATGTCTGTTAGAGCTCAACAATAGTTTGAGGGATAGAGTGGACAGTGTGGCCATTTTTTAAGACTCCCTTCAATGTTATTTTGTAACAAGGCTGACGAGGGTGTTTTATAAACAAAAGCACAGATAGTCACGCTTGCAGGGGAAACGCAGACTAATGATCCCAAGAGTGCCTTGCTTTCATGACAGTGAGGAGATTGAACAAGAACCAAGGCATGTCCTGCAGAAGCACTGAGATGACATATTTAAGCTACTGTACAAACTCACTTTACAAAAAAAGTGAAGGACAATATTCTCACTACTTGAAATACAATATACTCCAATTCTAGATATGTCTTGCACAATGCTATTAATCCATGGCAATTCTACTGATCCATTGTTATTGATCCTCATTCAGCAGTTTCTTAACAGATTCCAGGGAATCTGCCAGGAAATGTACAAATACACATATCATTCTGGCAGAATTATGTTTATTCACCAGCGAACATCTCTGTGGACCACCAAGTATGATACCAATCTCTAACTTATGTTCAGTTAAAGTGAATTATTCACTAAATGGCATAATACTTTTCAAGCCATTAATTTTGAATTGAAGCAAATTAAAGTCTTAAAGTTAAATCTTGTGACGCATTTGATCCTTTCAGGAAGAGTAAGTGTATTTCACCTCCAAAATGACAAGCACATGTTTAGAAATAGTTCTGAACTGCCCTCCAGAGTGCAAATATAATCACATTATATTGATAGTTTGCATAAGCCCCTTAAATCTAAATCCTCTTTACAGTATGTTTAATACCAATGTGAAACAGATACAAATGAACCTGTTAGTTCATTGTCAAGAATGGAGAAATAAAAATACACTGAAAACATTACCCACTTTGTCAAGATTCACATAAAATACAAAATAATAATTAAGGATCAGATAATTCAGATCATTTTGAGGATCAAACTGAAAACCACCAGTGAAGAATAATTATGTAGCAAAAATATATCAAACAGAATTGTTGTCTGACTGGTAATTTCTGAACGTCAAACTAAATTTTTCTTCAACACAAAAAGAAAAAAAATGAAAAAAACCCGCATTGCAAGTTAATATAAGTCTTGTGGATTTCGGCTACAATAGATCTAATTTTAGGCACTTTTAAAATGAAAATTCAATTTTCCAACTATTTGTTGAGTGGAAAAAAATGGATTTAAAGGACAGTCTTTAGGACCTCACATGTTCTTTTACATTCTTGAATCTGATAAATTGTAAGTTGTAACACAAGTGTCCTTTTCCTATCTCACATCTGTGTGGGATACTGTATGCAGACAGTTTGTGCTGAAGCCATAGAAGCACTCTATGGACATGAAAACAAAATGTCACCCATATTCTGCTTACACCTACAGTATAACTGGAATTTGATTTGTATTTATAAGGAACACACTTCTAAAAGTTGCATACAAAACAAGACTACATACAGTGCTCTCCAGAATTATTGGCACCCTTGGTAAAGATGAGTAAAAAAGACTATGAAAAAATGTCTTTGTTCTTTATCAGCTTGATCTTATACTGAAAATATGAGAGAAATCTAACCTTTCAGTGAGGTAAAATTATTCAAAGAAAAATAAAAAAATAAAAATTTTTCTCAGTGCCAATAATTCTGGATGGCACTGTATAATAATAGATAATAATAACATTCTTTATTTTATATAACACCTTTAAAGGTGGGTTCTCAAAGCGCTTTACAGAACGACAACAACAATAAAAAATACACAAGATATGCACAATGAGAAAAAAACAAAGAGAGGAGACAGCAGATGGTGGTACTGAATACAGGAAGAGCAGAGGGGTAAAGAACAGAACCAGTTAAGTAAAGGTTTTTCTAAAGAAGAAGGTTTTGAGTCTGCATTTGAAGGAGTTTAGAGAAGGTTACTCTCCGATATCCATAGGGACAGAGTTCCAGGGCTTTGGGGCATGACAGGAGAAGGCCCTGTCACCTATAGAGCGTAGACAGGCTTGGGGGACAGATAGGAGACCAGAATTAGAAGAGCGAAGGTTGCGAGGTGGGGAGTAGGAAGACAGTAGCTCAGACAGGAAATGAGGTGCCAAGCCATGCAGAGCCTTATAGGTGATATATTGTATGTATGGTATATATACCATACATATTGTAAATACTCAATTTCTTGTGCTCTTTAATTTAATTGTGAATTGAAGTTCTAAATACAATCATAATATATTTGGAAAGATCCATAGAAAGGAAAAGGTGTCCAGATGTGACAAATTGATAAAGTCATGTTGAAATACACATAAGACAAAAACAAGAATTAATATATGTTTACCAGAATGGTCGACACGTGGAAATGTTAATGATATTAATGTTTATAACCACGTTCTATAGCATATAACTAACAAAGTGTGGCAGTAACCTGTTCTTGCTTATTAGTATCAACCTCTGAACCTTCCAACACACTTCATCTTTTTGTGTTGATTTTCTGTCACAGCTGAAAAGTCTTGCATGCATCTTTAATACAGCTGATTTAAAACCAAAAAAAACGCACAGATATGAGATGGAGGGAAAAAAGATCCATTTTCTTCAAACGTTATGAATAATGCCTTAAACTCTTTCCTTTAGTTAAGCTACATTTGACACTAATGATGTGAGTAACCCCATGGTAACACTAGCTATACTAAATTAATCAGACCCCCTTGTTAGAGCAATGTTTCATCATGTAAAACAATGCAGGAGTCATTTGAGTTGGTACTAAAACTATTCTTATTTTTTCCCCTTTTTATACATTTTCATGCATTTCAATCTCACTGCTCATGAAAAATTCATGGCAACAGTTCTTTTCTGGAAACGCTACAGGGTATTTGGTGGATCCAGCACTGGTGTTGCCTGTCTCACAGCAGAGGACAGCTGCAGGGAATGCTGCTTGTTTGCTTTGCACTCTCCTTTCTCAGAGGGATTGTCTTCACTACACCTTACCAACTCATTCGACTCGCGAGGTCCACTCTTCCATGCACCTATGGAAGCTAGACCATGTCCTGTCAGCAAGTCAGCAAACAACAATTCAGAAAGACAAAATTGGTATGTATTAGTTGTTAGTTTATCTACTTCAAGACCTATGCCGTAAATATAAATGAGATGGAACCTTAGTGAACACAAATGTGATAGTGAGTTCCTCCGCATTTCTACGTATTCAAGGAAAATAAGTGAACAACGCACAAAGGTATCACAAGTTGCAAAAACCTATTTTTTGAAGCAACTGCTCCCTGTTGAACAGTCCTGTTTCTTCTGTTTCATGCAATACACATGAAACAGAAGTTTTTCTTCTTCCGACTATATCTGAAGCTTTGTTGGCCTTAATAATCTCCAAGTGTTTCCTTCAATCAATTTTTTCCCTTTTCTTTACATTCCTCTCCACTCCAAAGATGCCAAAGATGACCTCTAGGGCGGGAGACCTTGAGAATGCTGGGGTCTGGCCTTCCCTGTGTTTAGCAGGCAGCCCTCACCATTTATTTAAAATTGCTATTTAGTTTGGTTACACCCACTTGTTTTGGTATAGCAAATTGTGCGTTGGCATTCAACTACAATCCCCACGACTGCTCACAGCAGAAAATAAGTATAGATATACTCATTGACCTGCCCAACACTGAGCCACTTATTTTTTGACACAACACCGGAGGTTGAGTGCTGACTGGAGGAGAGGTATGTCCCCCATTTACAGCATAGCATGTCTGCAAACATGGGGTGTAGCAGAAGATGGTGCGCCATTTTGTGTGTCCTGGCTGACTGAACGCACCCTACCCTTGGCGGCATGCGGCTAATTCTGTGACACCACAGGGTAAATAAATCCTGGTCATAGTCGGCTAGTGACAGCCTCAAATCCATTATACAGATTTACCTGTGCTCAGCAGGTGCCTTTACTGATTGAGCGACTCGGAAGCCCCCACAATTCTGCTATGAGCTTTATCACCGATGTCCTCTATTGCCCGCATCAAGGTGATCGTTACACCTTGACCATCCCTCTTTTCATACTAGACAACAGCATCACTGGCTGAAGGTAACTTTTAGATATTTAATTGGAAAGATTAAATATTGGAGTACCTCCCCAGCCTCATCATTTATTGCATTTTCTTTTCCATCTCACAATGTAAGATACAATACTTAATTTAAAGATTTTGAGGTATAAGTCTTTTTGTGACAGAGTAGTAGGTTCAGACAAGACGGAGAAATCTTGTGTGAACTACATTCCCCAGAAAACTGTGGGAAATAACCAGACACCCTCAGTTTAAGACAACTTGTTGAAAGTTTAAAAACTAGTAAGTTGAGGCTTTCAGGGTCAGTCAACATCTGCCGCAGAGACAGAGGGCTGATTCTCTGTTACGTAAGCTGCACCAGAGAGAGAGAGATGGAAGAAACTGGGACTTGGTTTTGTTGCTGGAAAACATTTCCTCTGCCCAGCCCTACTTGTTTTGTACTGGCATCTTTCCCTTGCGCTGTAAATAAAAGCAAGCTTTCTTTATGGTTGTTATGTGTGTTTTACCTGGACCTGCCTGCAAATGTTCCTGTTTCCCACAAGCTGCTCCAGGGTGTGTCTCAGTTAGCTTGTCATTACAAAATTAAATTTATTCTCAACAGACTAATTTACTTAAAGTAGTAGTAATAGTTACCGAAGTATTTAGTTGTATTTATAAAAAGAAATGGTGAATAGAAACAGGTTTACCAAGGGGATCATCATTTCCTAAAAGTGCTGATTGCTGTTGACAAGTACAGTTGCTTTTCATATTTACCAAAACCCTGGCGAGTAGCCTATGTATTCACTCCTACACTCAATGCACGCTTGAAAACAGTGGTTCAGCTCAATGTGTTACAGCCAGGATTATGAAGAAGAAAAAAATACCACTAAAAATATTTCTCTAAATATGCCACTTCTTGTTGCCATTACTGTTCATTCCATGTACAGTAACCGATTTCTAAAACAGTGAAATTATCTTCTGTCTTGGTAACACAATATCTTGCATGTCTATTTAAACATGCAGGGATACTGACCAATTCGTGTTTTAATAATTCCTGGTAATGACAGGGCCACACTGAAGTCCTCTGGCATACTGTGTTTTTACTGGAAATAATAATCACACCAACATCTACCCAAATTGGCTAAAGACTTTCCGTATGTTTCATAGTTCAGAGGGCTGAAAGTCAGATTAATTTTGAATCAATCTCTTTACCTTCATTCAGTTAGATTTTTTCAGTTCTTTATTTTCTGATTCCCTGCTACTATCAGAAGGATCCAGCTTGTTCAAAATGCAGCTGTAAGGCACAATACATCACACTAATCCTTTCTAACAGTTCTAAAATCATTACAATGGTTACTGGTGAATCATCAAATTAACTTTAAAATGCCTATGTTAACACAAAAGCTCTTCACAATTAAAGTAATTTTGTATCTTCAGGAGCTACTTGTTCAATATGTTCCATGATGTTCTGTATGCAAATTGTGAATTTTCGGGTAAAAAACTGATTGAAAATAAGTGGAGCTGCTGCCTTTCGCTGTTAAGACCCCTGTTTACAGACTTATATCCCATTACACATTAAACAAACTAAAATTCAGGTTTTTTAAGTCTGCATAGAAAACATACTGTAAGTGTTTAAAATCATGACGGTTTTATGAAACACATCAAAAGCAACATCTTTACAATTACCAACAACACTAAATGAAAGCACACATGTGGTTTAAATTATTTTTTTAATTAGGCTATTTTGAAATCATAATTAATCAAATCCAAGTAAGAATATTTGCTATACAAGAGTAAATTAACGTCACTGGACTTATGAAGTTATCATAAGAAAATATATAATAACAGCCCAAAATGAGAACATAAGGATAAACAAAAATTTTAGTAATAATTAATACATTTTAGATAAAACAGAAATTTTAGTAGAAATTTATGGGATGCTTTATCCTGCATTACAGTCATATTAATGCCTGTACTCCTTGCACAAAGTTCTCTGCACATTTTAAAGGTTCTGCGTTGGGTACAATTACAAGGCAACCATAAAATACACTTTAGGGGTCGCTGATATGCCTCACAAACTGCTTCATCACATGTTGTTGAAGCCTAGTTAGGTTGTTGTTTTTGGTTGTTGTTGATACCCTGGCTTATATCAAGAAATGACTGGATGAGATCCTCTGGATGAATGGCCTCCTCTCATTTGAAATTCTTCTCAGATTTACAGAGCTTCAGTCTGTTAAACCAGAGACTCTTAACCATGGTAACTTAACTTAACTTCTTGGTATAAGTTAAAACTTCACAATTAAAACACAGTTTTACACTGTACAGCTAAAAGTATCATACTTATTGGGGAACAGCATGCAATGTGAATCAATGTTGCAACCAAAACAAACTGTCTCCTAAAGCTCTATTTTTCAAAATACGGAACACTTTATGTCTCTGACCTATAAAAAAGAATTGCCACAACAGTTCTGCACATCATATTATAACCTCTTAAAATGAAAAAAAAAAAGTTAATTGGTAATACTGTAGGAAATTGTACAATTTATTAGCTGGTTAAAAAGTTTTAAGAGGACAGTACTATGTAAAAGGGGAGCCCGAAAGTAAAAACAAACATGACTGAATGATATTTTTGCATAAAAATATGACTTCAGGCTCGAGAAGTCTTCATTTAAACTGGCAAGGCAAGTCTGAGATGAAATTTAAGCTCACAGTCAGGCACTATTCAAACCACTTGACTAGAAAGCTATGCTTTAAAGAAGTATCACTTTTAGACATCTGGCAATTCTTGCAACATGCTAGGGTTTGTTTTTTCAAAATTAATGTTTGATAATAAACAAAAGGTTTGTGTGAATGCTTAACATTTTTGTTGTGTGCTAATGGGGACACAACCCAAAATGTGGACTTGAACTCAGATAACCTTTCCTCCCTCTGGCACTATTTCTGATAAGAATCCGTTATGACTTAAAGTCCTAAGGTTCACTGAAAAATATGTTGACTTAGTAAAAAAGGTTCAGCTGTAGCCCAGACTCCATGGACCACCTGTTAAATACTGAGAATTCAGCAAATTAACAGCTTGCATTCTAATATTAATTCTTGGCCATCTGTTTTCCCACACAAAAACAACAGATAAACTTTAACCAGACCAGCTATCAGTGTCTTCTCATGCAAATTATAAATTCTGATCTAAAAAGTTCCTTTCTTTGTAAGTACTGAAGCATAATCTGTATCATCAAGAAGCCTGTTTCTTAATTCTGTTCAATGATTTCAGAAAATAAAACCACAAAATATAAATTTGTTGTTAAACACTTTTATTTTATTTCTATCATTATCCTTACTGTATATAACTTTTATTAATACGTAAGGCATTTATTTAACTCAAATTATTATTACTTAGAAAGGTTACACTTTAAGAGAAAGATATACTACTACCAGACTCCCTTTCAGCTAAGCTGGTTTAACCTTTTCATGGAAATACACAATCTCAGACATCTTCATTTTGTTGTAATTAAGATGCTTAAACAGACAAAAAATATAAAATATAACATAATTCTCATATTGTTTATGTGATCTAGACTTCAAAAATGTATATTCAGCAAAACTGACAATTTTTTCTCTCTTCATGTAAAATATATATACATATAAATTCTTCACGCCGGCTCTTTCTTTTCCAAGTTGAAGTAGATAATAATCAGGTGAAGCCGAATAATATGCTAAGAAAGAAAAGATGTGCAGAACTGTGATATGAATCAAGGTAGAAGCACAGGGATTCCAGGTAACCTGACAGTCAGACAGAAACGTAGAGAAAACATTCTTTGAAACTGCTGACCTCTACAAAGAGATGCAATTTTTCACAGCATATGGCTTCCAGACTTTGCTGACCTCCTTTACTTCGAATACAAATGGCTTGTGAGAAAAAGTGTAATAGGTCAATGTTATATCAGGAAACCATGCGAGACAAATGCTTTCCCTTGTATACTTACCTTTCCACACAAATAAAAAAATGGCCAAGAAAAACACAATTCTGGACATTCACGAGTATTCTGATTTCATCCTTTAGGTCTACAAGTTTAAAAGAACTTAATTAGAAGTTGCTTTAAAAGGATAATAACAGTGACAGAACGTTTTATTCAGAAAAAAACCTAGCAGGATACACAAGACGCTTTTTAAAAAAAAAACAAATCTGCAGTATAACAAATGGCGTAGAACACAATGTTTTGGCTAGCGTACGCAAATGGGTTTAAAAAGAAAAAAATTCATCTGAAACACTCCACAGGGCATCATTATAGGGATTTATTCAGATGTTTTTATGGTAATACCTGATCAATCAGCACAGCATGGAAAATTCATAATTAGTCTTAGTTTTAGGGCATGCCAAATGGCAAAACACAACTGTTTTTTATTGGCTATTTAAGATGTACCAGTTTCATAAACAACCATTAATGTTAAACCCCCTAATTTCTGTATAATCAATTATAGGTAAGAAGCATTCAAAGTATTTATACATGCAAAGATAAACATGATTTTAGATGTATTACAATCCTGTTAAGAACAGCATAACAATTCATAATAACAAGATCATAATGACACAAATATACAAACAGCATGGGGACATATGGTCCTAAATTACTGTGGAAGAATCAAAAACCAGCTCCACCGCACTGCAGAAGAAGAATATGTCCAAATTCTGACTCAGAAGATAAAAATAATTTGAAACTTTCGTTTTTCATCATCCTTACAAAACTGCTGGTCTAAATATAATTTTAGGTCTATAGTAAAAATTAGATACAAGTTTAAATTGTCAAGCGGGCAGTTGCTGCCATTACTTTGTCATCTGGCAAGACTGATATCAGTAATTATGAACTAATTAATTTCTATACATAACTCTTGAGCCTGACAATCACGAATAGGGCACATTCAGTGTTGGGACTGCATAAGAATGTTTTATCTATATGCGGAACTATAATAGAACTTCAATAAAACTTTTATTAAAATACAAGCAAATCATAAAATTCATGTTTAAGCTCTAGTCAGGGCTTTCTTTGCATAGATATACAGAGCTTAATTTGATTATAAAAGCAAATTAAGATCATATATAAAATATTACCCTGTCCTATTTATTATACATTAAAATTGTCACTGCACCTTAGTGATCAATTACAAAGCTAACAAATGTTTTTTGTCACATCAATTCAAATTTGGCCGCTATGTCAGATATTGCAGGCCTTGTAGATAATGAGTTATACATAATGCACCCTCTTAAGGTCAGAAGTGACTGCTATTGTTATTGAGACAATTGAATGCAAATGTGAATTACTAGGGCTATAAAGAAAGTGTCATTTTAAGGGTCTGAAAGAGGAAGTGATTGTGTTTCATTTCAGGGGTCTGAAAGAGGAACTGATTGTATTTCAACTTCAACTCAAACTCATATATTTAGTGAGCAAGTCAGCAATGATGGGTGATAAAGACACCCCTGCTGCACATTTTATCCAAAGTGAGTATTAGAGAACAATTCAAATGCATGATGGCGGATTGTGATTAACAAGCAATTTACCCCCTTGGCATGGCCTGCTCTCTAAATATCTGGGAAACAGAGCAAGGGCTAGTTACAGATTCTTTGCAGATGTTTTGAACGTGTTGCCTTCATACTGATTTTGTTTTTTACACTTGATAGCGTGTAAATACAAAGCCCGTTTTTAGCCGAGATTACTTACTTAATCTTTCTGCTGGGTATGCCAGGACACCACAGGACTAGACACACAAAAAGCAACTTAACTGCCTGCCACCTCTGCGGATATGGAGAAATTTCAAGGCAAGCAAATCTGGCTGCCATGAACACATTTTAAGTACTCTGATCCCGAGGTTAATGGTCTTATTCTTTCTTCTGCATCACAACAGGTGAAAGCTCTGATAGTATATGCCGTTTTAAAGTTGGGACCAATACCACTTCATCTTTGATTCTGTCTGGGTTTTAAAACCCAGACCCCAAAGTAGCTTCCCCGGCAGCATCTGAAAAATTCTCTGTATGTGGTGTGCATACGATGTTAATTATTTCATTGGTCTTCTGGCTCTTTTAGAAACTTCAGTATCTTTGGAACCAGTGCTGCACAGGTAGTCTTTCTGGGTGGTACCTCTGGATGCAATAAAAAAAATCATGACGCAAAAAAATATAATTAATCAGAAAAATAAAGTACTCTTACAAGTAACGGGCCAAATTAAAAAACAACTGTAGACTAATTGAAGACTTAAAAGAACTCAAGTTGCTCTTTAATATGTCTTTGCAGAATGATGAGGTCTGGCTTCCCCCAAAAATTACATTGTACAGTAAGTTGAAAAAAGGTTATAAATACAGTATTGCACACTGCTGCTTCTACGTTTAATAACAGCAATAAACCAAGAAATGTGGAAAGAGACAAATGTAGCCTAATGTAAAGACAAATAGGTAATATATAAGTTTATAAATTACATACTGTATGTTTATTTTAAAAAATTGATCCACAGTGAAATAATTCACATAACATCCCCAGTCAGGGATTTCCATCAGCAGTATTAGAGGTCTGAAGCCAGTACAATATCTTCTATGATCTGTATTTGGATAACTGCATCAAGATTTCTGTAACCAGTCAATTAAATTGTTCATCCATGGAAGAAACCCTTCTTAAAGACCAGTTCTTGCAGATTTAAAGAATCAAAACTTGTATGTGCTACAATATAATGGTGTTTAAAAAATGCGGTTCTCAGTCAAACTAGGAATTTGTGGGCTATGAAACATAGCAATCAGGTGGGTAACATTCATTCATCTACATTTAAAGGAAGGTCATCACAGTTTCTAAATAATATTAAATATTATGCGTATTTGATGGTGTTTTAGGTTGAGACTAGTGTTACACATGCCCGGTTTGGAGTGTAATTGAGATTTGCCCCTTATTCCTCTCCTCTTACATGCGGTTCTCATAGAATGAGACCATAATGAAAAGTGCTTTCTGATTTTATTATACCATTTAAAAATGGAAATAAAAAGTCAGTAGCAACATTTTTATTAATAAGGTGAGAGGAGTAATGCTTTTAAACACCTTATTTTAAATTTCAATCGTAAGCTTTTCTGATATCAATCTAACTTTGAGAGCCCTTAAAAATTAAATTTAACAGAGAAATAGTGTAATCCAGAAACAGAAAATCACAAGATCTTATGCTTTGAGGTTTAAACACTACAAAATATCTCCATCGCTAATAAAGTAATTTTTGCTCAAGCATTATGGTTATTAGTGTTAGATATTTTAAAATTCACCAAAATGCCTGTGAATAGTCAGAGTGTATGTACAGATAATTCCTTCACCCAAACATAGATGGAAGAGACAACTATTCATTTCAAAATTGATCATTTTGCCTTGTAATCACACATAAAGAAAACTATTAAATGTTTCTTTAAAAAACTGTATAAACATTTGTTGAAGTGGGTAAAGGTAACAATTTAAAAATGAAATAGGTATCTTTTTTACTTCATAACTAAAGGTCTGGAAGGATACAAGTATGCCTTTTGCTACTTAGAACCTGAAGGCTAGGATTTTGTGAATTACACCAGTCTGGAAATGTAAATTGAAGTACAGAGAATTATAGGATTGAGGCCTTATGTCGACCTAAGAAACAGCATTACTCTATATTAGTTTTTTTTCTTTTCGTAATGCTTTTATTATGCCTTCTAATTTCATTTATATTTAAAAAACATTAAAAGTGTGGTATTAGAATTCCAGACTAATATTTTTAGCACTTGACCACAGTGACAATGAGAGTCCGTGTGACCATTTGTAACTCTAAGAGCAAATTGGACTTCTCATGGTTTCTTTATTAATTCTGTATTTTAAATTCACATATATATCACTGATTAATCTCTGCTATTCTCAAGCATTCAATTTGGCCGGCTTTCATTTGGCTTAGAGAGTCTAAAAGCAACATAAGCAGAAAATGTTGGGTGTGATTTTTCACGTCAAAGCCAGTGAAATCTGAAAGTAGCACCTCTCAACAAGAATGTAAAACAAAGTATGATGATAAGAAGGCAATGACGTCTGCATGGTTGATGCTTGTCTGAGGGAAGAGACAGAAAATAACTGAATGGGCCTCACACACACCATGCAGAAAACAAAGCTTTTGCCTTCAGCATATAACAGACAGTACAAGAAACGCCATAAACAGAGAAAAGAAGTGTGACACAAGATTTTGGAGACCATAGCTTTTTAAAAGTGCTATACTATCTAAATTGTATCATCACACATGAAAAACCAAATAAACCCCCATATTGTTGCTGTTCCAAAATCAAAAGGGAAGGGAATATAGAGAAGGTGACTCTCTGATATCCTTAGGGAAGATTTTCTAAACTCCTTCAAATACAGACTCCAAACTTTCTTCTTTAGAAGGGCCTTTACTTAAATGGTTCTGTTATATACCCATCTGCTCCTGCTGTACTCAGTAACCCCATCTACTGTCTCCTCTCACTGTGTATTTTCATTGTGTATATCTTGTTTATTTTTTACTGTTGTTGTCATTGCTTTGAGAAGTGCTTTGAGAAGACACCTGTAAAGGCGCTATATAAAACCAAATATAGAACCAAATGAAAACAATTCCGATCTTTGGCTTTGCCTGCTTTAGTTAAAGAGGGCTACAGCCTGACCAGGTAGACAGTGGCAGTGGGAAGCAGTGGAACCCTCACCCCACCCCAGGGCTGCTACAATAATGGTGGTGAATGGGGTGGAGGACTTTGGCAGAGCAATGAGTGGAGCCCTGTATTTATACCCAAGGATTTGGAGGAATTGTTATATTGTTGTGAAATTCTATTATGAATTTTGATATTTGTCTTCTATTTCTAGTGTGCATCACCTCCTGTTTGGATATAAAGCTATGCTAGAGGTGAATAGGGGATGTGTTGCATCTCCAAGGGAACAAAGATGCAGAGTACACAATCTTTCCATCAAGGGACGTGTTTATCTTCTGCTAAATTAACAGTGTCAGAATTTCCCCTGTTGCAATGAATCACAAAAACCAAAGCAAACGAGAGTGTGAAAGCAAACATTAGATATGACTGACACCGTTTAATTTTAAGTAAATCACTGGAGAAGTAAATGAAACAACCAAACCCCTGGATCATCATGTTACACAGGCATCTTGCACTCCAGAAAATAAGCCGAGAAGAGAAATACGTTTTTTAGAACATTCCTAGAAAATTATACATTAAAACTAAAGATGTTACAATACCTATTCCTCACTCACATTTTAACTTTTCTAAAATAGTTTTAGCTATATTATACTGTTTAGCTAGCACAAAATGTGAAATCTACAAAGAAATACTGATGACTAAGTTTCCATTATAGCGTGTTATAGATACTATTGTAATGCTTTGATGACAGGCTCCTACATAATTACCATAATTACTTTTATTCAATAGTATGTACTGCAAATCTGTTCCTTCACTTCCTAGAATTACACATATAATCTAATGATATAAACAGCAAACCTAATATTCTGCCTTTAAAAGTAGTGAAACCTTTTTTCTTTGAAAAGCCCTTAAAATATGCACATCAACTCCAAAATTCCACATTTTAATGGCAGCAATTTCATTTTAGTTCTGGCTCTATTAAGTGAATTGAAACAGTTTTAAGCATAACAGCCCATTTCAACAAAAAGTCAAAGAGACCAACACTCACATTAGCACAGCCATTTTCCATTCAAACTTGGGATACTGCTAATAAAACTTAAGTGATCAGACAATTCATGTACATTATGCCATTAAACTAATTTCAAAGGCTGCTAATCAGTAAAAAAATGCAATTTGCTCATTGAAAAGGTCTTTATGCTTTCTGGTATGAGGGAACATTCTCTGAGCCTCTGGATACTTTCTGAAAGACATTTTCACAAGAGATTAATAATGAGATTTCAGGACAAACAAGGCAAAAAACTTTTCCATTTTAAAAAGGAAAAGAGCACAGTATAGGTCATATAGAGTTACAGTAGGTTTCAAGTGACGGGTTTCAAAGTTATAGGCATGAGAATCCTGAGCATTTCACCAGGTTTCCCTCAACATGATTATGATTGATTTTTCTCTCTCCACATACTGTAGCTGATCAGTTGACTTCTGTTAATGTCTCATTTGTTTCCATAGCTTTCAGGTTCAATTTACCACCAGACCAGTTTGTAGCTTGTGAGGTAAAGTAAGGTGACATGACTGTATACTTGTCAAACAGTCTAGGTACATATGTACACATTCATGAATGCAAACTAATGCCTTTTGTTTCTGGTAGAATATATTAATCTATTAGCCTTCTAGAATGGACATGACATGAGATCTCCAAAGTGATATGTTCAAGCACACATCTAGAAACAACTCTAGTAAAGTAATGTTCTCTGTTGTGCTTCTATTACTCATTTCCTCATTGAAGGGTCACTCAGTCTCATAAAGTAAGACATGTTGGATCATATTCTTTGCTTGCTGGAGAATGCTTATACCCTCACTACAGAACATGGGCAGTCAAATGTCTGTTACATTCAAAACATTAAAAAATGAAATGTAACCTTTTCAACAACTAAATTATGTGCACACTTTTGCATATCCCTGTAAGCCCTTTAACTTCGTTTTCCACATATAACAGCTCCCTTTTCATTCTTTCAAATATTATGACTTAGAATAATGTTACTGAGGCAGTAAAGCTCCCTGGGCAGAACAAAGTGAAATGGACATACCAACTATTTTAGGATTAATTCAAATGATCTATTCTACCATTAATACCTTTTCATGCAAAAGCAAGCAATGAAGGCTTTACCACAAGTAACTGCAAGTAATCTGTTTTAATGAGCAGCTGGAGTTCTGACCTGCACAGATGTGTAGACAGATGCATTGCAGAGATAGTCTGCAGCAAAAAATAGAAGTACAAAACTTATTTTTTTGCAGCTAATACTGTTCCAGTATCCAGCAGCCAAAATTAGATTCATGCACAATAAGGAAAAAATGAACAAATGAGAGAACAAATCATTTTAATTTTGCCAACCTAAAATATTGTAAAGTGTGTGTTTTGGGTGGTGTTTATCAAGACAAATGATTAACACAGAAAAAATCTGAATCGCCACAAAACACAAGATATAATGAGGTACAATTAAGAAATCACAAAATGTTGATTACAGCATACAGACAATGATTGAAAAAGGAATACAATTGTGCTTTGATACTTACACTGATAGTTGATATTAGCAATTGAGCTCCATCCCCAGTACACATGCTCATTGAGAGCACAGGTTAAGCCCTACAGCCTCGACATTGCTGGATCAGTTCAAACAGATCTCGTTATTTAACTATGGCAATGCACAATTCACATGACATAGTCCAGGGGTGTCCAATCCCACTCCTGGATGCCCAGTGTCTTCATGGGTTTTTATTCCAGCTCTTAACAAGCTTAACTAGCTGATTACTGGGTTAACTGGACCAATTCAACAGTATCCTTAGTTCTTCAGGTGCAGCTGCTTTAAAAGACCTTGAAAACATACAGACACTCCAGCCCTCCAGCGACTAGGCACTATTTACATAGACAAACCCCAATAAGTGAAATGCAAAACTGCATTAACCCATATGATTGGCTTTACCCTGCAGCCTTTAAGAGACAACTGCCTTGCAACATGAACAAGGAAGTCAGAATTCCTTCTAGGATAAACATGCATTGTGGGCAGCAAAGGGGAATGTAGAGAGATGTTATCGTGACCAGACAGAAATAATGGTCTAAAGGCCTGGAATTAGACATTGGGGAAATGGTAATTGGCAGGAAATGGGGTTTTTCCTTCTCTCATCTATTCCTTATGAGCTCCAGTTGACTGAGCCATCAAGAGTCTTCGGACTAGAACAAGAGTCTCCAGCCCCGGTCCTCCAATCCATTTGCTCTTACAGGCTATCCTGAATCATCCCGATTCGATTGGTTCCGAAAAATCTGTTTGATTAAGGGAATTCTGGTCCTTCAGGCTGAAGAGTCTTAAAAAAAAACCACCCATTGCCATTGTCACAGCACAATTGCCCTGTGTCTTCAGAAATCAATGATTACATGGCAGCTATGGAACTGCATGGGATCTCTCCATAAGCATGACTGGAGACACCTAGACTGTAGTCATGCAGGTGTGCACCAGCTGCCCCTTGCTGCGCACCTGTAAAACCCTCATCACTCCTCCTCTGCTATAGACACTTTGGAACAGTGTGAAAAATGTCAGATGGCCTCACAAACACACATTTCAGATGAATGCTGGTGCAGTCTTAGTCATTGCAGCACAAGAGGGACTATCAGAGTGCTAAAGAAGAGCTGAGCAACAGCTGGGTGTTCCAACTGCCGAAAAGAAAAATAACTTTTTCACTTACCGCTTCATGAACACTATATATCCCAAAAGTTTATAGACTTGTTTTCTGTATCTATAAACCTTCTGGTTTTTATCATTCATAACCCTCGTCTGAGGGAGGTTATGAACCCTGAACCCTATATTTTTAGATATTCCCCAAGAAAATATTATTTCTTCACTGGGCACCTACATCACCGCCTTTTTAATTTCTCATGGAAAAGTGTATACTAACACCTAGTACACCCTTTCTTTTCATAGCCATTGGTGTTCTGAAAATACTGCAGGAACATAAAGCTACTTTTTATAAACCTGTTGAATAAGTGTTTTATTATAGAGTTCACCTTAAACCAAAGACAACTCCTTTTAAATTTTTGCACAAATTTTCAGTCAAATAATCTCTTCTATTGGAAAAACAGTGAATATGGCTGTGTAATGAAAATAAATCACAGTTTAGCTGTGATTTCTCGATCAGAAAACATACAATGGAAATGGAGAGAAACGCCTAAAATCTGTCAGAATGAACTTAACTGATGTTTTGCTCCTGTCTGCTTTGCAATAGTAGCTTACATTTGTAATGTTTATCATAAACATCAAACAAACCTGCAGCAAATCTGCTTTGATTATAAACACAAACCAATCAGTCCTACTGCAGGTTATAGCCAATATTGTCACTGACCTGAAGAAGATAAAAGTCAAATTTACATTTCAACACCCCTGTCATTGCAATGATATTATAATACTTTTTAGCTACTTTTTACCAAAAGTTCTATTTTGCAAGGCTAAAATTTCTCCTTCCCAGCTCAGAGGAATGCCCACTATGCCTGGAATTCTCCTCTCCTCCCGTATATGGAATAAACCACAGCCTGAGGGCTGAGACTCTGCCTTTTCCTGTTTATATATCCCTCTCTGAGCTACTCTGAACTGCCCCTTTATAGAAGAAATGAAATTTGTACATTATGAATGGAGCTAAAATGCAGACATTAGAAGACAGAACAGCCAGTTGCCTTTTCTATAAAATACAACTAGAACTAAAACTGAAGAGGATATAAATGCAATAAGTGCAATAACACCTCAGAAACACCTAGGATAAATTCAGATAAGTGACTGAAAAATTACAAACCAACATATCAACGTAAATATATTTTTTAACCAGCTCTCAAACCTTCAAACTCAAACCAGCTCATACTACTGGATAATGACAAATGCTAGATACTTATGCTAGCAAAGCACACTTCATAGTACAAATAATAATTTCCTTTTTATAGGCCAAAAGAACTTCTTTGCTAGCTGAAAAAGAAAAGACAGACATAACTCCCTTTGAATTTTCTCTAGCTGTGGATAAATCTATATTTACTGGTCAAGGTCAACCCAAATTAACTTTACACAGTGCACATGCACCAAACCTAATAACCTTTAATACTGTTTGTCAGGCATGGTTATAAAACATTTGCTACTAGGATACTAATGCACACACTGTTCCTCATTTTGCAGCAATATTTACTTAAATTACATTAAAAACAATTAAAAAGCATTTACTTACCAAATTCAGACCACAGCGACCATTCGCAAATGGGACACAGAAATGAAAGCATGAGGACCGTACAATAATTTAAAGATGATTCAATCTATGCCAGTGGGAAGTCTGTTTGCACAAAGTAGCAAAAACAAACCGATAACATCGTTATAAAACTACTTATTCCCCTGTTTCAGTATAACCAGGGACACAGGAAGAGGCCCACAGTCTCATATATATAATAACTTATGGAAATAATATCCTAGTAAAACTGTTCAAAGACATCTTAAGGAAAATATCACTGGTTTAAGTCCAAATTAAATTAAAAATTAGTAAAAGAATAGTCATTGCTTAATAAATTGGGTTTAATGATCTCTCAGATGTTTCATTGAGTTAACCGCAATAACTATGTTAAGAGAAAGAACGAATATAAATACTTTAATATGTGTAAAATGGCGCGTGACAGTAAGAGTAAGATGTTACATACTGTATCTCTCTCAAAGAGAGAAAGGCTAGTTTTTATATGAATTTTTTCATTTTTCAGAGAACTGTTTTATACCTTTGCCTACTGATAATTTTCTACTAATACTCTGAATTGATACTGCACTGCAGTGTTAAGCAATGCAAATAAAACAACAGCACACTTTCATGACAGAGAAAACAATTAACAGGTGGTTACAACATAAAGTTAATGATATGGCTGATTATGCATGTGAATACTAGCTGGCTAGCAAGTCATAGGCATGAATAACTAGCCTGCCTCATGTGAGTGCAGTACACTTTTTAAATAAACTGCTACGAAAACAAAGTTCTTGTGTGATCTTAACAGAATCAATACATTTGTTGTTCATCCCATGTACTAACAGATAACATTAGATCAGCTTTGGGACTTGCACATGGAATAGTTGTAGTCTTCTACTCCAGACTGCAGTTTCTAACAATGCACACTTCACATGAAATATTTCCTGCATTAGTAGCCATGGCGACCACATCAATATTCTGGGTATCACAATCCTTAGAAGGTCTGACAACCATTGGACATGAACCCCATTGAAATGTTGTTTGCTAACCTTGACTAATCCCTGTGAAAGTCTTCCGGGAAAGGCACTTTTCTAGGACTCTCTGCATCAGGGTTCAGTGTCAGAAATGTGCTGCAACCCCCATATTTCAAGATTCCTGCCCTGCTCTTTACGTGTAAGAGCAACTCCCACTTACAACACAAGCTTTGTTTATGACACACTGTGTTTACTACTGTACACTTCAGGATTTAAATAAGTACAGTGCTTTTCTAACAAAGATGTATGTACAGTATATCTCCTTAACTCTCCCAGTGTCTCTCTCCATACCTTTATATATGAAACAGAGCTAATGCATCCCAGTGTATTCTCTGCACTGCTTATCAGTCAATATAACCAGGCACTATCTCAGACAAGAACCCAGCTGATAAATAGTTTCAATTTAGACAAAAGCTCAAGAACAGATGGCAAAATAAAAACATAGCAATGGGGATTATTTACCCTGTACAGTATGTCCAATATACACATACAAGACCTTTGTATGTAGCCTTCAGTAGAGAATAAGAGAACAGAGCAAAAAAATGATTTTCTTTCAACTAAAAATCTTACTGGAGGTTTTCACTTGACTAAAAAAGAAATATGTCAAGTAGACACTTTTCCCCCTGCCAGCTGTCAGGTTCAGGGTGTTTTATAGGCATTGCTAGCAAAAGTAAAGACCACCCTCAAAAAGCTTGTTTTTCCTCTGCTCTGGCAGCTGTTTAATTGAGAATGAGGAACACTGATTACTTTGTGTATGCAGTTTGTCGTGTTTTTTCTGCTTTTTGGTGGAAATTCTGGCTGAGACAATACTGTTTATATTTAGGCCTTGACACATTTTGTTACCATTAAATATTTTGTGCACAATTCCCTTCATTGCACTCTGTTTGCTAACAATAAGTGTGCAAAAAAGACCAAAAACTTTTAAGTTATCCAGCATACAGTAGGTACTGTACTTCACTTGTTAGCTAGGCCAATAACCAAAGGATTAGTACATTCCAATACATGACACAGAACTATCAAACAGCAGCAGCTTTTAAGCTACTTATAAGGGATCAAGTATCATTTAGAGATAAATCTATTTGTGTACACAAATACACAAAACTGTCACTGTCCAATGTGTTTTCCAGTTTGAAGTCACTTGCAGTTAAAGGTGCTCTTGAGTTTTCCCAGCCAAGCAGTTAGCAGTTGTGCACCATGAGCCAACACTTTTTAGTGTTTTTATTTTTATTTTGAAGCCCGATTTTAAAGCACAACAGTAAACAAAATATTAACATTACCCTTCCAGTATCATTAACATGTGAGGGCATACCAATTCCACACATCGTGTTTGCAAAGGTTAAATCTTTGTAAGCCACCATTTGGACATTCCAGATCCCTCAAATAGGTGATGGCAAAGCAAAGAGTTGGAGTCATTTCAACAAAAAAAGTTTGCAAGGACACTAATTTCAGCTCCAAAACTATCTGAACATTTAGTTCTGATCTTCTTCTGAGTGAATAAAGAAATTATACTGAAGTGTTCCGAAAAAGTGTTTTTTTTTAAGACAAGGGAGTAATGGCCATTGAATACTAGTGTAAGAGGAGCATACAGTTTAATATTCAACTTTATGAGAAAGAGAAATCAGATAATGACAGCCAAGGCTAGAGAATTAAACTTCTCTGCCACCCAGCCCCACCTCAATTATCTTAATGTGGAAAAAATGTCCACATCTTTCAGAAAATTAAGGAATTGTTTTCTATGCAAGAGCAGTACAAACTATAGTGCGCAAAAAAAGTACCAGATACAATGCACGCACCACAAGTCTCCATTTTCTTTTACAGCTGTGCATACAGGGATGTACAAATATATCTTTACGCTGCTGTCCCTCTGGAAATGAACATGCACATTTTAAAAGAGCTGAGCAAAGTTATTCCATGAAATGAATCTATATAAAGAAAAAGGTTCTCTCAACACCAAACCCATGGGATTAAACTCTGCAGAAAAAAGGGAGGAAGTGACTGCAGGTGCCGACAAGCTGTTTAAGGACAGCAACTCTCACTGCCAGGAAATGATTTAGGTCAGTAGGTAATTGCATTCAAACTCATTCTGGGATCACCAAGGATTGAATGGCTTTTAATCCCACCAGCATGCACGTGATTCTTATGCACGTTAGACAGGCCTGTTGTCTTCTGAATGGACGACTTCTCACTGATACAGACTGCAACTTGTGATGACTTCAATTGCTTTATTACGAGGCAGAATGTAAACTGACTTAAGCCCGCACTGTCACTGACAGTAAGAAGCCAGGTCCCACAATAAGAAGATGATTTCTCACTCTGAAAAATGCTTTAAAAAAAGCATAAATAAACAAGCTTTGATTTAAAAAAGTCTTGGTCACTGTACTATCATGTAAAAAACCTACTACAGTAATACATAAAAAGGTGCAATTTGACCATGTCTGTAATTTCTACTTACATTTTAATACTTTTTTCACCACAGCTAAATATTCTGTATGTACCTTAAGTATATATACCTCTATATAAAAAAGCCCCACATTTTTTTAAAATAAATTCTAGAAATACCGAAACAAAGAATAGAAGAAGAGGTCTTGTAGTCTTTCATCCCAGAATGCATTATACACATCTTGAGGGGTTGTGGCCACAACATGCAAAAGCGTCTAGCACAAGCTCCTCCAAATCAATTAATACAGCTACCATCACCTCTGAATCACTTTCTCATTCATTCAAAGCTCATTCACAGCTCTCAAAAAGTGATCCGTTTCACCCTAAATTCAAAGCATTTGGTAAACCACAAGATTCACACAAAAATTGAGATTATCAAAGACCAAGTATGGCCACTGTCTTCATCAGAAGACAATCTAAATTTCAAAACAAAATGGAAAGAAGCCTTCAGGCACCCATACATTTGAATTTGAAGGGATTGATTAATCTACACAAATGAGTACTAGTGCAACACTCACAAAAGCAGTAAAGTCCTAGAGGACTCATCTGGCTAGAGATCTAGTCCATTGCAGGGACACCCCCTTCCATTTGTACCACTGGGGGGATGGAGCAAGAGGGGATAAAGCACAACATTCAGTACAACTGTACCATCCACTAACAGGAATTGAACTCACAACCCTCCAGACATGGGTCCAATGCCATAACCACTTTCTCTACACTGCTGCCTTGTGCAAACCCCATATTAACAAAACTGCAGTGAAAATACAAATACAAACTATTAGACACTGTATAAAAATAATACAAAGCTTTCCTGAAAAATAAAAAAGCATTATTATACCTGTCATATTACGCTACTTGTATAATGTAGCACAAAAGCCTTAAACCTCCAAAAAGAAAGACAAAAGTTAACAATGATCTTGGAATGATTTCAAAAGGCAAATATGCTAAAAAGAGCATTACAGGTCCAATTCAACTAAAAACACATTGTTTTTACCTTTTTAATATCCCATTAAGCATACTGTATCTCTATACATTGGTACTTCAATATTTTTATTTCACTTGTGAAGATAATCACAGAGATCATTTTCTGGTGAATTCTTTTTTGCACAAACCACAGCAGCATGCAGCTATGACTTAAGGTCAGTGGATTAGGCCGCTTTTTCAAATTTATGGCACTTCATTTAAGCAGTTAGCTTTAGTTTCCTTAGTGCTCATTGCCAACACTGGTAAACTCCATTAAATTACTGAAACTGATTGAGACAGCCTGTACTGCTTGTAAGTTTTTATGTTAAATTTGTGTACATACGAGTTTAAGAAAGATTACAAACAAGAAGAGACCATCTGGCTCTGATAATTTGTTTGGTTGCTAGTACCTAGTTTGAATGTTATTGGAACACAATCTAATTTCCTGCAACTGTAATATCACATGCTCCTTGAAGAATCTGTGTCTTGCCAGTGTACCAATCACACCATCTTATTAAACATTCTGATACTCATTGACACCTTTCAGCGTCTACAGGCTGACATAACATCACACCTCACCTACCAAAATGTCAAGTTATAACAACTAATTATAATTATAGAAATAATTATGGTAGATTAAGGATAGAGTCAATTGCAATGGTTAAATTTAAACCAGCAACTTTAAAAGATATGAAATTCTCATACTGAATATTCTCCTTACGCCATTTGATTTTAGGAGGTTATGTTTATGGTCATCCGTTGAAAACCACAGAATATTAAGAGGCCTTTTCCACGTTTACCAAAGTTTGACAGTCTTCGGTATGAGCCACGTTCTGCATTATTCCATCAGGAATTAATTTCATTTCAACATTTTGAACTCATGCACTGACTTGTGCGTATGGACCATGTCTACGCTATCTTTCATGTGCACAAAACACAGATGCCCTTCTGATATGTTGTTTAACAGCTTTTTTTTAGGAAAAATATTGACAGCTTTCAAAAGGAAAGATGTAGGTGCTCATAGTGATGACTGAATGTAACTAAACAGTCACTTGTTTGAAGAAGTTTGGCCTTGGCTATTTAAAATTGATATCATAACATTAAAGTCACCACTGATGTCATCTCTTCTGATACATACACACATCTAACAGGTGAGAAAACCTAGTTATATGCATACAACATTTTCAAGTTTGTCCACAGCTGAGCCATGACTTTGACAATCAGATGGAGATATGATCTTGATTTACATTTTGGGCATTGTTTTAACCTACAGATTAATTTTAGACCTTAATGGAACAACATGCACAGGTAACCACCAAAGAGACAGTGTAGGGATGTTGAACATGACTTTTGAAAGCAGGCAAATGGAAATTATCACTAGTCACCTAACCTTATTACTACTCCCTTTATTATTTACCTATCCACTGCATGAAGTCCATAAAAGACATCACATACTGTAGTACATTCAAAGTCCATAAGGAAATATTAATAATTATTATTTATAGTATATAAAAACTCAGCTCACAATAAATACACATTCCACATTTCAAAAAGAGAGTTTTCTTTGTTTGTCTAGTACAAGAGGCTGGAGGGTGTCCATTTCTAAATATCTGTCGCGCGTGACTTTAGAAGTAGCCAAAGTTTGATACTGACTTTGGGAACACTTCCAAGAGACTAAAAATGTTTGTAGACACTAAGGTATGTAACCTTTATAAAGAGGATTGTGTCTGGGCTGCATTGGCAGTTACAAGTAATTTAGTTGTAAAAAAACAAAAAAAAACAGGAATGGGCAGAACAAAATAATTAACAAATGCATAAAACTCATCAACTTCAGGACCACAAGCACAGACTTTTCGTTTTTGATGTACACACATAGCAACAAATGTGGCAAACAGAAATTAAAAGTTGTCATTAGAACCCTTTCAGCAAACAATAATTGAACATATTATATTACACATGCCTGATTAAAGCAAGAAAATCTGGTTTCAGCTTAAAATAGGTAGATGAAATTAATTAATCTCATGCTTATGCTTTTGTTCCATTGGAGATTACCAGTATGATGAGAATAATTTATAAAGGTTTAAAGGCTTACAAAATGCACATATCTGAGTACAATTTAGGTATGTGTATCACTGCAACATGAAAAATATATACCAACTGAGAACTAAAAAGTAGTTTAAACTGTTATGATGTTTTATAGCACCTTTTTTTCAGTCACACCTTTCAAATTCTGCTCTGCTACTTAATTAAACAGCTATTACATTTCATTTCTGACAGAACATCTCACAGGAAATATTTTAATTAAATCGTTAAAGGTAAGATGTTTGCAGAAGAATGTAGATCTCACAATTATCTGTTGGTGAGAACAAATTAAAACCCCTTGATGTTCACGTGCCAGCAAATTACCTTACTGTCAAATATTTCACATCGACAGTGGTTTATGAATTGGGTATGAGAATAAAGATATTTGATATATTATTGCTCTTCATGCTGATACTGTAATATGATAATAATACCACCGATGAAGCTACAGGTTTTCAGTATGTACTGAGATACATTTCTTCTTTTCCGTCAGTCTTGAAGGAAATGAAAAATGGCACAATGGCCAACACGTAGCTTTCCAGGGCATTTTGAAAGTTTGGAGAAGAAGTGAAAGCTGACCATGTGTGACGGTTCCATACTTTTTCAAACTAGAAAAATTGTTTTTGTCGTTTTCAAACAGCGATGTTTTAAGTATGATCTTCAAATCTGTGCTTCGCCTTTGCACTTGTCACTTCTGGGGTTCCTGTGCATATTTCATTAATGCAAATAATCACACTTTCTCCTTTAATGAAAGTTTAGAATCACTAAAGAGTTCTTAAGCACAGACACTAAGAGGTTGAAAGGTCAGTTATATATCAGGTGCTTAAAAATAACATCATGTCTAACTGGATGGTGCATTAAGGCACTTACAGCACGATGTGAAAAGACATGACACACAAATAATAGGTCCCTGTCACTATAAGTGGTATGGGACACTAAACATATTTAATAATGTAAATGAGATACTGGAGAATGTCTCACAACTTGTAATTTGGGTTGCCAAGAACATTTTTAGATAAACATTTTCTGCATATTTATAAAACTGGCAGAAAGAGTAAGAAAGGACAGATAGTGTTTTTTTGTCACACTTTCAAGAAGCTTATTAACACTTATTATGATTTTTCAGAAAGCCGCAACATCTAATGGGAAAAAAAGTCACCACAACCTAAAAGGAGTAATAACTTTTAGTTTTAGCACAAAGTTCAGTGAAACTATGAAGGAAGGTAAACATTTTTATATTTATGTAAATGTACATTTTTCAAAATCTTCCATGTTTGTTTAAGGACTATTTGTGTAAATGAAAAGTGCGTGACATTTAAAGGATGTAAAGATCAATACAACAACCAGTGTAGATTTGTGTTTTTCTTAAGAAATAAGAATTCCATTAGGTGATACCAAATGGGGCTCTGTGCTTATTTTCACCAAGCCATGGAAAGCAATGTAACTGAATCCATGATTAATTCAACAGGGCCTCTAATGGGAAGTTATTCTATGATAAAAGCAAATATAAATCTCATTACTTGTCATGTGATAGAAAAGCTTTTTATCTCAAGCTAATAATATGATTTGAAAGAAATGTGTAATTTCATAATATTCAGCAAGTCCCTGTAAAAACGTAGGGGTCACTCAATATAAGATGTGTTCTCATCACTTTATTTTTTGACAGTAATACCAACCCCTTTATACTGACCTTTATATTAAGGGGCAAACAGATTAAACAATTGTTCAACAAAATGTTCAAGGTAATTTGTGAGAACAAATTGGGATCTGGAAAAGGTTTAATTGTTTCGATTTTTTTTTATCAGTTACGCTTTATTCAGAAATTTGATTCTTAACGGGAAGAAAGTGTTTTTAAGACAGGTTCTTTGGATCTTGGAAACAAGTTTCAGACAACTTGCTTCTGACACCGCCATCTGACGTCAAAAACAGCAGTTTTGTCACAGCGGCCAATCTAACAGTGTGGGCTTAACAAGACCGAAGACTTTGAAGCAAACAGGAAGTTACCCCCAAGGAAAACAGTTGAGTGCACGTCTTGTGCACTATCAAGCAAAAGGTAATTAGATTATCACACTGCACTATCATTAAAGTCTGCTATATCATTCCTCACAGCTACATTAAATCCTATTACTTCTACCTTTTCCTGCCACTTTCCTTCATGGATTCAGATAGACATTATTATGTAAACTGCCAGTAAACATTTTACACCAGGCAGAAGTCGTAAGTTAGCTTACTTCGGCAGTGAAGTGAGTCACGCACCACAGACTAAATTATGCACGGCTTGATAGCTGGCAAAAGAAAAAGCCTTTGAAACTGTCAAGTCAAGTCACCCTGGAAAAATACATTTACAGTAAAAACTGCCTGAAAGACGATACAGATTACCCCCAAAAATGAGAAAGTTAACTTGCAAAAGAAGGGGTCATTTAACTAATGAAAAGCACCAAATATTAAATCTAGTTAAAACCTTCAGATACTTTACAGATTCTCAACAGAACAATTGCTATGGTGGAGAAATAAGGAACTAAGCAAATTTAAGTCCAACTTTGCTAATAAAACATATATTTCCAGGAATGTGGAACTTTGTATAATAAATGGCTAATATATTCTTTCAAAAAAACATAAAACTACATTTCAGAAACAGTGTAAATGTTTTCAAAGCACATACCACAAGCCTAAGAAAAGAAATCATTGGATTTCTTTGGAAAGGAAGGTGTTCAGTTTTTTTTTTTATTTCATTTCATTTTTTTATTTTTATTTGTTTACTATGCATCTTTTGAACATACTTTGGTTGAAATCTGCACTCTTCAGATCTCTGAGGAGGAGACAGAGTTTTCACTAATGGGTTTCACGTTATTATTTGAACTACAGAGTTCAAAAAGTCACCTGCGGGGTTACTGCAACCCACAAACCCACACAAGGGTCTTCATGAATTAATAAGAAAAAATGATGCAAAAGTAGATAGAAGTATTGAAGTGAAAATTGACATATTAATTCTGTCTAAGATGACTTTAAGCACAGCAGGTCTTTTTCTGAGGTGGAGAAAAAATAAAATTAAAGCAGAGTAAAAATAATAAAATCCATTTAATAAAATCATTATGAGATATATTAGACGTCCAAAGACTGCATTCAGAGATTCAGTTGTAAAACACAGTGTTTGAAGAACATATGTAATGCTCATTGCCAGCTCTGAAATATTCAAGTATACATGTACAATATTCTAGTAAATTAAAAGGGAAAAGTAGACCTCTCTCATTACAACTTAATTGATTGAGCTTTATCCTGGAATAAGAACGGTTCTGGACATGTGAATCTGGAACTCAAAATAAAACAGTAGCTCCATGATATCTGTTAGCATTTCCTATAAACATAATAACAGCAGTTCTGTCTTATGTGCAGCACGTGATTATCCTCGGTTATTACTGAATGCTTTGAAGGCATTATGACATTTCAAATAGGAAAACAGAACTACAGGAAAGTGCCAAAGGGGAAACCAATAAAGATCTAATACTATATGTATTCTTTGGAAACCATCTACAAATTCATACACACCTATATATTACACAAATGTACTGCTAGGACTTTGAGTTCTCGTAATGTAAATAAAATTGCCTACACCTTACCTAAACTTACAAACTCCAAAAGCACACATTCCGATGTGGAATACTATCTCCTGTATCTAGTATACAAACAGGCACTCACTTTGGAATGAATGGCGGGCTTTTTTAGACGTGCACCACACCACAGAAAATACTGAAAAAGCTTTCATTATTTTGAGTATCTTGAGGTCACCTCATGTTGTAGATAGCATGAACAGTAGAAAAGTACAAAATCTATACATTATACATATGTATTATTTACATAAGGCAATAACCACAATTGTAAAACCCAATATTAAACATGGGGATGTGTAGGCCATTTACTCACAAGATCGTAGCATGATTCCTATGGCTTTGATTGAAACAAAGCAAATAATGCAGCCCAAGGGCCATGCTGACAGCAAAAGCAATAATATACAGTTATCATCTTTAAACAAAGCAATACAAAAAACAAGATAATTTTAATATGAACTTGTTATGCAAGCACTTATATCGCCCTTAATACACCACGTGCATGAAATACATTCTACAGAGTGATATTGACACTGTACAACTGTACACTGAAGCTGCCCAATGTGCCTTTAAGACTTGAATATTTAAATACTTAGGCCTTTAACTGATATATTTATAGAACACTGTAATGTTTAAAACCTCCACCCAGATATACAACAAAACTCACAAGATCACAGCATGTAAGAAATAGCATCTTTACTGTACAAATCAAATAAAGACATGTATTAATTTATTGTGAAACAATATTCTATAAACCATAAAGGAAGAAAATTAAATGCTAAATGCTTGTTCCCCCAGGTTTCAAGGCAGTCAAAGAAAACATTCCAGACCTAATTAACAATCAGGGACTTACTGACTTTCTCACAAATAAAGCTCCACTTTAAGCAAAAAACATAAATGCATGGCTTAAATATTTTAAATTCAAACTTTGCACTGGACTCAGAACGGATTTACTTCTGTGTTTGTTATGAAGCACACTCCAAAACAAGCTACAACCTGTCTTATCAGTGATTTAATCATCTTTGTGAGACATATTGTGGAAAACTAGAGGACAGCCCACAGCCAATAGGAGGGGGATAGATGAAAGAAGAAAGATCTTCATTTAAAAAAAAGCAAAAATAAGCTGAAAGGGAAACCCTTATTAAAAGCAATGCATTCATAAACTGAACTGAATGTGATTTGCCTAATGAGATAATAGGAAACCATACACATTTAAACACATCAAATAAGTCAGTTTTTATACCACCTAATGACAAATGTTATTTACTGCTAAGTAAGGATGGAACAGGGATGTAGTGTGAAACAGACAGGTGAAAAACTACCTATATAACTTTAATTAAAAGTGTGTGACTACAGTTTTTTTTAATAAAAGAAAAAAAGTTATTTACCACTTCTAGGCCCACCAGAAAAAAGAAAGTAGCAAAGCTTTGCATTACTTACTTCACTTCAACTCCCTGAAACAAGCTCTTTCTCTGTGTTTGAGTTTAGAATATCCCTTCTAAAGCCTTACGAATAGCTTTGGAAAGGCTTTTAGTGGGAACTGACTCACCTCCCAGCACCCACCCCACATCATTTAACTTTAGTAGGTAAATATTTCCAAATATGGAGAAATGGACTCAAAAATAAATCCAAATAAGTCCTCTATGCTCTTTCTAAAGGAAGTTTCACCACTCCAATGCCAAATAGTTTACAGCACATATTGTGGATACAAAGTTAAAAAAGCACTGAGAGGAAAAACTTCATTTGTTTGTTTGCCTCTAGATTTACAAACAAAATTTGAATCTGGGAATCTAAATAAACTTTCAAAAGTCAATAAAAAGGGCAGAATAATCATCTCTAACAACATCCTCTAACTATTGTTGACTATGGACCCCTTTCAACCACAACATCAAACAAAAATAAATAATAAAATAACCCGTAGTTCAAAGCAATACAAAAAGATTGAACCTGACTAACATGCAGGTCTACTTTTTTTCCTATGCCAACTATGAATTAGAAAAAGAACCACTCACTCGAGGTAATTTTAATTTAGAGGTTAAAGTTCTGGTATTTCAAGCGACAAAACAAGTGTCCATTGGCATACTGACCAGAAACTAATATATCTTCAGTTAAAATTAGTAAAAAAGAATATTCTTCACCTTTTGGGCTTAGATTCCAAGATAAAAGTTGAGTTTTCAATCCGAGGGATCACACATCAAGATCTCAAGAGAAACAATTAGTAATATACATTATCCTCTGTTTTTTTCAACTTTGTTAGGAATGCTCTATATTTCTCTTTGCAACATTCTACTGCGATATGACTTAGTGTATCATTAAAATAACCCTAAAATATCCCCCGGGAGCTGACCTAGAATGAAAGCTTGACCTGACCTCCAGTTTTAAATTGGGATTAGATTACCAGATTTTAAGAAGTGTTTCCAAACAAAGATTAATGCAATTATAATGTGCCAAAAAGGGGACCTCTATAAAAAGGTTGCAGCTATGCAAGCCATTCAAGCATGTGTGAGTGCAGGTTTGTGTAACCGCTTTAAATATTGACACAAGCTTCATAAAATTCAAACTAATCCTTATATAATCGGGTTTTCAAAGTCACATTTTTGCAAAAAACATGAAGTAGGAAGATACAGTATGTTAATTGCATTTTCATGAACGGTATGCAAAGGAAGCACAGAAATAGCAGTTTAGAAATAAATTTCAAGAAGGACTTCACCAATATTGCCATTACAACTGCAAAAGGAATAGTCTGTGAAAGTTTCCCTTTTTTTACTCTTGAACTATGATTGAGAGTAACCACTCCACACTTGATTTAAAAAGAACAATCCACTCTTTACAGCATTAGTTTGAATGATTCCTACTACTATCGCCTTTTAACACGAACATTTTCATCTGTCCCTTAACAAAACTGAACGTGCATTTGTCATTCAGTGGGTATATGCAATTATATAATAATACTAGATATTTTTTCCAATGCTTATTTGTTGTATTAATGCCTCTGAGTATGTTATTCTTTAGTTTATTTTCTGTTGATCTTGGGATTCTAATAACTGCTCAAAACAAACATTCGCTACCAAACCATTTCTCAAAAGCCATGAGAACCAAAATAGGATAGTTGTCAATTACGCACCACGCAGATGCAGTGCTAGATCTTATCATTTGGCTCAACATTAGTTTGCTTCCCTTGACCAATACCTCCCAGTCAGATATGAATGACGATTGCAGAAGCAATCAGTCTCCTGAAACATGCAATCACCGCACTGCATAAAAGAAGGAAAAAGCCCAAGTGGGAATTATGTCCAATTTCAAAATCTGGATATGTAACAACTAAAAACAAAATAATATGAAAGAAGATATTATTTACTATTTTCTGTATTATTCTAAATGTGAAATTTACTGAAATGAAATGAACTGAACAAATGTTTCCAAAATGGCTTTTGAGATCCTAAAGTATTGGGTTAAATCGGCTGTTTTTCTTTGTACTGTATGTGACTCTTTTCTGACTTCTCCACTAACAGGCTGCAAGAGAAACGCATTTGGATTCACAAGGCTTTGCACAATGTGAAATGCCCAAGTCCTCATTTCTGAGTACAGGTTTGTCAGAGTGCATGGCAGTGGCAGCTTCACAGGGTCACTGCTAGGTTACATACCTCTTCCTTCTCCACACGTCACACAGCGAAAATAGCTCTGGATCTCGTTCGGCTTTCCCTCTCTCTGCGGTGTTCTTAGGCTCGTTCACGTCTAAAATACAAGGAAATAAACGCTGATGTGCAGTACATGACCTTTTAGTCACAACACACAAACTCAGAAGAACAGAAAGATTCAAAGCACCTGTCACTTCCAATGCATCAGTATGGCAGGTTGATGCAGGCTTCTTAAGTTTGACACATGTGAAAGAAACTGAACCTCACAAAACTGAAAAGCAATTATTAATGAAAGCAAACTGCTATTGACTCAAACACTTCATCTATCTCTTCCGAGCTGGCCTTTCTCTCTTGTTTTGTATCTCTTTTTTTGCTGTGCTTTGTTTTTTTCCCCCCTCTTAGAAGTATTAATGGGCTCTTATTCCTATGTGGTTGTTTCCCTTTACTAGCTTGATGGATCCTGGGATTTAAATAGTCACGAGGTAAAAACAAACTCTCTCAGATAAAATGCTGGGGTGTTGCATTGTAAGATGTGCGACATTTTAGACCAGTGTGCAATATATGACAAGCCCTTTAAAACTGAAAATGAAAAATCTTAATATTGCAGCCTTTTGAATTCCAACCACATTTTTTATGTAAGCATTCAGCATTTCCTAAACCGACTTTTGTTTAATGTTGCCATTACAAAAATATCAACATGAGGAAAATTGATATCTGTCTTACAGAATAATCACTGAAAGCATCATGACTCTTCTATAGTATACATTTGCCATCTGGAACTTGGACAGAGTTTTTAATCCAGAAAAGGCCTAGAAATCTCTTAACTCTTTACAACACGCATGATAGCAAGGCAGAAAATATTTGCCCATTTCTGACAGAATGTGCCAATCTTGTTTTAAGTTATTTGACTTCACAAATTCAGACAGTTCTGACACCAAAGTTTCCAAACACTTTGATGTCTTGTTTACACACACATCAGCAAAAGTCAAAACTGGCCACAAGAAAGACCTTACATTTTAATCTATACCTACAATCTCATAAAAAACAAGTGCCAGCAGCAGAAATGGAAGCTTCCTTTGATGAAGTTTCTGAACAGAACCAAGTGATACCTTTCTCCGTCGGACACACGACACTGTCAGGAATGCCCCTTTTCTGTTACTTGGCTCCTAATCAATCATGCTCAATGAGCCCATATTAATTTCTCTTCCTGCCTGCCGTGCAACAGCTCACTGGAGATACATGCAGAGTAATCATTTTCATTCCTCCTGCCACAGCACCGACTCTGAGGGGATCTGTTGTCTAATTCTCAGCTTTCCAAGCTCCTCTTGCTTCTTTCCGAACAAACACCCATATTCCTTTAAAACTTACATGACTAATTGACACCCAAAAAATTATATGACGATTCTCTTTAAAATTATCTGCTGCGTGTATACTTGCTTTAAAACCATTTTCATATATAAGAAAACATTGTGCTTGATGTTAAAACAAAACATATTAGACTGCTTCAAGCTATCCAGTACTACTTTTGCATTCCCAACAGTGCACACATGAATTTATGTGAACACTATAACACGATACCTCACTATCACATGCCTTGCAAACTGTGCTTTACAGAAGAGTTTCTTCGCACTGATGTCAACTGTAAAGTTCTCTTTAAAGAACTTAAAGTGTTAATGCTGTTTGAGAGGGGAAGCACTGAACGTGCTACTCTTACTACTTCACCAACTATAGTGTCAAGTTTCACAGGCATATTCAGTAAAATTGCATGCCTAATTAGAACTTCCAATATGCAAAATCTCAGTTTGTTTTTTTTCAAGTTTTCAGAAATGACAAGCCCTGATATTCAGTTTGATGATAAAACACTTGGGGTAAGAGCTATGCAGGAATTTATATCAAAGTGTAATTTGAACTATTTTTGAACTTAAAAAAATCTTAAGTTCAAACTAACACATCTTAATTTATTTCATTCTAACAATAATTTGTGCAGTCTGGACCAGTTATCATACAATTAAACTTAAGTCCATAATGCTTCATCATAGGCTTCAGAGACCATTTCCTGCAGATGCTGTTTATTTAACAGCACAGACAAATATTCAAGCTGAAATAACAGCCTCACAAAAGATAGATTTAACTGTAAAAGTTGCCTATAGGAATTACACATTTCTCAGAGACAAAGGAGGGATCGAGTGTCATCAACAGTCCTTTAGGAAAACATGTTTAATGCTCTGTAGTTATGTAAAAATAGAGACACATAAGTAAACTTTACAAGCACATTAAAGTGGAAGATTTTCAGTTCTCATTTTTCTAAAAATCTGTACTAACTTAAAATGAGTAAGAATTCATTGATCAGACAGAATTCTTTTAAAATGTGCCCCACCCTCCCCCTTCATTGCAATTTACAGTACCTGTCAAGGCACGCAAACACAAACACTTTCGTTTGCCTATGTTTGCATGCTTTGTTTGTGTTTAATGATAAATGTAACTGAATAAGCCCTGTTTATGCTGGATTCTTTAAGACATTAGTAGGCTGCCAAAGACACAAGGCATGCAAACTGAGACAGTCAGTGTTACAGAAGGAAACTATCCCAAAGAGGCAGTACATACAGCAAGATGACAAACAGCTACACAGCTGAGTTGGTTCAATACAAAAAAAAACTGTGGGCCTGTGATTTTTCTGTAAAAGTCTTATTTAAAAAACACAAACTAATTTGATCTGGTCCTCAGTGCCTTATATATTTTCAAGGTTTTGTTGTTTTTTAGTCCCATGTTATACACACCCTTAGCAGATGGACTGAGGAGAATCTTCCACCTGCCTTTGCTCACCATTTGCAAAGGTGTGCATTAGAAAGACTTGCAGTAATAAAAAGCAAGGGGTTTGACGAGAAAAGCAAGGAATATTATCCACACCTCAAATCTCTCTTTCAGCTGCTGCTTCAAAACTGTGTTGACATGGCATGCCTAAAATTAATGGGAACCTTAGTGTCCCATCTACAGATCCATTTTCAAATAAAATGCTGTGAATATATTTTAGACAGCTCTTATTCCATTACATTTTATTCACCGATAACTAATGCAAAATAGTGCCACTCATCTGATGGAGCTTTGGTAGTTTCATCAAGTAAAGTTGATTTGAAACTACTAGCCCTCAAGCAGTGTCCCAAAAACACCCTTAGATGTTACAAACAAGAGAAGGTCTTTTAGCCCATTTGGGAATTAGTAACTAATTGATCTCATCCAGCTGTTTCTTAAAAGAAGCCACTGTATTGGCTTCACAAACATGACTGGTTGCTTGTGCTAGAAATCCACAACGCAGAAACTGTCTTCATGTAGGTCTATTTCACAATGGAATTGCAGATGACTTGTGTTAAGATTCAGACTTACTGCTATCATGTTATAGTCAAAAACGTGGCACATGGTCACACTACCCTACTGCATATAGCAACAAGTAGTAATTTCTCCACTGAAGGGTCAGCCGAGCTCTGTACTACTTGATTGCAACTGAGTGTGCAGGCCTCAGAACACTACAGTGCAGTCAGCTGCGATCACTGCATTTCAGAAGAATTAGACAAATGTGCTGTAATACAGCTCATTTGTAAATGTATTTGAATGTGTCATCCCAATATTTTTTATCATATTAGTTCTAAAGCCTATTAAGCAAACAAGTCCCTTTGAACCTCCTACACTGCCTAACCATGGTGGTTATTGGAATTTGTATGTCATTATCACACCACCCAATACTTATCTGTGTGACTTGTTCAGAATCCTGATTACTTCCTTCAAACAGTGGACTGTTCCACTCGCAGCAAAGGTGTTATTTTGGCCAACAATCTTTTTGGTACGAGCCACACATCCTGTAGCATAGTGCAATAAAAGGTGTTCCTGTAGTACACGTCACTGAATCACAAGCCCATCTGCTACAACATTCTAAACGTTCCTATAGGCTACATAGTGTAATAGTATGCAAAAAAACAATGACAAGTATAGTCCTCTAAAATCATTACGAGGGCGGAGGCTCAGTTAAATAATTTGTGATTCTCTTTTGAATAGTAACACTGTAGCAAACTACAAAATTATTGTATTTGTAGCACAAGGCAGTTTATAAACGGGAAACAAAAGTTGCGTTTTATACTGGGCTCACTTGTACATACTCCCAACATAAACTTTTTTTTTCTCGGAGAAGGTAACGCTATCTCGCCTCCTCGCAAATAAATAATTCTTTTTAAAAAAAATCTCCATGTCGCCCAGTTCACAAGCTGCAAGCAACTCACTTCCGCCTTGAACTACATGGCTTCTCTACGTTTAGGAAAACGTCGAGTATGAGTTGCAGTTCCCCTGAAGAGCCAAATATTAATAACAATAACAAGAAATCAATCGGAACTACACTCTAACAAAACGACACTCAAACCTAAAAATGACTAAGCATAAAACCTGTAGCACAGCCCTAGTCTTTTAAAGTTTAGCCAGTGCCACTCGTCTCGCAGGGGGAATAAAAACTAAGTACCCCTTACCACAACAAGCCCACACCCTCCATTGCACTGGCGAGCTGTATAACTGATTCACCTTTGCAAAGAACAATACGTTGCATTACTGTTCTACTGTGTATTTACTAGGATACACCGCGACATTGTGTCGGGCACTTTAGCGTTACTGGTTCTTAAATAAGACGCGGACATTTTGCAGCAACTCTCCATTTCTCTTACCTCGCTTTCTAAGAATCAATGAGTTTCAAATCCCACAAAAACTGAAACTTCTTTTTCCCAAAATCTGGGAGAGCAGCAGGCAGTGACGTCACTGCTCTAAATTCCATCCGACAGAGACACCCTTAGCACTGAAAATTGCCCATGTAAGGCAGTGTACATAGTATTGCAACCTCTCTCTTCCTGGAGTAGGGCTTTTCTTTATCGTTTTACAAATAGTCAAGCTGTAAGAACCATAAAAGCATAATCTTGCTTGAAAAAGTGCTCGCTGCAGAAGCACATTTTCATTTCGTTCAGCGATATAAAAAGTTAGTCAATAAAATGTTAAAGGCATTCTAAGTTTTTTAATATATACAAAAAAAGTATAATGACGACTAGCAACGAAAAAATGGATAAATACATGATTGTAAGAAAAATTACATTGTGAACAATGAAATAAATAGTATATAAATAGTGAAAATGTGGAAAAAGCAATTAGTAGAGAAAGGAGCTAAATATTAACTAGAATATCGAAAGAGCTTCCTACAGTATATGAACATATTTGGAAAGTGCATTAAACGACAACACATAACTGTTTTACTGTTTGGTCTAGAACACTTATATCAATCAAATAAAATCCTAAATACAGTAGCCATTGGTTTTATTTACCTTTTGGCATTACCAGGTATTATAAAATAATTAAAAAGTACTGTATAGCAAGACACAATGTACTTGATGCAGATCATAAAATGTATCGTTTATTTTGATATAGGCTGTACAGTGTTCTGTAAGATCACTGTTATCTCTTATAAAAGAACAACAACAAAAGGGTAAAACAAAGAAATTGTTGAAAAGCGTAAAATCCTAAGATCTCATACAGAAAATTTCAATTGGTGTTAGAGTACAGTTATGAAATGAATCCTGAAAAAAGGAGGAATAAAAGACATTGAAATAAATTCTACTGTACCACTATGCAAATAATGCAACACAGAAAGACAAAGAAAAGGAGATATGAAAATATCATAGCCACAATACCTTGGGAGAAAATAAACATGAGAATCTGATATTCTGTGTTCCTGGAGGACAGCCCGAGTGGAGTTTTAACTAAGCTCTTGAGGACTGAAACATTTTGGTAAATGTAAGAATGTGAGTCTTAGATAGCTTAGGATCAAAAGTAACTCCAAGATCCTTTTTCTTGGTTTTCAAAGCTCAGAAGGATATGGGGAGATGAGAAGAATTCCTTTGCTTGGAGTCAAGAGGTGGATAAAATCAGCCAAGATTGGCTGAAGATAACTCCTGCTCGCCCAGTACTCAATATTTTTGAGGCACAGATTAAAAACAGAGGTGTATGTTTTTAAGATGTTTTAAAGGAGGAACCTGGGCATTATCAGTTCCTGCCTCTGACAATCTGTTAAAAAACATTCAGACCTTTGCTCAGAATTCTAAACATTAGTGTGGACAGATTTGCAGTCCTGCTTGGTTTCTGAACACTTCATTCTTCAGTGCTGCATAGGGGCAAGCATATTAAAGTTTTATCTGCTCACGGGTGTATAACCACTCCCAGAAACTGACTGTCAGTTTTTTATTTGAAAAGAATAGCTTATTGGCAGCCAATTTATAGCAATCATACAGTATGTATATATTCACACAGACTTTTTCTATTCATACAATTAAGGATGAAGAAAAAATATTTTTATTTTTATTAAAATAAAAATATTTCTCCTTTCTTGTAAGCATAAATGGAAATTTAATCATCACAATCAGAGATAATGCTGCAGTATTTCACATCTTGAAGTCAACCAAAAGCAAAGTGGATTTTTGCATGGTGATTTGTGACCTCTAAAATACTAAATTCAGTAAAAACAAACAAGACTGCAAAATTCTATAGGAGAACGGTACACTAATGTGTATCCAGAAATATAAAGAAATAAGAATATAGAACATTTTGTTATCTAACATCAGCTGTTCCCAAGAATTCACCTCCAAAACAGGATACATGTCATATTTGTTTATCCGATAGCCATAGCTCATGAGACATGAGAAGTTCATTATGTCCTTTCAAATGAGACGCAAATGACACTTTGTTATTCCAGTAGACACAGTTCTTAAAACGTTCATAACCTCCTCCAAAACATGATAAAAAGGCTTTTCACAAAAAGGGGTTTAATGAAATGCTGTCTTTGACGGGGAATTAAATTTCCATCATTCCATTGATGGTGTTTGTGAAATGCATGAACATTAAGCAGGAGAATACAACAAACATTATTTTATTCATCTAAAAAAACAAAACCATTATTCACTAATGGAATAGGCCTTTGTAACCTTCCAATCTTGTCAGTGCTGTGATATTGTTTAGAACATATTTCAATCCATGCTTTCACAAACAACTCTTTGGTAACAGTGCCTACAGGTACAGTATGTTACATAAATCCACTGTATTGAAAATGCTGTTAAAGATGATCAGAGAAATGGATCCAAACAGCAGCAATGTTTGAAAATTCAAGAACATCATAAAATTCAGACAATTTGCAATGCTGTTTTGTGCTACTGTTTTTTTCTAGGTGGACATATCAAAAATACTACACGAAGAGCAATCTTGAGAAATATACTTCTATTTGAAGTGACAACTAAGCAATTTGACTGGAGAAATTGTCTATATCAACCTAATTACCAATTGCTGCAAGCACTTTGTAAACTACTTTGTGCTTCATGCATGAAAAACATAGTAGAAAACTAAAGATGAAATATACAGATAAAAGCGTGGTTTTCATAGTTTCTCATTTTAAATCCCCTAAAATGTAGGTTTGAGGGCACAAAGGAAAGTAATCTTGTTTGTAATATGCAACGCAACGCCCAGCTTGCAAGTTTGTTCATTGGCAAATCGTTCTTGCTTTGCCTCCTGTTACATTTCTCTTAAAGCTGCTATCAAAAAACAACCACATAACATATCCTAAAACAGCTGACATCCCCAAAGCAGATCTCTAATGTACTACAAAATTGATTTGTTTAGTTAACAGTGTTGTTGACAAGGCATGGAAAGTGAAATTTGTCAGCAGGGCTGTGACACAGCTCCCTCTCAAAGTTGTCAGAGAACTGTGAAGGATTTTGGAGCTCCTCACTGTGTAACTTTGGAGCATTTTAATTGTCATTTGTTTAGTGATATTCTATCCCAAAATGAAAACATTACAAAGGTGAAATATAAACGCAAGTGCAACACCCCCAACCCCCTACCCACCCCCCCAAAAAAAACAATAAACTCATTTATTTTAGTACAAAACAATAAACCACCTAGGATGTTGTGAAAAGCCTTTTTTAGTTTACAAAACAAGGCAAACATTTCCAGTGTCGGATATCCTGTTATATATTGTATCGGTATAGATGACGCTTTTTTTTCTGCCACTTCCTCTAGGTGCCTTACACATTACTAACCACCTCATCTGCTGTTGAAAACGATACAATGAGCCGCACTCACCACACTGCAGTTATTTCTGTACAGTGCACAGCACGTTTGGCTGTTGTCAGCTTCGATACAGACTCTATAGGCCATTCCCCCATGACCTTCAGTGATGATAGCCTACACTTCTTTCTGAGAGAAACACGTTAAAACAACTGGTTTCAAACATCTGTCCTGGAGAATGAAGGTTTTAAAATGATCCAAATTTAAATTAAAAAAATGTTTATGTACATTTATTTGAAGAGTTTCGCAGGAAGGCATTGTGCAGCACAGCTTGCTTCCAATTGAACAACACACACTGAATACATGTCATTAACCCAAAGCCAAAATCGGGGAAAGTGAAATTTTTACAGATACTTTTCTCGTCATCTGTGTTATTGTAAAATGAGTTATTATGAAACTGCACAGATAACCTGAACTGAAAGCAGAATCTCCCGGAGGTGTTAGACTATCTAAATTGCTACAGAAGTATGCAAAATTATTATTTCCATGGTCTGTTAACAAGTGAGGACACCAGTATGTGATGAACAATCTATTGCAGTGAATCGAAGAGAAGATTAAATAGGACAGGAGTATAATATTAAAAAAATAGAAGAATAAAACAGTTCTACAATAATAACAAAAACTCTTGACAAAAAGGTTCAAAAAATAACTTTATTTTTAAATATGTTAAAGAATATATCTAAATTTCACAAACATTAACATCAATTGCTTTGTTACATTGTGCAGAAGATTGTATACTGTATGTGCATATCTTGTTTAGCAGTTTGTTTGAAATGTCATTTCACCAAAACCACACAAACCTTCTTTTCCGGCTATATACAGGAAATTATTCATAGGAGAAAGAAGGAGTAAGCAGAGTTCATTTAAGTGCAACACAACATCATACACCTGAAACAATATTGTATCATTTCAGCATAGGTGTATTTTGTCTTTTTTTTTTTAGTTGTACTTGCATTTTAAATACAATTTGGAGGAGCTTTTCTCTGGAGATTCTCTGGAGATTCTGGAGGAGGGTGTTGAGTGTTGGCCAAGTGATAGGAAATAACATTTAGAACTGCAGGAATTTGCTAGGGGCATCCAAGTGCATGATGCTTCTTAGAAAAAAAACAGTCACACAGCTGTTCCTACTGTGCTTCTGCTTAAGCTTGCTGAGGTGAGTTTGGCCAAACTTGTGTTGATTTTGGTTGCTATAAGGATATAAGATAAAAATCAACTGACAGGTGTACTCTGAGCTTTTTTTATCAGTGTGGTGTCTTTTTAAACTCCGCTGAATGTTTGAAAGGCACGTCTTAAGATCTGGGAATGTACAAAATTAAAAAATGAAGACGTATGTTGAAGAACACGAGTTGCACTTTCTTTTCTTATTTAACACTTTCTCCCTCCCCTCACAACCCCCCAAAAAACCAAAAGAAAAAAAATACATTGAGTTTAATTCCAAAACCAATTTAAATTCAAAACCTCTAATCCAAACTTGATAAAATTCAAATTACAATAATAAATCAGATAATACAAGGTTAATATTTCATCAATTTGACAAATCTGTAAAATAAGTTATGTTTCCTCTATTCATGCACCTGCAATTAAGAGTGTTGCAGTGGAGCACTCCATTTTAGATTCTGTAAATTTGACCTTTTAAATTTAAGAACATATTGCCATGGATAACTGTGGATATGTCTACTTATTTTCAGTGGAAGCAATCTACTAAAGCTTTATGAAAAGGAACACTGTGTTAGGTTATATTTCTTAGATAACACAAGGTAACAAGACCTTTTTTTATCCAACTAATAGATATATAGCTTACGTTCTTTTTGTCGAGTTACTGAGCACCCTGGTCTGTTAACAGTTAATGCAAGGCTTGCTATTAAGTCTCTCACATGATGCACTTGCAGTAAGAGTCGCCAGAACAAAATCTCCATTTTGTTTTGGTATGTTGACTAGCTTACATGACAAAAGAAACACCAACTTTCAGAGGGCATCAGCCCCCACCATTTTATCCTTTCTGGATTTATTTCCATGCTTGCCTTTCTTCCCAAAGACATCTGGCAGTTTAAGGACAAGAAAACGGGAGATACACTGAAGTTGTTTTTTTTCTCCTCTTTTTATGTATCCATATATCAGCTAAAGTCAAAAAATAAAATTCCTTTGTCACTGTGTACAAGCAGCTTCTGCTTTCAGATGCTGAAAACCCCAGGCCAATGTTATTTTATTTATGAACCATTTTGAGTAAAGTAATCCAGCAAATGTTGTCATTCTGGAAATTATTCTGGATTATTTTGTAGGTTTTCATCATAGGGTTCCATAGGAAATGTTTTTACGGCTAACAGCTGAAGGAAAGTTTTGAAAGTTGAATAAAGCTGAAATACCTACAGTAACCTGCATTGACAGATATATTGACTTCGCTGCATGGCCTTCTCTCATCTGTGACACATCTGATGCTCTTAAGTCTAAGTGTCTCCTTGCATGCTCCAAGCCTTTATCATAATATACACAGAAATGGAACATTTGACTGATGAGTCTAGATTCTCTCAGTTTCCGTGTAGTTCTATTACACCATTTGAAGCCTGTGATAAAAGAAAACTTTTAAGCTCATTCTTCTTTTCACTTCTTCTATGTGGAGAGGAGGACATGATGGATCCTTAAGACAGGGCTGACATTTTTCTATAGCCTTCAGGCCTTTCATTTGATTTCCTTCCGTGTCCCTTGTTTTCTATCTTGCCATCGCTTGCAGTGTCGGTTACACATTTAGACGAACAGCCACTTAAGTGTTGGTGCATGTCAATCACCTGTGACGAGATCAGTGAATAAATCGCTAGAGACAGTCCACTGTCCTGCTACTAGTTAGATTATGATTGATGTAAATTATATAAACTAGATGTTCACTTTTGCCATATGCCTTCCCAGTAAAAAATATGGTTTTGACACAGGTCAGGCATAGAGTGTACAACATGAAATACAAACTGATTTTCTTCCAACACTTTACCATTCCAGAGAGTGAAAAATATTTGTCTTATCAGCATCTTATTATGTGTTTCCAACTTGTAAACTGTGTTCTGTATAATCTGATATTGTGTATGTATATCCACTGTTATTTTATCTACTTCAATTATTTCTTACTTTTAATGATAGGAAACGGCAGAAGCTAAAAACAACTGGAAATTCGGGGAAAAATCATTTCCACATGTTGTAATGTAAATATTTATACCTCCATTCATTTCCCGGGACTCAGCTTTTAGGATTCATTACTGGAGATAATTTGGTAAGAACAGCTTGGTGACATGGAAAAATCATTCTGGGCAGAAGTAGCAAACAATCACTCATAACAGACATACAGTATCATAGCAGATGTATAAAGAAGAAAAATGAATGGAAAAGTCAAATCTGTCTTTGCAAAATGCAAAGGTTACTGGAGGTAATTTTTTTAAAGATAACCTAGTGCTAACCTATCTGTGCCTTTTCTTTTACAGTATTAGATAATGTTATTGGTCCACTGATTCAGTATGTTTGTACCTGAATATTCAAGGTTCTCAGATATCAAAAAGGTGCAAGTTCCCCTTGGAAAGAAGTTAATAAATACATTTTTAGTTCTAACTCAATCTGACAGAGAGTCTTTCCTTGCAAATTGTAAGGCAATATTGGACTAAATGTCTTGCAGATTTAATTCTTTAATCAGCATGCCATAAAGATGTGAATACACCTACAGCTACATAAGATATGCATTTTTCCTAATTTAATGTTCGAAATTATGCTTTAAGTAGAAGACACAAAATCTTACAATGTGTTCTGAGTAGGTTAAGGTTTTTCTTCAAGTAACAGAAATGAAACTATCTTTATACTAATGAGTTCATTTAATTTCCATAAAGTGAGACATTGTGACTAAATATCGATTCTATAGCAGTTTTACTTGCTTTTGTTTAATCTGGCCCACAGTACCACAGGAATTTCCACAGACTTTTTCACAAGAATGATTTGGTTAGCAAGCTTCAGCCCCCTCATAAGAAAACCTACTGTAAATATATTCACACAGCACACGCATAATCTTCACCTACTCACAGAAGAAGATACAACAGCAACCTTAGGAAAAGGAATAATATTTATTTTCATGTACAGTACATATCTAAAATTGTATTGGTCCCACATAACAAATGCTATTAAGGGAGAACATTCTAGCTTTATTACGCTTATAGTGTGAATATAAACGTATTTAACATTTTATAAAGTAATAAAAACAATATTACAGACTATACAACACATTCAAAAATCTCATAATTCTTTTTTTATTTCACTAGATTGAAACTACAATATACAAATACAGTAATTTGGTGGAACACAAACTCTTTTCTTTTAATCTAATAATAATACAGTACTAATTAATTGTATTTATTTTTATTCCACAGGATCCCAAAGCATTTTACAAAGGAAAGCACTTCATCCACCACTTATATCCAGCAGCCATTATGTGCCAACAACTCCCCAAAGCAGATTGGTGGAGGAGTGAGGAACTGCTTCACCAATTTAATTAAATGGGATCTTTGATTGTGCCAGATTGTACTAGTCCAGAGTGGAAATTAGCTTGGATACTCAGATTAAAACACCTTCTCTTATAGGAACTCCTTTTAACCTTTCATTTGACCATCTCCTAACACTGTGTCCCTGGTCCTATACTGAGGCATTGATTGTGGAAATTATTATCCAGAGGGAAGAGTGCCCCCTACTGGTCGGCAAACATCAATTCCAACAACACCTTGGAGATCTCCCTGCCCAGTAGTGTCCAGGTCCAGCCTTCTTTAACTTCAGAGATCTAAACAGATCGGGCTAGAAGGATGTCATGCTACTGCCATCTAACAGTTTTAGCAGTGTAGATTTAAATTTCATTGAAGCTTTCCTTTGTCTAGTTTATTTTATCCTCCTACTCTTCTTGCAAGATAAGACATTAGTTTGAAAAGGAAGTAAAGATATGCATAAAAATAAATAATCTTCTTATAAATCTCAGGATGTTGCAACAATTTAAACTGAAGGAGGACATTAAGTTCTTCTTTTCTGTTTTATAAATACATGTGGCAGAAGTGCTTGGGAGTAAAAACTGGTTTTGTAGTAGGCACTACTAACCTCCAGTAATTACAATTGTTTTTTAGCTCAACTCTGTCCTCCTTTTTGTATGATGCCATGATTACAACGGCACAAGAAGACATTTCAAAGACAAGCTCATACAAATTGTTAGCTTGGTGAACGAAACCAGAAAGAACAGTTATTCTTTTTATGAATATGAGAGGGAAAATGGTAATTTAAGGGTGTTCATTTTGTTGTTGGCATGGCTTCTCTCTGCGCTGCGTTGTATGTTAGTAAGCTCCAGATTTCAGCCCAACCTGAAGTAGATGATACCACTCTTTTAAGAATATTACTTTTGTCAATAACATTATAATTAAGATTGTCTTGTTTAAATTAACATGTTGTTTACTGATTCCAAATCTACTGTTTGTGAGCAAGTAAAGACAATGGTGAAGACCACAGAAAGGCCTGGTGTAACACCACTATATAGTTCACAGGAATCATATGGTCATTTCCAATGCTGTTGAATAGGATAAGATTGCTACTATGGAATATACCATTCCCAAATTAGTCATTTGTATTCATAGTATTTTTAATATGTATATCTAGAACATTTTCATATAAGAATGCAAGTGAAGAACTGATTGTTACTACATGTAGAACAACCTCTTATTATGTTTTATGCACTGCCCTGCTATGTTTCATATGCAGACTTCAATAAGTGTCAGATGTATAAATATCCTAATAGGGATTTTTGACCTTTCTTTATGGAAACAGCAACATCTCAGGCATCAGAACTCCCTTCACTGGAAGAACAAGGGCAGCGGAGAAAAGGCCCAGTAATTCACCTCTTCGAAATGACAGCAGGTTGCTGCATAACACACATAATTATAAAATGACGGATGAAAATAGATAAAGGTTTGTAAAAAGCTTATCTTTCGGGTTAAACGTGCACACAGCCAGCATCAGTAATGTCCTATTCTCTCTGGCAGCTGCAAGCCAGACATGCAGTTTGTTAAGGGCTTACTGGCTTTAAGGTGACATGAAAAGTTCCACAATTGATTGAACATATATTCATACTCTTTAGGGTTCAGACAGCTCAGAGGGAAAAAAACAAAAACAAAAGTACTCTGATTGCTCTATACCAAGGCTCCTTACACCCTTCCTCCACTTCATTCCATTGAAGTGTTTTACATACACATTGCTTGAATTGTTTCTTGATACTGCGAATCATGGGTTACAGTATGTAATGGAGAACCTAGGTCTTTCTGAATAACACATCTTCAGTGGTGAGTCTGGAGATATTATCTCTGGGGTTGGGTATTGACTTCAGTGTGTTCAGTTCCTTTATGCAGGGGAAATTTAGCTTAAACGGTTTTAGGCTACAGGTTATAACAAAGCTGCGGAATGGAGTGGGCTGGAAGAAACTTCACAAACCATACTCCCCTCTATTTGTGCCTTAAAAATAAACGTTTTGATTAGAAACAGTCTGTCCGAAAGCCTGCTCGCCTTGAAGTGTTGTTGGAAAGGACTGTGCACAGGCATATGCACTGCCTACAGAAAACCACAAACAAAAATGCAAATGACAGACATGACTCAACAGCACAGTCTGAAACTCAGTTAAACACTTAAGCACTCTGCCAAAAAAAAATATTTTCTTTTTATGTGGTTGATGAAAACTGTCCTTGAATAAATTCTACCTCCTGGTACAAACAGGCAGACAGAAATGAAAAAAAAAGACAGAAGGGGTTAAAAGATCTTATCAGTAAAAAAAAAAGGTTGGTATTCAAATACACTGAACTATAAGATAAGATCACTTTATTAGCCATATACAATTTCTTGCATTAGGAATTTGTGTTTTCACATACCCCAGCTTGCTCACCATGAGACACACAGGCAGGAAGAGAGCAGCTGGGAGATAGAGCACAGGGTCAGCCATTTATACAGCAGGGGTAAAGGGCCTTGCTCAGGGGCCTAACAAAGTAGGATTCTTCTGCCAGCCATGGGATTTGAACCAACAACCTTCCAGCCACAGGCACAGATCCTTAGCCACAGAGCCACCGCTCCGCCTATGCTGGACAGGGTCCAAACTAAGACCAAAGAAGAGGATGAGGTGGTGCAGTCTGATATTCTAGAATGGGAACATACTTCTGATCATGTGTGCTGCCAGGAATATACAGCAGGTGCCTGGGCTGCTTACAAAAGATTAAGAGAGGAATTAGATTCAATATGTTGAGACAGGGCTACAAGCAGGACTGGAATGTCTTCAAAGTTAAACAATTTTCTTTCTCTTCATATTATTATTCAGAATATTTTTTTATAATAAAGACCCATATCAAATTAAGTACTACAGGTTTGTAATCTGTGGTTGGTGGGTTGATTTTTTTATGTAGTCCAAACCCCAAGGAAAACTGTCAGTAGCACTGATGCAGTATTACTCCAGTTGTTTTTAAAGACACACTGGTTTTAACTTGTCAGCAGAGATCATAATTGCTTAATTAAACTCTTAATGGATTTACACATCTGAAAAATGGAAAAAAAAATGTTTTTGTCTCTTAAATGTCTGAAATCTGAAGCTGTCAATAATTATATTTCAGTTACATTAAAACATGCAACTGCGAAAGAGCCAAAAAATTATGTAAATAATTAATTTAACGAATTAACGGAAAGTCCAGCTTTTGGAGAAGCCAAAGGATACAGAAAATCTGATTCTTCCAGTGGGCAAATTGCCAAACTAATGTATTTACTATGGAGTGGCATATTGGCCCTTTTACTCAGAGGAAAAAATTGCAATTTTGCAATCGTTTGTTTTAATTGCAATGTGTGAAAAGAAATAAATGCCAAGTAAAATAAAACAGTAAGTAGAAACTGATTCTCAGTGATTGATTAATTAACCTGAAACAGGTAATTATTTTCAGAAAATCTCATACTTCTTGAAGTAAAATAGTACAAATAAATTTTCCACAGCAATGTCATCTCCATGAAAACCCAATAACAATGTATAGCAAAATTGATCTGTCACAAAAATACAAATAGACAGCTTAGGGAATTTACATAATTTCGAAGATTCCAGACAATTATTGAACACTTTCTGAAAACTAAAAAAAGTGAGCATACTGTAAGTTACAAAGAGCAAAACAGTCAATATGGTCAAACACTTCAATTAAAAAAAATGGGAGTCCTATTACTGAATTATAATAGCATTTAAGGTAACCTCTTCACAATTATGTATCAATCCCCTGATTATTTAAAAAGAAAATGAAAGGTATTTGAAGGAGAACAAAACTCAGTCTTTCATCATGTTCACTAGTTGATCTGTTAAAGGATTTCCCGGAAATGCCTTGACTTATCTTTGTTCCTGTAATTTTAAATCAAGATGTTACAATATCTCAGAACAGGTCTAAAGAATTGCTAGGCACCTTTCTGTCTGAACAATGCCCACTTTTCTGCAACTTCAATAGCAACATCTGTGCATTATGACGCATGTGAGACATTAGGGACTCGACAGAAACACCTCCGTGGAACATTGGCTTATTATGACACCTAATCCTATTAATTTATTATATCAATACTTCCATACACTGAATCAGCCTTTTTCTGATCATCCCCAGCACAAGAATTCCTTGGCACAGATCTCACCTAATTGAGAAGAGGAGACAGAACTTGAGATGTAAGCCTTTGAAGTTCCTGCTATCATATTAAAATCCTTTTGGAATCTAGTACTCGGAAACATTGCCTTAAATAACAATGGGATTTTCCGATTCAAAGCATAGTAAAAATGCACCAGTTACAAGGACTTGGCTGTTGGGCACTGCTCTATTAATTAAACTTAGGCACTGAGTAGATCAAGATTTTCAGATACCTTTCTACTGCAAATTTTAAACCCAATTCTTGATGGCAGCATTCCTGTGTTTTAGAAGAAAACTTTGGTAAACAGATGTTCTATATTAAATACCAAATGATCTGTGATTGACCTTAGAATAACTCTTCTTAAAATAAATAAGAAAATACCGCTGATATTAATTACAACTGATTACAGGGTTTCAAAGTGAGAAGGGCCTTTTATGAGGATCTCGAAGATCTGAACTTGCAGCATACTGTATATGTCATTTCTTTCTCCTTCCTTCAGGAGAAGAAGCTTATTGTCAGCTATGAAATTACCTCTGTCTTCCTCTTGCCTGCACCCTACACTGAGAACCATCAGGCACTTCAGTTCAAAACCATCTGGTCACTGGTGTGTTACAAACCCAGAAACTTCATTTCCTTGTACCTGTGGTGAATAGGGTGATTTTGGAGAGCGCATGCTGTTCTAAATGATGGGAACTCTTCTTTAACAGGAACTGTAGCACAAAACTGAGAACTCCTAGTGTGCATTAAATGATGTATATTAAAGGATATACATTCTCTTTAATATTTCACAGCATATGTGTAAATATGTTTTCATTGACATTTTCTAAAATTTAGCACCCACCTTTATGAATATAAAAAACATTAATGTTATCACATTATCAGGGCATTTTCTGATATTCTTTAGTTATTGTTATTCTGGTGTTCTTTGTGTTTTGTGTTAGTCTCTTGTACCAGAGTTGTATTTATCATTGCATTTAAAATTCCAGAATGAAAAGCCCATTGATTAAGTGCATGGTGAAACATTCCTATACTAAAAAAAATAATTTTCTCTCAGTTAGCTTTGAGAAATTGTACATAACTGATTTTTTAGGCTTGATTGGTAAAAGTGGCAGATAACATGCAGCGATACACAATACACAATACAGTATTATATCACAGCCGGGTCTGCTGTAGCCTTGGCATATGGAAATGGTGATCAAACCTGCTGAGGATGTTATGAAGGGCTACGCTCATCAAGGATTCTGGGTACTTACCCCCTGGGACTGAAGAGAACTTTAAATAACTCAAAACCATATTTACTGTGATTGTTTTACCAGCAATCGCCTCATGCCTGTGTTCTCTTCTTACGTTTGTGTTGCACCTGTGTCTTGTGTGTCTGATACCTGAAGGAAGGATGCTGAAGTTAAGTCAGGCCTCATCGGGTCCCTTGTCCTATTTCTGCCGGTTGGTTTTGGGCTGTGCAAGTGCCAGTTTAACCTGCTTTGTGGGCAGTGCGGTGGCTCTGTGGCTAAGGATCTTCGCCTGTGGCTGAAAGGTTGCTGGATCGTATCCTATGGCCAGCAGAGGAAGCCTACTCTGTTGGGCCCCTGAGCGAGGCCCTTAACCCCAACTGCTCCAGTGGTGCCGTATAAATGGCTGACCCTGCACTCTGACCTCAAGCTTCTCTCCCTGTCTGTGTGTCTCATGGAGAGCAAGTTGGAGTATGTGAAAAGACAAATTCCTAATACAAAAAATTGTATATGACCAATAAAGTGATCTTAATCTTGTTACATTAAGCCATTAGTTCAGTGCAGTTAAATTAAGAATGTTGAATTCTACTCTGTAGTCAGCTCCAGTGCTAGAACCCTTCAGTGCCACAGTAGCAAGTATTGCTTTATTTTGTTCTATATTGTGCTGCTCTTTAGCGAAATGCAATAATTTAAACTACAGATAGTGGGAAGGTTTTATGGCCTCTCTGATCAGTGGATTCCAAAATTTATGGTTGAGAAAATTGCTTTATCTTTAGAAAAACTCTAATTCCAATGTAAATGATAAGTTCAACTGTTGATCATTCGAAATCATAGATCAGTATTTGGAAATTCATTTTAATTAACAAAATAATTCTATTTTCAGAACCATTAAAAGAAATCCAATGCAACATGTCACTTTATTTAACAACAGAGACCATTGGAAAACAGAAAATGCTCTTCTTTGAGTATCTGTTCCTGCCTCCAGCAAAAGTAGAGATGCATCAGCACAGTAGATTTACAGACAAATGGGGATTTTACATAATTTCTGTAGTTGGATCTTGTGTCACACTGAGAGTGAAGAATTTAAGGGAAGGCGTCTGCTACATGTGTCCAGATAGAAAATTAAGAATATTTTTTAAATTCTCAGAACAGTTAAGGTCATTCACTGAATGTTAAAACACCGTATTCTTGTTAACAAAGACAGTTGTACTGTATGTCAATGTCAGAAGAGCAAGTATTTTATGTAATATGACTGTTAAGGAAATATACATGTGTTGTAGGTAACATTACTAAACAATTTTATTTCACAGCTCATGTTTAATTGGTAGTAGCATCACAGAAAATGCATAATGTGCCACTGAATTATAGTCGTTGTATCCTCTTTTACTGATTAAGTTTTATATATGTTGTTGTGAATCTATTATATAAACACATGGGTCCTTAAACTTGTCTAGCCAGTTTCCTTTGGTGGTGGCACATTTGCCTGAAGAAGGGGCAGGATCATGCCTACATCTTTCCCATGCTCAGATCTACCGTAAGATATTTAATGTTCTACTCAATCTGTAGTCTGAGAACCCCATGGTTCAATGCAATACAACATGTGCAACATTCAAAGAAAAAAATACTTTACAGTAAATGCAGACTACAGGTCTGAAGACACTGAGGGAAAATTAAAGTGACTGCAGCCATCTTGGACACACACTGATATTCCTGAAAACCTGAAGTCTATAGGTAACAGCTGCACATCTGTATGAATTCAACCAGTGGTGGGCCCCTGTCCTCACCTGAACCATGACTCTGGTTTAGCTTCTTATTTGGGCTGTTCCGGATTTAACGCAGTATTACTCTCAGCCTGTAAGCCACATTCTGAGCCAGCACAAAAGGGAAAGCCTGAGGATTTTAAACCTGATGCTCAAGCGCTTAGCAAGGACAACATTGCCAGCAATTAGAAAAATCAAGGGGGGTGAATTTGTCCAGCCATTGATTTATTGACATAGAGAAGCTCGAGGCCCCTATGTATTTCAGATATACTGTATGTGTATACATTTATATACAGATATACACACATAGGTTTATCTATAGGTCTGTGTGTGGCAAGAGCCTGAGGTGAGCTAAGTGGCTAACTGACAAATAATGCCAATCAACCAGTGAATTAATCACTAGGGGCTGTCTCAATACTATTTAAAGAAGATGAAATGTTATGTGTTGCTGATCTGTCTAGATATTCCCTTGTTAGTAGTTTGACTAAGGATCTTGCACTATGGCAGGGATCTGAAAATCTAACCTTGGGCTTTCCCGTTTTTGTTCCACCCCGAGGAGACAATTAAAAAAATGAACCTAATTATTTTCTAATAATTAATACTAAAATAATCTAAAATAATACTTTTCTTGGTACATAGGGTTATTTTTAAGGTTCTTTACTCTTGATCACACAAGACATGTAGTTCATTGTACTGTTACCTGTAAATCGCTTCAGTGCCTGGTTAGAAATATTACAATTGTATTGCAATTAATAATAATATTATTAATATTGTAATAATATTACAATGATGTGGTTAATTAAATAACTAGACCTGCTATGTTACTGAGAATGTGGTTGGAGCAAAAACCAGAAGACACCAGGCCCTTCTGCTCTATGGCATTATCTTGTTTCTGTGAGACACACATTCACTGTACGGAAGTTATGAACTGAAGTTCAGGAGGGATAAAAATAACACGTCAATCTCACACAGCTGTACCTAATCATCATCATCATCACCAAATTAGCTACAGACACTGAACTCAAACAACTCCCTTCGCATTCGTCTCAAGCATCCCTGCACTGTCCCATCTCCATCTTGCAGCTTCCCCTTGATTTACTCAGTCTGAACGGGGTTCAAGCACATTGTCCTATGGACAGGAGACAACCTATGAACCAAGCGGGTTAAGCCATACTTTTCTCACTAAGTATTCCAAGCATTCACAATGCATTCAATCCTTGGGTGTTGTTGTCCCAGATGTGCATAAATTATAGCAGTTAGTCTTCAACTTCAACTTCAACTGAGTTGCAAAATAACTCAGTAATAGGACTGATACAATTCCTAATTAAAATAACTTTACTGTGAATCAAAATGCAAAGCTATGTTCCTGTAAGGAGACAACATATTCCATTTGTATTTCAAAGAAGCCTACCCCACAACAAGCCAGGTGCAAGGAACAGCTGTGTTACATAATTGTCACTGTCCTGCCTTGACAGTTATAACAAGTAGTATCTGATTCTAAGGATTTAGGCAAACTTAGGTAGATTAATGTTCCAGGACATTGAAATGTTTGTTGTATAAAAGCTCTGTTTATAAAACAATGTGTCATGGTTGTGTATCAAAGTCTGTGAACTGGCAGAGAGCCTGAAGTGGAAGATCTGCTCAATATTAAAAGGAACAAAGGAAGGAGCTTAGAGTTTCTGTGTGACTGGATTTCAGATTACTCCTCTTTAAAAGATAATGTAAAAACCAATGGATTATGGCACTGTCAGGGTCAGACTGGTTTCCAGTTATAATATTCGTGATAAGCAACATGAAAATTAATGCACCATACAATGGAAAGATAAAATGAAAAAAGGAGTATTGGCTTAGCAACCCTAATAACCATTTCCCAAACCCTGAATACAATTGTCCTCTCTCGTCCAAACCCCTTTCTCTTGCCCTAGTCTGGACCAGCCACCTGAAATCAATTTCATACTATAGCTTGTGCTGGCAAATGAGTCTTCTCAAGATGTGAATCATGAGATCAGCCCCCTTACTCCCCATCCCAAGATCTCTGAGAGTGAAGAACAGGGCTTCAGTGTCAACAAGAGGACGAGCTGGGCTTTTACATTACAGATGACACAGATGTACTGCAGGAGTCTAGCAAATGCCCTTTACCAGCTCCATTGCTGCTAACTCTAGAAAGCCTCAGTTAGTTGTGACCATGACCAGGAGCTCTGCAGTAAAACAGGTGAAAGCCTCCCAGTTTACACTGACTTTGCACTCCACTTCTATTCACATTTCAGTTACAGTATGACGACAACCTCACCTTACTCTGTAGTGTGAGCTGCAAAATATAGCACATCGTGAAGGATAGGCTTTACCTGAAGCTGGGGCCCTTTGTGATACACAAGAGAAAAAGTAAAACCACTCTGTTTATTTATTTGACACTTCTGTCCAAAGCAACTTGCACTTGCACCCATTAATACAGCTGTGTGTGTAACTGGAACACTCCTGGTGAAATATCTTGCTCAAAGGTACAACAGCAGTGTCTGACCTGGAATTTGAGCCCACAATCCTCCAATTGCAAGTCCATAACCCTAACCACTGCTCCCCACTGTTGCCTCGTAAAGAATATAAACATCCTGTTTTGTGTATAATGTTTATAAACCTCCTCATGTAATTTACTTCCAAGTCTTTGCTGCTATCAGGATATTTTATTGTACACTTTCCAGAAATAACTAGGAAAACAAACAAGAGAGAATGTTTCTACCTCCTTGTAAAGTGCCATGTCTTGAATATAAAACCTTTACATGAAGACATGTTCACTGTTACTGGTCGATACAGAGTTTTAACAGTATCTCGTTGAAGAGCAGTTTTTAACCAAATGAGCTTACACAATCATTGTGACTAAATTGTTTCGTCAAAACAAGTTGCTCATATGAATTCTTCTTTGACACGAATAATCTCAACAAAACAACTAAATCTGGAGGAACATGAGTCAGGACAACAAAGCAGCAGTCCAATGATACAGAAGGTCGCATATTGGGCCAAAGGTCTCGTTAGTTCACCTCTGACACTTCAGATATGATTAGTTTGATGATTGCTTGCAAGGACATCTTAATCTCTGTCAAAATCTAACAAAGGAAAGTGGGAGGAACACTGAGCCTACATTTTGACAGCAAGCTAGCTGGTCACGCTGTAGCATTGTCAGCTGAAAAGTGTGTGGTAGATATGATGTGACACTTGCAGAGATGCTGTGGATGCTATTTTTAAGCCCAGCCAATATAAGAGAAGGGCACAGTTGTGTATTATTTGGTTGGTTAGCTAAGTGGATTAGTAATGCAATACTCAGCCTTTCATCTTAGGGTCATTAACAGTTTAATTTAAGACCTGCATTGAATTAAATTGCTTTCCAGATTGAAAGAAAAACGTTTGCTCAGGTGTCCTGCTCTCTTCCCAGATACTGAGAAGCCACAAAAAATTTAAAACTGTTTAACTTACCTTGCGCTCCAAGGGATTTAGTCCAGAAACAAAAAAATCAAAAGCTAACATCTGAGGATGATGAATGGCGTATTCCTGTTTCTAGAATACATCTGTTTCAGCATTTTAAGGGATTACATCTGAATATATGATGTGATGGATGAGTATCTCCAACTATAGATTCATCCAATCTATTGCAGAATATGTGTGCTTGCTTTCTGTGTTTAGAATTTCAATCGATGTTTCTGAAAGACACAAAAGGGAAAAGACTATTTTGCGTCATAACAAATATATCTCATTTTAGAGCTCCAATGTACTGTAGTAGAAGTGAAAACTGTTGTCATTTGAGCAAAGTAGGTACTCATAGGATCTTCAATGCCATCACCTATCTTACCACTCCATTGTTTCACCAGTGAAAGGCTCAAGCTATTAGTTCATATTGATGTAGATCATTTGTACTTATTTGAACGAGCTTGGACTGCAGTGTGGAATTTGTCTTCTCCCTCAGAGTGCACAATTCAGATGTTTTTATCTTTAGCCAATGTTTTTTTTTTCCGTTCTTGAATATTAGAGCTATGGACATAATTCATTTCTTCAAGTGAAAGATTACGTTTCCATTAGGTAGTTTGTCAAATTCCTTTGAGAAAACAATTACCAGCTCTATTAGAGTCAAATTCCTAGCTGGTTAAGCAAATAAATCAAGATATTTATTTTTAAGTGTTTTTGCTAACAATGGGACATATATCTGGGGGGCACTGCATAAAACACTGTACTGTACGTTACTGGTGCTCTATAACAGATAAGCAGTTTGGTTCTACTGAGGACAACCTAGACACTGTTTTATCAAGATATGGTTCAGCTTGGAAAACAAAATGTTAGAAGGTTCTGTCACATTGCATGTCATATTTTCGAAAAAACAACTTGTTCGAACAGCTGTTTTGTAATGTTCAAACGGTTATAAGAACCCTTACATCTAAATTTAATTTAATGCTAATGTGATGAAAGTTAGGATTCCAGCCCCTGCTTGCATCTTCCTGTCTGGGATAGGCACTATGGTACACTCAGAGATTAGTCTGTGCCAAACCAACGTTTTAAGTGCTCAAAAGGCATAGGTAACACCAGTTTTAAAATATTTGCTGAATAATAACCTTCTACACTACCATACCATTACACTATTTACCACTGTCACCAAAGTATTTTATGGCAATCAGGTTATGATTATGGCAGGTTTAAAACAATTCACTCAAATTTTTTAAAATCAAATTACTGCTTTACTACACAAAATGGTAAAACATATCTCATGAGAACCATGAAAATAACAATAAATTAGTGTTGGAACCAATTGCATTTTATTGCATATTTAATGCCTATCATTATGAATAGTGCAGATGAAATTAACATACTTTTTCCAGTCATTTATTAATATTATTTGATCAAATAAGCATGCGTACTGCTTTAACGCGTATTTCTTTTAACAACTAAATTTAACTTCATTCATGAGAAAAGGGAAGTAATTTGAACAGATCAACATCAATTGCATTAAAATCCTTTACAGGAAACTAAAAAGAAAAAACTATTAAAAGCATAACAATAAAAGGAAATGTGAGCTATGACTTTCGCTTATTTTGGTCAGTTCACATGTGTTACAATTGTCCTAAGTCATTCTCAGTATTCAACAATTCCATGCTTCATTTTAGACAAGCTTTGTTTCATACATTCAAAGTGTAACTGTTAATAACTAGAGAAATATTATATTTCATATAGGAAAGAAAGTATGAATGAGAAATGTTATTTAAAGAACAGTGGATCAAACTTGGGAGGACAAATTTGAAGCGTATGGAATTCTTAATTGTCCTTAATTTCTATTGTCTTACTATTTTTTGTGTACTGTTTGTGTATCAGTGTGTATTTGTGCTGTATGTCCTTAGAAGTAATATGCAGAACAGTAGGTTTTCTTCTTGAAAATTGCAGTCTTGCAGTCTTGTCTATCCAGAATGTAAAGGCACAATATCAGTATATGTCAGAGTTCCTGACTTACGTTCTTATCAAACCCAAAATGCACCATCCAGTATTCTGCTTTAAACCTAACTACTAGATCATTAAAGGCACTGTTCATAAGCAGAGGTGTTTACCTCAATGTCCGGGCAAATTTCTATTCTATCCTTACTAAAGCTCTCCCTTCAACTTGTGAAGCAATTTTTGACTTCTCTGGCTGCACTGAGGGTGCCGGTGAAGAGATACTGTCAAGTTTCTCTCAACAGGGGGATAGAGACTAATGTATATGTGTAACATGCTTCAGGATTCTCTATGCATTATACAATTGCAAGGCATTATTAATTGTTATTCTTGCAATTGCTGCTTTGGATCTAAAGCAATAAAAGCCAACCTTCCAGTTTAATCCCTGTAAAATCCCCCAGCTCCAGTGAAGAGCTTGCCTCTTTTATCTAGAACTATTCAAAGCACTGAGAAAATTGTTTCTTATGGAAGACTTTGAACATGAAAAACAAAATGAAATGCTTCATATTAACCAGCTCTTGTTAATTTACTGGTACTGTAGTGTGCTTGAATGGTGTGTGTTTAGCACGTGGTATCAGTTATTTTGTTTGTTCATTTATTCTTTCTTATGCTCTCTCTGCCAGTCTTGCTGTCTGTCACTAACCCTATATCATTTCTCACACATACAGACATACAGCCTTCTTACAGTATATTGTAGAAACATCTGTGTACTTTCAATACTGGTTCTAGTGGTTTTCAATATAATCAGGGCAAAATGATTATACAACACAAATTTAATGAAAAATGTCTGCTGAGATTTTCCATACAGCTCCCCAGCATATTTACATACATTTTCATGAACAGCTTTCAGTACTTCTCTATAAAGCTTGATACAACATACAATTTTCTCACTGGTTTTACAATAATTGCTACTAAGCGTCTGTAAATAGAAGTTATCTGTTCTGCTGTCTCTCTTCAACAAGCTTTACTAGAAAAGCTTGAGCTTTATTTTGGTAAATGCCCTGTTGGGTGATGTGGCTAACGAGCTTTTGCTAACATTTCCTGCGATATATTTTTTTGAAGATTCTTAAACAGATCACTACTCTTCAGCTTGCTCGCAGTTCAGCTAGAGACACTACCAAAATTCAAAGAGGTTATCTTGATTAACCCTTTTCCTAAATATACAGTGGTGTAGCTGAGACATGCAGGGTATCACAAATTTGTTTTAGAAGACGTCAAACAAGACGTTTTCTCCAACGAGATTCAGTGGTATACGGTGTCAACAAGTGGAGTCCTTTAAAGCCCTTTTTCCTGTCAGTGAAAGTTCTCATTACCTTGAGGCCTACAGGTTCTGAATCAAGTAAAGCAACACATTGCTCATTTAACTAAAATGAATAATTTTCCCAGTTTCCTATAGTGGAGAATAATTTAAACATATTTATTTACCTTACTTACTAACCTTGCCTCATCTGAGGCACTTAAAGGCATAATATGCAAGCACATACAGTAAGCCCTCAAATTAATGTGTTTTTATAATTATCCTACGGTGCATTCAATAACCAAACAAAGATTACTTCAAGCCAATGTAAACTGATTCTGTAAGAAAACGCTGGGGTTGGTACTCAATCAGTGTTGGAGGACTTCCAGGTAAAAATCAGGTTTAAGTTTAAGCACTTCTGAAGCTTGGTAGGCTGCTTTTGTTTGAGCTAATGATTTTGATCCAGTTCTGAGCAGGATTATACAGTTTTTGACATTTTGGGATTTTTAAGAGGACGGAAAACCCCCCAAAAAGGAATGCAACTAAGTAATGTAATGAAGATATACAGTAATGTTTTTTTTTTATTAATCCTCATATGTGAAACAAAGGACGCCACTGTTGCACTTTGAAGAAATGATCATGTACGGCAGTGGTAACTTCTTATAGGTAAAAGATATTATGGTTTTTACTGCTAGGAGCCACATGCAGAAGTGATAAAGCCTCTGGACTCATTACTGGGGTCAGAGGTTCAAGTTAAGAATTCAGATTGTGTTATTGCATTATCAATTAAACTGCATTTAGAGAGTTCTACTTCAGGCCTTGCTTGTCAAGGTGCTGTATAATGATAGGTAGATACTGTAGGTAGTTCATATTCAAGCCACTACAGCTCATCCTGGTTTCCATGGCATTCAGCACACACAAAACATGTAACTCTGCTCCCTGGATGGGACACCAGCCCATCACAGAGCCTGCCCCCAGAAATATTGATCCACATTCATACAGCTGGGTGGCCTGGAGTAATCAGGGCTAAGTACCTTTTGCTCAAGGCACAACAGGAGTGATGCAGAAGGGACTTGAACCATTAATCCACCAATACTGTGTTCAGAGACTTACCCACTACACTGTACAAGAGAAGACAACCTAAATTGTTTCAAACAACATACAATTAAGCAGAAAAAATAAATAGAAAGATAGTAACTAGTTGAAAGATTGTGCCTATATGTCAGTCTTTAGCCTGGTTTTGTTTTTTCCCCAGCTCTAAGAAACTTTACCTGCCTTTACTGGATGGTATTCCTGATGGCTGTATTCCATCATCACACCCAGTGAGAGTCTTGTACTATCAGTTTAATTAATCCTGCAGAAAGTGATATAATCACCAGCCCCTTGAGCTTCTTATTTCAACTTGGATACATCACCGGGAGCTCTGAATATCCTCTTATGTATCTTGTAGATTATGTACAATAAACAAACAATCAGGCATCATCTACTGGAAAGTGTCATTCAAAAATTGTAAGGGCTCTTGATGGCTCTTTGGGGAAATGGAAAAGGTTTGAGCATCATGTTTATGAACAAAAATTTTAATCTTTTTTCACTACCTTTTTTTGGTCACACACATATTCATGCTCAGTGTTTCACATAGGATGATTCCTGAACAGGAACAAATGATTAAACTTTCCATCACAGATGGAAAAACACTTTCACTAACTACAAGGGAAAAGGCCTTGCTGTTTTCCCTTACAACTTACAAATCACCTCAATGTCAAAACCCTTGTCTCCTGCATGAAAAATATGCAGACTCATATTCATAAACATTGCTTGTGGTCCAAAATTCAAGAATGTATAGAATCTTGAAAGCCCACTTTTTAATTGATCTGTTTCATGCAATATACATTTAAAACACTGTATTGTGAAATAGTTTTTGGTCTCTACAGCTGTTGTTTTAGTTTAACCAAGAACTGGAATCTCAATAAAGTTAATAAAAGGCATTCACTCTTAATACTTAATGGTATGTCCACAAATCTTATTAGATGTTATCCTGTTCTTTAATCTCACAATACACAAAAATACTATTGCAGAACAAAAACTACAGGAATCAAGAGGCTCTGGAGATTAATGCAAAGTCTTTCTTGCAACAGATGTCTGCCCAATGATTTTCTAAATTTCAATCTTCACAAAAAATGAATTTGCTAAAAGTCTCATTTGTTCAGTCATTTAAGTCACAAGCGAAATTCTACTTATCTTTTAGCAATTTCAATTTTATGTTGAGCAAAAACAGAGTAGCATGCTGTTTGGCATTTCAGTGCAAGCTTGCCCTGCTTCGATAGCTCAGGAGTCTGCATCAATCATTTATCTCCGTTAGCCATCTTCATTTTCAGGTACTGCATTTTCTGCAAAGGCTTACATATGGCCATTGTGACAGTTTCCTGTCTCAGGCACTCACTGCTTCCTGTTTTCTTGAAAACTTCACACATGCTTTCTCCTCACACACACTTACACAAGCTGTTAGATCTTTAATGGCATGCACTGGTGGGAATGTAATTTACAGTGTGCCTATGGGCTAATATTTTACATTTACCTTTACATTGTATGATTTGTCCTGTGTGGATCATTGTAGCCCTCTTGGTATAACCAATTACACTTTCAACATGCTTTAATTCATCATGTTGTTTAGTGTAACTAAAGAATGATATTTTTGCAATCAAACATGAAACATGTTTCTGAAATATTTTCTCAGACCTTTAATGTCAACATATGAAAATCTACTGCAATAAAGGATATTTTACATGCAAATACACCTTTCAGCTGAACCAATGAAAATCATATTAAGTCTATATTGCCTCATTCTTACTGAATGCATTAAATAGAATACATTTCTCTCTACTTTCTATTACAGATCAGAATACACTAGATAGATAGATACTTTATTGATCCCGTGACGGAAATTGCAGTGCAACAGCAGCTTAACACACACAACACAGCCACAGTGTAACGAATTATATAATAATAGTACAATACATACAATACAATACAAGAGTTACTCACAGTCCGGACGCACAAGAACAAACTAGAACAGAACAGTACACAGAAAATCGTATCACACTCATATCACACATATGAATATAAATATAGATGTAACTATAGATATAAATATAAATGTATTGCACAGGTCCCTGGCATATATTGCACAAAAAGTGGTTGTAAACGGGAAAAAGAAAAAGAAAAAGAAAGAGAACAGATGTAGCAGTAGATGTGTAGATGCGTTTAGTCCAGAAACAGGTCACTGTCGATGTTGCCTCTGCCAAGACGCAAGGTGGATGCGTTGTACAGTCTTATGGCAGACGGCAAGAATGACCTCCTGTAGCGCTCCCTGTCACACCGTGGATGAATCAGTCTATTGCTGAACGTGCTCTTCATTCCAGCAAGCCTGTCATAGAGGGGATGGGAGAAGTTGTCCATGATGGCCTCTAGTTTGGACATCATTCTCCTCTCAGCCACTACCTCCAAGGAGTCCAGGTCAAACCCAATGACAGAGCTTGCTCTCCTGATGAGCTTGTTCAGCCTTTTGGAATCTACTGCTCTAATCCCAGAGCCCCAGCACACCACTGCGTAGAAAATGGCACTCGCTACCACCGACTGATAGAACATGTGTAGCATCTTACTACACACATTGAAGGACCTGAGCCTCCTCAAGAAGTAGAGTCGGCTCTGTCCCTTCTTATAGATGGCCTCGATGTTCTTAGACCATTCCAGTCTATCTTCGATGTGCACTCCCAGGTACTTGTACGAGTCCACCATCTCCGAGCCACTCCCATGGATGTAGACAGGAGTAGGTTTGACCCTTTTCCTCCTGAAATCTACCACCAGTTCCTTTGTCTTTGTAACATTCAGTTCCAAGTGGTTCACCCCACACCACTCCACAAAGCTGCTGACCAGTCCTCTGTACTCCTCCTCCTGCTCACCCTTGATACATCCCACAATTGCAGAGTCATCTGAGAACTTCTGCAGGTGGCATGACTTTGAGTTGTACTTAAAGTCCGAAGTATAGAGGGTGTAGAGGAATGGAGAAAGAACTGTCCCTTGAGGTGCCCCTGTGTTACTCACTACCTGTTCAGACACACAGTTCTGAAGTCTCACAGACTGTGGTCTGCCTGTCAGGTAGTCAGTGATCCACGAGGTCGTGGAGGCATCGACTTGCATCTCCTCCAGCTTCCTCCTTAGAAGTAAGGGCTGGATGGTATTGAAGGCACTGGAGAAGTCGAAAAACATGATCCTTACAGTGTTGCCAGCCCTGTCCAGGTGTGAGTAGGCCCTTTGCAGCATGTAGATGATCGCATCCTCCACACCAACACTGGGTTGGTAGGCAAACTGTAGGGTGTCCAGTGATGAGCTGACCAGGGGTCTCAGGTGGGATAAGACCAGCCTCTCCAGTGTCTTCATGATGTGAGAAGTCAGTGCAACTGGTCTGTAGTCGTTGAGGACAGAGGGGCGCCCTTTCTTTGGTACCGGGACCAGGCATGATGTCTTCCAGAGCACCGGGACTCTTTCCAAGCGCAGGCTCAGGTTGAACAGTCGCTGGAGCACTCCGCTCAGCTGATCAGCACAGGCCCTCAGAACTCTGGGGCAGATGTTATCTGGTCCTGTGGCCTTACCCTCGTGCAGCCTCTTCAGCTCCTTCTTCACCTGGTCAGCTGTGATGGTCAGCCTGGTCTGGGGGATGGTGCTCATAGTGCTTTCAGTGCTGCAGGTGTTATTGGTGGAGGTGTTGGAGAGTGGCAGCTGTGGGGGATGGGTGGGTGAGTAGTTACTATGTTCCAAACTAGTAACTATCATGTGACACAGGAGTTTGTAAGCTGTTTGCATCGATGCCGGAGTTGTATTTATAATAATAATAATAATAATTGCTTACGCTTATATAGCGCTTTTCTGGACACTCCACTCAAAGCGCTTTACAGGTAATGGGGACTCCCCTCCACCACCACCAATGTGTAGTCCCCACCTGGATGATGCGACGGCAGCCATAGTGCGCCAGAACGCTTACCACACATCAGCTATCAGTGGGGAGGAGAACAGAGTAATGACGCCAATTCATAGATGGGGATTATTAGGAGGCCATGATTGGTAAGGGCCAAGGGGAAATTTGGCCAGGACGCCGGGGTTACACCCCTACTCTTTTCGAGAAACACCCTGGGATTTTTAATGACCACAGAGAGTCAGGACCTCGGTTTTACGTCTCATCTGAAGGACGGCACCTTTTTACAGTACAGTGTCTCTGTCACTATACAGGGGCATTAGGACCCAGACAGACCCCCTGCTGGCCTCACTAACACCTCTTCCAGCAGCAACCTTAGTTTTTCTGGTACTGACCAGGCTCACACCTGCTGAGCTTCAGTGGGCTCCCAGTTGTGAGTTGCAGGGTGATATGGCTGTTGGTGATATTTGTCTCTCTTACGCTTCCAGTAAAGGGAATAGTCCCAAAATAGTCCCTAGATAAAGATCAATTAAGTTCTCAAGGCGTTTGCTCCTTTTTTTCCAAAAAATATGGCATACATCCTAAACAGAAAGAGGATCCGTGTGGCAGGTGCCCAATAACAGAAAGGCGCAATCCAAATACTTCTAAATGGTAGTACTTTCATATGACTATATGTAATTGGTTAAAATTTCAAGACCTTTAAGATCACAGAATTCCCCACATTGTATGCATTGCTTACACTTTATTTTTTCCTTTGAAGGTAACAACAGTCAAACTGTGAAAAGAACCTAAGCATCTTTATTGATGATCTGATACCGTTTGAAAGTTCATGTGAAGATTTTGTTTTAAACTGTGGCCTTATCTGATTGCGCAAAATATATCTCATCCGAGCGAGCTAGCATTTCCTCTACTCAAAGTAGGAATTTGTCTTGAGTGAAAAGCCTCAGTGCCATTCATGTTACTTTAACACAAACACAAATGTTTCATATTGTTCCAATTGGGGGTTCTGAAAATGGTGAATATCTGGAACTGACTGAGCGGTTCAGTCAATAAGTAAATTATTCATAACCCCCAACTTATACAGTAAGTGATTTCTCCAGAATATACCTGAGCCATTGGTATAATTAGAGGCATTTTAATAAAGAATTCTTTGTTCTCTGGCACAGCATTGGTGAAAAGAGTAATAATCCAGGCACACTTGCTTAGACACACATTTATTAACAATGACAATACAAAACACTACACTACACACAACAACAACAAAATACTTGTTGTTTTGTTATTTGAGTTCTTTTACCAACTCCTTGACTTGCTGCCTTCATACATTTGTCTGATCTCACCTTGTAGGCATGTACAATCTGTGTTTCGAAACCTGCCCAAGAGATCAAAAACCCCTGTCGACCCCTGGTCCTAGAGAGCCACGATAGTCCCTTAGGTCAGTCTTTGACAGAGAAGAATGCAAGGGAACCAGGTACAGATCACTCAGATGTCCTGAATGAGCAATGAAATGCAAACCAGCGGACACAAGTATAAACTACATAACCGTGCACTTAAAATCAAGAAACAGGAAGCACTTTTTTTAACCAAAGGGTTTGGACGTATGGAACAATCTACCCAGTCATGTTGTTGAAGCTAGTACCTTGGCTTCCTTCAAGCAATGGCTGAATGCGATCTTTGGATCAACAACTAAGTACCAAACAGATGACCTCCTCTCATCTGTAGCAATACTTATGTTCTGAGGTTTGGATCACCCCAAAATAACCTAGCCAGTTAGTCTAGTCACCCTAAATTACCCATTTCAAAAGTTTAGAAACACTTGCCAGCAGCCATATCACTCTGCAACTCACAACTGGCAACCCATTAAAGCTAAGCAGGTGTGAGCCTGGCCAGTACCTGGATGGGAGACCTCCTGTGAAAAACTAAGGTTGCTGCTAGAAGAGGTGTTAGTGGGGCCATCAGGGGGGTGCTCACCCTGCAGTCTATGTGGGTCCTAATGCCCCAGTATAGTGACATGGACACTATACTCTAAACAGGCGCCATCCTTTGGATGAGATGTAAAACTGAGGTCTTGACTCTCTGTGGTCATTAAAAATCCCAGGGTGTTACTCGAAAAGAGTAGAGGTGTAACCCCGGTGTCCTGGCCAAATTTCCCATCTTCCCTTACCAATCATGGCCTCCTAATTATCCCCATCTATGAATACTCTGTTCTCCTCCCCACTGATAGCTGATGTGTGGTGAGCGTTCTGGCGCACAGCTGTCGCATCATCCAGGTGGGTTCTGCACATTGGTAGTGGTAGAGGAGAGTCACCATTACCTGTAAAGTGCTTTGAGTGGAGTGTCCAGAAAAACACTATATTAAGTGTAAGTAATTATTATTATTAATGACTAATGTTAAATAACAATATGCTGAGCAAATATAGGAGCTGGTTTTAAGGATTATTTTTTTTTTCGTGCCAAATGTTCTTGTAATTTGTTAACATAGCTCAGGTTTAACTGACCACAGTAACATTGTTCTGTTTATTGGTAAAAACAATTGTGACCTATAATACCTACTATACAGGGGCTTTCCAGGAGACTTGATGTATAATACGTAAGTACCCTATGTCAGCTCATTAACATTAATCTAGCGAGCAAAGAACCTTAATTGGGACTTTACACAAACAAACAGAGAACAAAAACAGTTAATGAGAAAAGGTACTTCTTTTAAAGCGCTCAATTCTCTGGTGTAACATAATAAATGTGGATCTTAAATGAGATAAGCATCTTTGTAAAACAAGCTTGATATACAGTAGATATGAAGTTATCCTTTTAAAGAACTTTACCTTTACCATCAAGAATACAGACAAACACATCTAACCTCAAACCTTAACCTTAACAGTTCTGCCAATGACTCAGCAACCCACACAGCAACTATATTAAACTTTGAGATCTTTATTTTTTTCTTATTCAGTGTTATTAACTGTGTTGACTTTGAGGGTCTTGTAATCTAATATATCCTCTGTCCAGTGTCTATAATATGATTAGTTCCATAATTAGGCCCTGTCGATATATAAGGATATTTGAACTTAAAGAGCAAATTTCTTCATAAACTTAGATAATACAAAAGCAAGATAAGAACCTATATGTCGATGTTCTCAGACACTTGAAAGATTTTCACTTTTTGAAAGTTGTTTTTTTTCTTAAAGTGGCAGTGTATTTATCTACATTCTCCAGTTAAACCATACCTGAATTGTTACCTTAATATGAGCCTGCATGATTCCATTTTATTGTTTGCCTATACTGTTTATTGCGTTTGTGAAGCAAACATTGCAACACCAAAAAAAAAAGTGTGCCAGAAAAACAAATTAACAATATAGTCAGCAGTGCTCTGAATCCCATTTATGAAGCACAATGCCCTAAAGTATCTGCAGTGCCAACAGACAAATCTCATTTCCTGCACTCATCAATAACTTCTATCAATATGAAGAAAACAATGTTATAGCAAGCATTTGCAGGAAAGTATTACCTCATGAAAATCAAAAGCATAATAAAGCATTAATAATATGTATATATGATATGCATATATTGCTACCATCCTGCCGATAAGTGTTCACAAGTAGAAATAATGAATTTAAAAAATGCATATTTAGGTTCTGAAGTTGATTTGACAGCTTTCTACACGGCACAGACAGAAAGCAACCTTTCAGTATGTATCCCAGAGTAGATTGCTTCTGTCAGCGTACTATTATTTCACAAAGTTCCCCAATTAATTTCAAACTTCTTCAAACTTCTTCAAATCTGTGAGAAAGTTATTTTGTAAAAACGCCCTTTAGTACACTAAAAATGAAATTCTCCCCTGCAAAAAAACAATAAAAGCATGAAACTTTTGCCCACTTATCAAGTTAAGTGATATATACAGTAGTTCAAGAAGTTAAGGCACACCCTTATACCATGCAAAGATCTACCATTTATCCTCTTCCAGGGAGAAGAGTTTGTTTATTTAATTTAATACAAGCTATGTATACATGAAAAAGTGAAAAGGTGATCTGGGAATTGACTCCACTTTTAAAGACACCTAATACTCCTATAAAAGACAATCAGTCCCACTGCATCTCTGCAGGCAAGCTTTTTCATCACACATAACGTATCTCATGTACGTTTCAGGCTATGAGATCCACAACATTTCTAACACCAATGTTTAATCCTCATTTCCATTCATTTTTCTCATACTTAATTTCTCCCAAAATTGCAAATTTCATGTGAGTGATCTCCTTTGCAATGTATCCCGTGCCTTTTGAAAAAGCCATTACAAGCAACAACAACAAACACAAAAAATCTAAATTTGATGCATTTAGTGTGTGTGGAATGTGCTGGATTGATAGCATTGTGAACTTGAGAGCTGGCAAATTAATTCTAAGGCATTTGTCTCCCAGCGCCTCTGCATCCGAAGGCCACAGCAGGGTGCATACACAGTGGTAAGTGGAACATTGTTATTTTATCAATGCACCCCTATTCAATCCTTTCACTCTTAATGGAAGCTAAACAAGTAGCAGGATGTGTAACATAATGAAGGCAATTTTCATCGAGGTTAGGTTTGGTCAGAAAATCAAAACTGACAGCTTTCTGCAAAGCACATGAATGTGAATGAGGATGCACTTTATTTAAAGCTGCAGAGAATTGAAGTGTTTGAAATCAAATACATATGCATGACATACCATAGACTACATGCATAAAGAAAAAACAATGAACGGAAGTGGAATAAGTTCTTGTTGCTCAACAACAGGTAACAGAATGAGGCCAAGACATTAAAAATACACTGTTGGTAAAGAAGCTGCCTGTAGCTACCATACTGAAACCCATTACTGATCAGTTTCTCAATTTCAATTATTGTGCAGGTACTTTTTTGCATTGCTTTAGAGAGACTAGAAAGGAAATACTGTAATATGTAAAAAGGGAATCCTGAAAGTTTGTGTAACAGACAGGCCAATGCAAAGAGGGTCTGGAGAAATCCAGACACACCCTGGTAATGAGGGACATAGCTACTGTACATTTGATGGATCAAATTTGCCATTTTGCGATACAAAATGTTACAGGAAGCAATCCCTTCAAGTTGCTAGGTGTCAATAAGTGTGTTGGGAGATATAAAGTAAGCATAAACTGAATATAACTTTCATTGCAAATACAGTTGTTACTTTGTCATCGTCTTACATTCTTATCGAGCAATGAATAAAGCAGTCTTCATTTAATTTTTTGAGGTCTTTGCAGTAAATGAGTCTCAGCTTTATTCTAGGTAAAATGAATGACTAAGATTTCACAGAAAATGTTGCCGGAGGAAATTTCTTCCTGAAACACCACAGGACGTAAATTTCCACTCTCAGTGAAAATGGTATGGGTGCTTTCATTGATAAATCAGTATATTATCGCAAAGCAGACTAGTCCTTAATATCTAACAATTTCCCAGAAACTGCAACCCAAGACACTGGCATAACACCAAGAAATGAAAACAATTTTGATATCTGTAGCATTCCAGCAGAAAACTAGGTGAGCTTGTGCTTTCCCTCAGCAAAACTGTTATACATGCCTTATTTAGAAAGGTGTTAGATGAAAAAACACTTAATACTGGTCCTTAATCTGCCAGATGGCATCTTGGCAGGAACACTTATTAGTGTACATTGAATTCTATTTCACAAGCTTATAATTTTACATTCTTGCTACATATTCTATATTCAGTGTTGAAACCAGGCTTAAATCATGCTTTGTTTTCTCTAAGCTAGCCTTCAATAGTTCAGAATTGTATGTAGTTCCACCTGCTCACACCCCTATCCTTAGCACAGGCCTATATTTTGTCCTGAGTCTAGAGACTGTACAATAATAATTCTTTGAGAACGCATGACTTTGGCAGTCTAAGTTCATGTGTTGTTAACAGAGCAACTATTCATGTTGAAACTGAGCTGAAAGCACATACTGTACAATAAAGGCAACATTGTTCTTCCATTGGTATTTGTATCTTGTGCAGATACAAATACAAATAGCAAGAAGTTAGGAAGGCATATTTTCTTCTCTGCTTCTTCTTTTATTTTTTCTGTTAGGATTTTCTATACCACTGCCAATCAGTTATCATAAAAAATGATTTACATGAAAAGTTTCTTGGCTGGAGTATATAATTTTGCTTGCACAATATCGCAACTCGTATGAATTTGATGGAAGAGTGTCAGCACAGCATTTCTGTTCAATACTTTACAATATTTGTTTATGTGTGACGTGACAAGTGTTTTTGAAAATGAAGTTCACCAGCTGCAATCATACATAGCCCACAGTCACTTCAGGTTTTTGCTAGTGAAAGTTTAACTGTTGACAAAAAACAAATACTTGCTTCCAGCTCCTTTTTTTCAGCTGCCGCAGAACTGCTTGTGTCTTTCAACGTGTCTGAGGTTTTCAAGAGGTATTTTTTTACCAGCCACAGAAAGCAAAGCAAAGACATTTTTTTCATCAATATTTTCCAGATAGCTTCAGTATATAAACAATCTGGATATTGTACTTTGCACATATCCAGGGCTCTGGATGCTTAGCATTTAGCTCTATTCTTTCAAGAAGCCAAATAAATGTACCTCTTAGGTGTTTGAGAGGTTTCCTTTGCATACCTAAATTATCTCTTTAACAGGTCCTTGAGTACCACAGATTAGTAACAGTGGCCTATGAAGCATTTGTAACATAAATTGTAACATAAAATATTCTTGAATCTTATTTGAATACTTTTTCCTTAAAGTATTTAAAACTGTATGTATTTAATTATTTCAAAATGCATTTGCTCAGTGCAAGGAGTACAGAGTATATGAAAAACAAATTGACATGAAAAGCAATTTAATAAAGTCTTTCTCAGGATCTAGGGCTGGTTAGAGGTAATTATTGTCTTAACTTATTCTTTATAAGGCAAAGGATGCAGAAGCCAACATACATGAGCATAGTCCTCCCTCAAACTTGTATAACGTGATGTGTAGACCTAGAATAAAACGCTTTCTTAAGTTCACTCATAAAGTAAGAATTTGAGCAATACAGTACATTGCCTCATATGGACATGAACTTTAAGAAAGGTAGGATTCCACAATTTTATTCCATGATCTCTTAGATCAGCCACTAAATTGTTTTTCATATGCAATGACAGACTATTTTTTCATACACAACTGATCTGGGTTTCTTAAATTGTACTGTATGTGCTTGAGTAATATGGCACTATTTGATTTTTTACTTTTTTCAACATGCTAAAAATTCCAAAGACTGATTATTTAGCTTAAACAGCTATACGGCCAAAATGGACTCCTCTCGTTTGGATCCTTTCTTGCATTCCTGTTACTGTTGTATGCAGGGAGGAGGGATGTACAGTAACATGGTTGGTCCCTGCCAGTTCATCCACAGAAGCCAATATCATACCACTTCCTGGATCCCCAGCCAAAAATAAGAAACTTGACAAATACTTGGTTCACAGGGATCAGATATTTCAAACCACAGAATTATGTTAATCTCAAAACTAGATGTTTTGATATGCATCTGTCCATGTAGTCCCACAACCAGAACTGGCTGAGCCAAAGAGATGCCCTAAGGCTGCTCTTCACATGGTCCATAATGAGCTGAGGAGCCCAAGTGCTTTCCTCCCAGTGACAAACCCTGAGGGAACAATTCCAGCAGCCAGTCAAACACAGCTCACATGTCTTTGGGAGGTAGGAGAAAAGTGGAGCATCTGGAGAAAACCCATATGAACCACGGGGGGGGGGATGTGCCAACTCTACACAGATGCTTTAAAATACTCGAATTAATTTAATCTATTTCACCTTTTCATTCTTCCCAATACTTCCAGAGACACAAATATAAACAGTATGCCGCCTTTGTATATATAAATAAATAGTAATTTAGCAGATGCTTTTATCCGAAGCAACTCACAGAGAGGAGTGGGTGGCTACACATTAGCAGCTGCTGAAGAGTCACAAAAGCCTTTGGTTTTATGTGTCATCAGAAGGATAGAGACGAAGGCAGCTCAGAGACTAGCTGAGAGTAACACAGTCCAAGTCAATGGCAGGGTTAAGACTTGTACTCGCAGATTGAACAGGAGCTCTTTTGTAAATACAGATTGCAGACCTACATACTAAAAATATTACGAGCAACATTTCACTGGTTATGTATTTTTTACCTCAAAGGAATTAATAAAATATCAAAGGAATAGTGATAATCTGTTTTCTTTCACCATCATAAATAGTACTGGGAAAACTGAATTATACTAAAATTTGCTTTAGGCTATTGCAAATCCTTTAATAGGCATTTTTAAGCAGATTGTCTGTTTTTTTTTCTTCAAAGTAGAGAGGGATGTTTGACCAAACAAGAAAAAAAATGCTTTAACTAAAATATGTCTGAAAGACTTAAGCAAGTTTTTATGGAGGTCAATTCATTCTGCTTACTTAAATGAAACAAAAATGTTTTATGACACCAATTATCGGACGTTTATCACCCACATCAATAATTTAAAGAACGGGATTTTTAAACACATTTGTTACGATGCAGATGTGCACATGAGGCAGCCGCGGTGGTGTTCAGGTTTGAATCCAAGGTTCAGGAAATTTCGAAGACTTCCAAAGGCACCCAAAGGTGGAGGCGTCGAAGTTCGCCAGCGACAGCTGAAGGCACAGTATGAAGTGGTTATAAAAGCTGCAGCAGAGACTGGCGGCAGACTGGTAGCAGCAGTAATAGTTGCAGCGCTGGCAGGCTGCCAACTAGCAGTAGAACAATGTGGTTGCAGGAGTCGCAGCAGGGCTGGGGAGGTGACTGGGAGCCAGTTGTAGCAGACAGGAGTGGCTGTAAAAGTCACGCCATAGGTTGGATGCGGACTTCTAGCCAACTCTTGGGGCTGTAGAAGACACATCAGGCTGGCGAAGCTGTTGGAACAGCAGCAGACTGGGTGACAATAACTTGGTCCCAGCTTGGAGCAGACTGGTGGGGCTGTAGAAGACACATCAGGCTGGCGAAGCTGTAGGAACAGCAGCAGGCTGGGTGACAGTAACTGGGTCCCAGCTTGGAGCAGACTGGTGGGGCTGTAGAAGACACATCAGGCTGGCGAAGCTGTAGGAACTGGGTCCCATCTTGGATCAATGACAGAACGCTAGCTCAGTGGCATTTCAGGATTAAATAGGAGATGAATTAATTGGGTCTGATTGGAAGATTGGGTGCCTGAATGGTTGGGGGGAAGGCGGACCGAAAGGCGACACGACTGCTTCCATGGGACGACCATGATGCCTAATGGGAATGTCTCGGTCCCCAGGGCAACCACGGACTGGGAGCTACCACTGGCCCAGGGGTAGCAACATTAAACAATAGTTAACATAGTATTTTATTAAATGTACATTTTTCTTGCTTTCACCAGTCTGTGACATAAAACTCGATGTCCATGTACTTGCTTTGCCAGGTTTGACTATTTTTATAACAGAACTGTACATCTTTGTGAATAGTCAGTTTTTAAAATGCTGGCAAACTCTCAAGGACTGTTGGATTCATGATGCTAACAACAATCTTTTTCTATACCTGTGATTTCTGACAGTTTCTGAAAAAAAGATAACTCTGTTTTGCATTTTCTCCTGAGGAGAATCTCATCACACAAGACTCACTGGTTCCTGGGAAGTCACAATGTACACCATTGAAAATAGAATGCAAATGTGCTTTTTTAACTTCTCAGCAGCATATCAGCATATTGCATGTGTTTCATTTCTCTGTGAATGTCTCTAATGACCAGTAAATTTTATTTGGTGTGAACACTTAATGTTGTACAACAGCATACAAACCAAATAAATTAATTAAAAACGTAACTTGTTTCAATGCTGTGCTGTACAGTAGGAGCATGAACACCCATGGTCCTTTTTCAATTCGGAAAATGAGAGTGTCAATTAGAATTTAGCAATTAGAAAATGAATGGTTTGACGGATGGATGGATGTTAAGACCAGATCTTTGCCTCTTAAACTATGTCATTAGAAAGTGTACTTGTATAGATAATATAGAGTGTAGCACAAAACAAGTGCCTTATGCTAAAACATTACAAAGGTTTTCCTCAGCTTAGGCTTTCCATACTACTAACTTTTTCAAATATATGACAGTAAGTTCCTCAGCTTTGTGTTTTCCTTCTGTCTGCATTTCAGTCAGCTACAGTATCTGTTGAACAGCTATGCCCTAGACACAATTGTGTTTAATGAAAATGACATCACCAACATACAGAAACACGCTTGATCCGGTGAGCTAGATATTATAAAGGCAATTTAAAATTTGGTTAGCATTATGTTGTCTCTCTCTGCTTTCTCAATAGAACTGAAGGCACCCCACACACGGATCGTAGGCGGGATGCTGTTATTAAAAGCCAGCAGTTTATTTTTGCTGGAGTAAATATTTTCCTTTTTTCAATATGTTGTCAGTTCTGCAGCCCCCTGGGAAGATGCAATCATTCAGGTAAACTAATGTCACCTTGTTTGAACCCTTATGAGCACCAGAGTGCATCTCTAACCCTGAGTAAGCACAAAACCACAGCTTCACTGACACAGTCAGATTTAGACACATAGACACAGCGGAGAGACAGGCAGCAGACTTTCACTCAAAACCCCAAGGTGGCCTGCAGCTAAAGCAAGCATCGCAAAGCTAGGTTTGAAAAGCATGCTCACAGCCTGCGAATTTATGCTCACTCAGGGCTGCATGTCATATCAAAATTTGTTGGAACACTTTTGCTTCATTTTCATAGACTCATGCTTTCAGAAGCCCAATAGAGGCATCGTGCATGATCAATTTATTCTTCCTCTGCTATGCCTGTGTAAATCTGGAAAGGAACCATTTTTGTCATTTCTCTGGGCTGCAGTCACGCCACTGTACCTTAGTCTACCATCCTCCATGTCTGGGGCTTTCATAATTCTGAAAAAAAGATGAGACAGAGAACAGCAACAGGGTGTTGATTTGGCTTCCTGTCTTGGTCTTCAGCTAATCAGGGAATCTCCCCAGGTTTAAGTAAAATACTATTCTGTCTTAGTCATGAAACTAAAATAGACTGACTTCTGCTTGAATTTTGCAAAATAGACCCATTTATTATTCAAGCAGTATTAGATGCTGTTAGTCTTTCTGTGTACATCCTTTCTAAATTTTACCTGTATGTATAAATCGAAAAAATAAATATACTATTTTGCCATTGCTGAAACTTAACACTTGCTAAATAAATCTTAGAATGTCTTAGTATTTGTGTATCTTCTAGTAGTGTCCTTGACCTATACAATATACAGTATAACATGTCTGACCAGCCTGTTATTTTCCATTTCAAACCATTTTTCCCCTTGTTGGATTTTTAAAGCTGGATACACAAACAAACAGGGGTGTGTGAAAATGTATTTTCAAAAATCACAAGCTCACATTACATGGGGATATAAATCAGTTAGAAATTTCACACCTTGGTATTGTGTGACAATTGAGCTGGGGTCATCAAAAATTAAACAGGGAGGACATCCAGGTTTCTGATAATCATTAAGAAAACACTTGAGCCTTTTCAGACCTTTTGTTCTCTCCTGTCAAGGTAGTTGAAAAATTCCAGGCCACTGAATGTCTGAAACAACACCCAGCCAAGACACTTTTTTTTTTTTTAAATGGGTAGCCACATGAAAATTCAGACTTGATGTATGTATTTTCAAAGAAGAAAAAAAAAAATTTATTTAACAAAAATGTTTGTTATTTTCTTATAATACAGAACTGTTACAAATATAAGGATCTGTGCCTGTGGCTGGAAGGTTGCCAGTTCAAATCCAGAGACCGGCAGAGGAATCCTACTCTGTTGGGCCCCTGAGCAAGGCCCTTAACCCCAGCTGCTCCAGGGGTGCCGTATAAATGACTATAGCTACAATTATCTTGATGCTAAATAGTTAAGCATTTATTTCAAATCCCATACAAAATGTAACAAAAAAGCAGAAGACATAAAAAATGTCTTATCACCACGCTGAGCTAGTTTTTATTCATTTTACCAGAACACATGGTTATTGCATTTTCAAAATTTAAAGATTTGCCAAATTATTATTAACAGAAAATTATCCTTAAGTCCTGAAAACTCATTGCCTTTTTAAAACATGTTCAGTATGGTTTCATACATGCACCTATGCACGTGTACAACTATTCAACTTTTTTCAAAACACTACGAAACCCATTGCATTAAACCTCATGAATACAAGCCCAAAAGCTGCTTTTATATCTTCTATAGTTCGTGGCTGCATGGCTCATCTTGGAATAATTGTTTTTTCAGGTATCCCCACCTGTCTATACCACATGGAAACACAGAAGGTAGCAGATGGATTCCAGGAAACCTGTCTTAGCATACTCTTTAGTCAAGGTTTCGTGCAGAGACTTTTTAGTAAACACATACTACAAACTCTTTGTCACATTTTCTTTAATCAGCTACAACAGGTTTTTCACTCAAATCATAATTTTTTACAAAGATGTTTTTCACTCTGTATGATGCCACTTTGAAGAACAGCTGTTACACTGGGCTCTGATGTACCTACTCTTAACATCCCTTTTTGTTGTTGGGTTCATAAAACCGTTTCTGCTCCCAAGTTCATACACAGTAACATTCAGAATGCTTAGAATGCTAAGACAGATATATTCCATGTGTTATATATTATTAACATTTGCCTACAAAGTCATTTTAACACCCAAAAGCTGCTGTGACGTTTATCTTCTATTTTCCTTATCTCAAAATGAGATAAAAATGGCACGGCTTTAAAAAGAATATACTAATATTTATACTAAATAAATAACTTCTAGATAGACTGAATGATGTGGAGACCAGTTTAATCTGAAGACAGGGCATTAAGTTCAATTTGGTGTTTTGGAAATAAACTGTGGTTTTCTAGTAGGCAGTACAATCCTTCGGTAATTGCAATTGTACTTTATCCTGACACAGATTCTTTTTGACAGATATTATCATTAATATAGGAATACAGGACAAGTGCCCTTCTCTCATTTTGTAACATTTACTAACATATATTGTGTTCATGTTCCTTCATTGCCTTTTTTTAATACTATGTGCCTTGTCTATATTAATATGTCTCTAACAATTAGAAACCTACAGTTTATAGAAGGTTAACGATAATGGTTACAGCTGATTCAGGCTGTATGACACGTCCATCTCACTGCAATGATGCTTTGTCACCGTAAAATGAAAATAACACTGTTTCATGCCATGTGGTATGTACCAAAAGTAATGTTTAAACTCAATCAGTTCAGTCACACTAGAAATTTAATACACGGTTGTTCAATTAAATAGTTTTAAAATATCCATGAAAGTAAAAAACATCCGTGAGTTTTAATATTAGGCAAAAGAGTGGAGACACACACTGTTGAAACGTGCTTTTTGGCACAAACAGCAGACCACAAGTGCTGCATGTAAGGCATTGAAGAAGGAGTATGAAGTTGCAAAAGCTCCCTCAATTGCAGTAGATCAAGATTATGTAAAAGTTTTCCAGTTAAAAGAAGTCCTAAATTTCATTTAATATTTTACTGGAAAACAGTGCAGTGGTTGAGAAACTGGTTTAGATTTTGCGAGGACACAGGCAGCATCGTTTTGCACAGGCTGGGGTCTTTCGCCTGATTTTGTTCAGATCACAGCCCACAGAGCGTCACAGTAGAAAAAAAAACTTACTTCTAAGAACAAGATCAACTGGATCTGATTCCAGCAATTTTATGTAAATTAAAGAGATAATGGTTTAATGGCACTCCAAATGTAAGGCTCAAAGCTCAGAGCACAATCAAAAGACCTTGAGCCTACTTTCTAGAGATTCTGGAACATTTGGATAAAATTCATGATTCTTAAGTAACTTTTAAATCTAGAAATCTGATGGTAAGAAGAAACTATGCTTAATTGTGCCATGTTAGCATCCCATTTATTCATTTTCTGCCCTTTTAGCCATGACAGGTCACAGGGGAGCCAGGATCCCAGTCCATCACAGGGAACATATAGATACAGTATACACCAGAAACAATTTTTCCCAAACACTGCTTAACCTACTCGCATGTCTTTAGAATGTGGAAGGAAACCCACACAAAAACAGGGACAATCAACAAACCACACACATAGCACCCAGCTCCAGAATTGAACCCAGGGCCCTAGCACCGCAAACCACGAATGCAGACCACTGCACCACCGTGCCACTCCCTAGCAGCCTCCCTCATGTAAAAAATATGGAACATCCATGTTTTTATGGCCAGGTTGCATGACATAAGCCATGACACTGCTGTTTGACTATCAGAATTAGAAGTAAGGTAAATGTGAGTGTGATCGGCACAGATATTATATCCATCATAATGTTTCTGAAGTATGCAAGTTAAAAGTAATGTGTACTAGGGTCAGTACAAAAGAATCCCTTAGTATTTCATTGGTCATTAAGCAGAAGAAGAGACATTAATCTTGTAACAACCCTCAAAGATAGTAAACAGGAGAGGGTCTAACATAGACCCCTGAGGCACATCATTATAAACAGGTAGTGTGACAGACATACGATTACCAAGAGATCTGTAAACTGTATCCTATTCCATAAATAAGACTTCAAGCAGTAGAGAACATTTTCACTATTGCCAGCTGAATCTTTGATTAATTTAAGAAGGGGGTTGTGGTCAACAGTGTCAAAGACAAAGAAAGCAGAATCCAATGCCATTTACAGATCATTTACTAACTGAAGCTATCCCTGTGCTTGCTTTGAATGAAACACAGATTGAAAGGTTTCACATACTGTAGCTCATTTCATGCTAGATGCCTTTGTAACTAACAGACCACAACACAGGCTAAATTGTGTGTGATTTAGACCAATTTTGTGCAAAAGGTATTTTTGAGTTATTTTGTACTTAGCTACTGAGACCATTTTGATCTATAGAAGATTTCCTCCTCAACATCCTGATTTAAGGCTGAAGAAAATACACCAGAGCACAAAAATATTTATTTAGTCTCAGAAAAAGGGTGATGGCTAAAGAGCACGAAGACAACAAAGGTTAATTGTTGTAGGCAAGAGATCAATATAAGTGATTGTCTTCATTTTAAATAATGAATCAGACAAAAAGATTTTTCAACAGACTCAAAGGCCACATCAGTTGTCTGGATGATGACCTTCCTTTTGTAATAACTGGAACTATTTCAACATTATGTGGCTTCAGTGTTAAGTACGTCAACAATTCATATTACAGAAACCAATATAACGGCAATCTGAAATATTTTTCAGGAAATCTACACTGTGTTGCCATACTATTAACTCACACCTTGAACATTTTCCAATTACAGTTGTCAAAAACTTGTTTTTTTGCATAGCTTTTTAACTGATTTACATAAGGACTATGGTACACAATGTACTGGATGTTCATATGACCACACAAATCAGAAGAAAAGGGTAAAAGTGGGTTGCAAACTTTCTATTTCAATCAGGTCATGTGCTATGATACTGAAAGCTAGACAGATTGCATGAAGTGCCAGACATTAATAACAGAGATTATTTTGTCACTATTTACTGAAAAGAAATCAAATGAAGTTCAGCATTCATAAGGATCTTCCTGACAGTTGTTAATCTATGAAAACAATAATAAAATAATAATACACAGTTTACATAACATACAGGATATCCTATCTTTGAATTAACCAAGAATCAACAGAACTGCAACAACATCAACTATATCCTTGTATTTAGCCCTTTAATAGTCATTGAAAACTAAACAGCAAAACATTGTTTTTATTTCTTCTGGTACAAAATAAAACTGGCTACAGCGAGAAACAAAATAAAGGGTTAAATAGCCTGGACTTCAGTGACGTACAATTGAGCCTGACACCCATTTCGTCTGTCTCACATGCCTGAAGTTGTGCCCATGCGCACTCACACAAACACACACTCAGACTGCCATTGCTGCTCAGTGGGTCGATGCTTATCACCAGATAAGACTGTGTTACAGCTGTGAATGGGCCTGCTTATCATTTAAATCATTTACATACATCTAGGAAAAACCACTTCTAGGGTTTAAGTTTCAGCACAAGTTTTGAAAGCCTAAAGATGGTGATACACGGTGCTGCCCCCACTGGAAACAGTATGAATCAAGCTAGTTAGATAACTCAAGGCAGAGTTTAATCATTTGCCTGCAGTCACCTACCATTTCCTGGAGACTTTTTTACTATTGTATTACTAAGACTTGTGCATCTATTTTAATATTTATAAAACATCTACACATTAAAGACATACAGTACATCGCCTACATTGTGGCAGATGGACATATATTACTCAAACGTTCTTCCACTGAAGGAAGGCACAGAACTACAACAGAGCAGAAAGCAAGCAAGCACTTTCTCAAAACAATCAAGAGATATTCTGCCAGTAATTATTTGCTCAGCCTTTGAAGAAAAATGATAAATCCTTGACCTCCACTGAACCCAAGAGTATGATTTATTCTAGATCATTAAGATCAGAAGTGTGCAGTTCTCTTACTGTATGTGATTAGTATGTGATTTCACATAGCTCATTTATTCAACATTTTTCCTTTGTTTATTTTTCTTATGCATGTGTGATTCTCAATGCAGTACCTGCATTGAAGAATTCCTTTCTATGTTATCTATTCCTGTATAAAATGAGGAAAAGTCATAAAATTTCATCAGAGGGGAAATGACACGGGCGACGGTTTGTTGCCCTCTTGCTCTTTCAAAGCAATCATTTGCATTCACAATGAGCAGAGGGTCCTTCATAAAACCAGACACATAAGAAATGAAACTGTAACGTTTACAAATGACTCTTTTCAAGAGCATGAAGTTTCTTTAAGGTTTCCTCTATTACCCTTGAAGCAACATTAAGACATCTGAAGACTTAACTGTGAAAACACTGAAAGGAAGGAAAGAAGAGGATCTGTTTCACTTGAAAAAAACATTGCAGTAGAGCAAAAGTAATATTGCTCTTTAGCATGATTTCAGATGTGCCAACTGACAGCTTTGAATTTGAATTGATTCCAAATTCATGATCATTGTGTCAACAAGCTTAGTCTCAAGGGTAATTGCAAATATACTTCACCCTTTTGTCTGCCATAATAATGTCACAGGAGAGGTTACAGAAGAGAGGAAGAAGGTTTTCAGCTCATCTTACATATCTGAACTTATATACGAACAGGAGATTACCTAAAACATTCAGGGACTCAAAATCTGCAATATGGTTTTGTACTTTACGTAAAGAATACCTTTTTAAATTTAGTTGTATGTGATTTTCATTATTGTTCTTTGATTCTAGCTTAGGAGTAAAGTTTGAATTTTTAAAGACTAGTTCTAGGTTTGCTCATTCCACTACATTTTGGAATCTTAAATATTTTGTTTTGTTCTATAATATTTTTTAACTCCACACTCCACACGGTTGTATGGCACTGCACTGTTTCCAGTGGTTCAATACATATACTATTAGTAATGTGATGACAAGACCTATACACATTCAGCATGACTTCCACCATTCTGAATTATTGTGTTTTATGTCCAACCACTTAATCTGAGGTGTTTTCTGTACATATACATATATAAAATGTATAATACAACAATATACCTTTTGTTTATTACATCAAATTATTAGTAGAGGTCAATTCCTGAAAAAATACTGAGTATCACCTAGCAACCCTGTTACTGAATGATAGGATAGATGATGCTAGGTCCCCACCCTTGTCTTTTTTTTAAATCTTAACTTTTTTCTCTGTTTAATTACACATATTCTGCTACATTCCTTTATTCAGATAACTGAATCTCTTTTGCGAGTGTTATAATACATTAACATCAAAGTTTTAATTTTCTTTCTGATTCCTGTGAATCAATAAACCTTTATAATCTTTGTCTTTGTCGATCTCTCTGCCAGCTATGATTTGCAATCTTTAAGTGCTAGAACTCTGATGCACTGTTTCCTTACTGTTCTGGGGGACTGGCTTCAATTCCAGCTATGAGTTCCTGTCTGTGTGGAGTCTGCATGTTAATTCTGTTTTTGCTGAGGGTACTGGGTTTATGTCACCTCCCTAAGTCTGGGTTCGGTGTGATAACGATTGACTGCTCTAAATCGTCCCTTACCAAACAGGGTCAAAGGGATTTCAAATTTAGGAAGGGGAGGGTTGTTCTCAATTACAACAGTGCTGGTTTGTAGAAATTAAAAATATATTGTCTTACAATAGAATTGGAGTAGTTAGGGGAAGTTCCTGTGTGTTTAGCAAGGGGTAGGTGAATTTGACTGTTGACCTTAAAGCCACCCACAAGGAATCTTACCTACAATTAAAGCTCTTCCTAAGAGTTATGTACAAAGATCACTTTTCTCAGCAATTATTAACATTGTCCTCTTTTACAAACCTTTACTATAGGTGTGAACTTGCCACATTCAACATATTTATAAAAGGAGTGTAAGCCCTTGACCATAAGTCAGGTCGCAGGGTTTTAGTGTTTTTGTATGGTCAAAAAAATCAACCTTAGCTGCTGACCTCAGGAGCTGAGTAGAGGCTATTAACTGAAGAATCAAGTCATGACTCACTCTGTGAAAGTTAGACTCCCCCAGTTATTTCCACTGTGGCTACTGGGTTTGGAGCAACTCATGAAAACAACAACAAAAGGAGAATAAGCCAAGGGTCTTAAGACATACCTATAGATAGAAGACAAAACAGAAAGGAGATACTTATAGATTATAGATATAGATTTATAGACGTGTGGGATTTAAAATTGGCTGCTTTAACCAAACAAATGGGGAATCAAAATACAGAAACAACAACAGGATTGCTTTTAATGGATTATTAGGAAATTTGTATTTTCCAATGACCCCCTGCTCCCGTTTGAATAAAAGTAGACTATTGATATTCATATAACTATTGTTATGTGCTAATGTCTAAGCTCAGACTGGAGCAAATTTAAGGGGATTTCCAATCAATTTCCCCTTTGTGTACATCTTAAAATAGTATTAAAACACTGCAGAAATTTGTATATTTTGTGAATAGCAAGGGAACATTCCCTTTCCTTTGATTTTCAAACTACCCAATGTTTCAGTGCCACACAGATGAGACAGCCCTACATCAGATTCACTGTAAAGTTGTCTTCGTCAGCTCATTTTTGTAGGTTAATTTCTATGTGTAATATCCGGTTATGGTTGAGGGGGAATGCTGGTGTGTTTTGCTGCCGTTTTTTTCACCATTTTCAGCTTTCTTGTTTTCATAACTTTTGATAACTTGTTGAACTTTGCAATTGACACAATTGAACACTTCCTGCATTGTTTTATTACCAACTATGTTAAGATCCCTTCAAAGGGGAAATTAATCGGAAATTCCCCTCCTTCCCCATATGAGCCACTACTGGCTAACTGCATTGACTGATTAACAGAGTTCAGTTTTCCCCATGCTCCTTCACCTGAATCGTATCCAGAGTGTTTTGGGGAGACCTCTAACCAACAGAGATTTACGTAACCCCATTCCTGTGCCTCATGGAATGGGAAATTTGCATACCTATCAACGTCTTTGGAAGTTGGGAGAAAACCCAAGCAAACACAATCGAGCTCTATACAGAAGACGCCTCCGTTTGTTACTCAGTCCAGGGTCCAAGAGTCCTGAACCAACTCTTAGTGCTATGCTGAGGGATTGATGTGGCCCCTTTCTCATAAATATCTTTCCGTGGACATTGATTAAAGGGGAACTGCGGTATTAAATCTCAGAAACAAAATAAATTCATTGATGGTATAGAAAAAAGTTACAAATTTCAAATTAAACACAAAATCATGAACTTTGTGAAAGTACTGTATGGCTGCCATGTTGTCGCAAACTTCTGGTCTCACCACGGGCAACAGTGAGGGTTTGTGCAAAATTGCAATCTGAAGCAGCCCTTCCTGCTCACTAGTCTCTGTAATGACTAATGTACTGCGATAAGTACAGGTTGTGCAGTAGACATTTCACTACAGAAATGGTCGAACGTGATATGCATGCAGAGTTAACAAGTAAGTTGTATTTGTTGGCAAAACTGTCTTGAAATTGAGAGCAATATTTATATTGCATTAAAAGAGATTGTATTCACAAGCCTGCGTGTTCACAATGTAATAGGGCTACTTCACGTCACCGGATGTTTTGTTAACTCGTTCTGAATCTCAGAATATGGTGTGGCACATAAATGGAAATTTTGTCTATTTTGTGATGTAAATTGGAGGTTTTACACATTCTTGTGTACATTTTACTTTCATTGTAGTTTGAAGTGCATTCATCAGTGCTGATGCTTTTAACCCCAAAATAAAAAAATAATACTGCAGTTTCCCTTTAATAAGAGCGACATGGACAATTAATATGAGTAATAAGGATAAACAAATTAATCTTTACCTGTTCAGATAAGATACAACTGTTCAAAATACTTGGTATTATCAATGAGGTAGTAGGTCACATTTTATACATGTGAGGCCTTTAATGTAAGATGATCCCAGTCAATATTTTTGATTGCTATCATTTTAGAATTAAATCAATCTCCTCTAGCAAAAATATCTGTACAATATGTTAGTGTGCATGAATGTCATTCATTGGTTGCAAAAGTGCTTTCAATTAATATTTGAAACAGTTTGACTCGTATGAACCAACTTTCTAAAATTCTTAGGAACAGAATCCCTTCATAATGTTTGACCTAGTTAAGCACTTAGAATGTCAAGAAGCATTTCCACGCATCAATTTTGATTACAACAACAAAATAAAAGTTTATTTACAGAACTCACCACAGATTAGTCATCCTGCGTTGGTAGTTGTTAAATATATAATAAATATACTGTATGTGTATATAAAACCCTACAAGATAAATTAATTCTACTTTAATACTGAAGAAATGAGGCCGATGAATTTATAATAATTTCTTACACATATATGGCACCGATGACTGGTAAAGGCCAATGGGAAATTTGGCCAGGACGCCACTGTACACCCCTACTCTTTTTGAGAAACACCCTGGGATTTTTAATGATCATGAGATTGAGGACCTTGGTTTTACATCTCATACGAAGGACGACACCTTTTTACAGTATAGTGTCCCCATCACTGTACTGGGGAATTAGTACCCACACAGGCCACTGGTGAGCACCTACTGGTCCCACTGACACCTTTTCCAGCAGCAACCTTAACTTTCCAGGAGGTCTCACATCCAGGCACTGGCCAGGCTCACACCTGCTGAGCTTCAGAGGGCTGCCAGTTGTGAGTTCCAGGGTGATATAGCTGCTAGCTATAGAATATAGTACAGAATGCAAGATACCCGCTCACACAGGTACATGTATGTCTTAGAAAAATAGTGAAATCTATTGTCATCACATGAAGTGTCCTGTGTGAAGTGCTAACCCTAGGACTTTTTTAAGCCTGTTTTAGTTATATTATCTTTTCTATATTTAACATAAGAACTGTACCAGAACCATAAAAAAACAGAACCATGAACCATACCAGGACCATGAAGGAAAACGTGTGAAACGGGCCTGAGGCCTGAGCAGTGATTTTTACCCAGATGGTCCCAGAGAACAGAGAGTTTCAGAATCTCTAAAGAGGGTTGTGGAGCTTCCCCAGTGGCTAAGGCAGTGAAGGCTCTCACCCAAGCGCAGACTGAGCTCTATGTTGACAGGTTTAAACCAGCCTCCCAGAGGAAGGGTAGGAACAGCAGACCAGAACGCTCCCAGCAGGCATGCAGTGCTGTTGCCACTGCAGGGCTGTGTTGCCTGTGAAGTGTTTAAAAACAAGTGACTTGGAGGTGGACTGGTCATTGGAGTCTGCCTACACCCATCTCATTCTCCCCTGCGTGCGGGGAGAAAAAGTAAACACTTTCTCACGAACAAAATGTGATGGGATTGTAACTGCCAGCCGAGATATGAAGAACACACAGCTGGCTGTTCTAATTCAGGTGGCTATAACAAAAATAAGTGTGAATCCCAAATGTAAAATTTAGAAAGTTGTACAAAAACATGTACAATGTATTGTAGTTCACTGTAGTGTTTCAGATAGGTTACATAATTTGTTCTACAAGGTTTTTGTGTAGGACATCACTTCCAGGATCATGAATATCTAAATTGTAGACTTTTCCTATGATTTCTGAATATAAAGCACATTTCGTTTGTGAGAAAGTGTTTACTTTTCATTTATCTCATTTGTCTTAGTAATTCATTATCACCTGAAACCCACAAACGTGTATCATTTTGAGAAGGCTGAAAAAGGTTTACAGAAAGGTTCACATTTCCAAGAAAGGAATTAATGGGCAAGACTTTTGCTTTCACACCATACATACTGTACGTTTTGTGGTTTAAGATTGTGCCACTACCAAAAAAGAGGAAGAGTTTTGGAAGATTGTGATAGCTCTGATAAGTATCACTTACACCATATTATGACAACTTTGGGTCAGTAAGAGTTTTGTTTTCCTTTAAAAAAAAGCTTACAGTGGGCAATATAAAAAAACAGGAAGTGAAGCAGACCTGTTTGTCTTCAATTCCTCAGATGTAACCAAACACATTAGCCTAGGTGCCTTTTGAGAAAGGAATTACAGCAAACCATGTATCCTATTCTAACTCCAGTGAGCCAAAAGGTTGAGGGAGTGCAGTTCCACTTTACTTGAACTGAGTTGGGTTCAATTCTAAGGCAACATCTAGATCCAGAATAGCAGTAATGGCTTGTGTAGCTAATGTGCCGTATTTGGGGATGCAGATGTATTGTGTAACTACGTGTTAGTTGCAACAGCAACTCACATTTTAAACCCATAAGCAAGCAATGGAATCAAATCTAATCTTATGCTTTTGCCAAAATAGGATTTTTGTTTTTGCTTCAGGAAGAGCTAATTGTTACCTTCCTTTATCTTTCATTCAAACTTACATAACATTGGCGATCGTCATAAAAATCCCAATCCGTCCATGTGGTCCATCTGGGACATTTGTACAAACTGCAAAAACATCAAGTCTGAGTCACACCCGAAGCAGGCTCCACAGCCGAAATGTTGTGTTTCCTTTCTTCTCTTTTCAGTATGGAGTAAACCTAATACTTGTTCCTTTGAAGTCTGAGTTAAGACAATTGATAACGAAAGAAAGGCCGCAGCCAAAGAGCACTATACTTCAACAGCAGAGAAAGAGAGAGTGAAAGAGAAAGAGACTGTCAACAGGTATCTTTGTAGGATTATTAAATTCTTGCCCACTTGACCTGTTTCAGTTCACAGTTAAGATAAGATCAGTTTATTGGCCATATACAATTTCTTGCATTCGTCTTTTCGCATACCCCAGCTTGCTCTCCATGAGACACACAGGCACACAGACAGGGAGAGAGAAGCTTGGGGTCAGAGCGCAGGGTCAGCCATTTATACGGCACCCCTGGAGCAACTGGGGTCAAGGGCCTTGCTCAGGGGCCCAACAGAGCAGGCTTCCTCTGCCAGCTGTGTGATTTGATCCTGCAACCTTCCAGCGACAGCCACAGTGCCACCGCTCCACCCAAATAAGATTTAAAAATAACGGGGAAATAAACTGGGGCAACTGAGCGCAACCGAGTTGCTCTCAATATCTTTGGCATGTGACATGACCAACACAATTCTTTCAAAGTGTGCAATCGGATCTGTGTGTTTCACTTTTCAATTGGTAGTAAGGATTAATGAGCAAAGACTCTACTTTAACACATACATAAGAAATGCAATGGCTGTAAGTACTGTATACATATACATTAGAGTAGACTGGCATTCTATGTAAAATATTTTTACATATACGCAATTTTATGTATACTTGGTCAGTGACAAAGAAATAAATGAGAAATCAAATAATGGGGGAAATGTTACAAATTCAAGCCTGGCATGCATGCACCTGAGCTGTGCTTTGAGAACTAGTTACAGAGCCTAAAGCACTGGTCCTTCCTTTATCGTGTGGGCATCACTACCAGCCTCCACCATCTCCTATTGACTCCAACCCCGATGACCCCTCTCCAATCATCTCATTGGAGAGCAGCCCTGAATAGAGGTGGAAGTCGAGTGTGCAGCCTTTTCCATCATCATCATCTTCATCGTCATCAGCTACACACTCCTTCCATATTCATTATCTCTAGGAGATTATGGTCAGCGTTCCCTGCATTTTGTTATTTTTAAATCTTATTTGATATAGTTTGTATACTGTATAGTACTGTATTTGCTATATTACTGTTTTCATAATAATTTAAACTACATACTGTCACAAATGGGGATTTATGAAAACGGTGAACAACAGGAGTTGACCGATCGGCTCAGTCAGTATCTAAAATAAATTATCATAACCCCCAAGCATGTAAATTATTTATCAAAGAACATACCCTAGTGGTTTGTATAGTTACAGGTACATGAATTCTTTATTCTATGGCACAGCTTTAGTGAATAGAGCAACAATTCAGGCACACTTGGTTGAACAAATATTTATTAACAATGACCATACACACACTACACTACATGCAACATAAACATACAACACACAAGTTTCTCTGGGTACTTGACAAGTTTACAGACAAGGCATTCCAGAGACCTATGTCTAAACCACCCAGAAAAATAACCCAGACTGCTACCAAGTATTTGACTTAAATAATGCCTACAGAGACCAAAAGAAGAGATAAGCTGTCTCCTAAACTAAATAGAATACAACCTACAATTAAGTCTCTCTCTCTGCAAACTGGGATGCCACAAAATACATAGGAGCCTATCTCCCTATTCTAAAATGCACCCACTAAGCAGGAAAGGCAGATTTAAGCCAAGGGATTCTTACATTTAGGAATGAACTCCAAGTACCCTAAAAACTGCAGAATAACAAGGTCTCTTGGCAGAGTTTAGATACTAAACTCCACTCATGTCTCTTCTGATGATGTTGAACTAGGACCTCTCGCCTGGCACACGCTTCAAGTTCTCCCCTCCTATCTCCCTCTGTCTCTCTCTTGTGGTCGGTTTTTCTTTCTTTTTTCTTCTTTCCTGCTTTCTCTTTTTTCTTCTTTCCTGATCTTATATGGTGTATTTTTGGACTACCGATTGACACTTAATCATTTACCCAGAACTTAATTAACAATGGTAAACCAAGGTCAACTTTAGGATTGCTTTGATCACAGGATCTGGACCCCTTACATCTCAGCAAACATCCCCTTTGCTTTGAAGCTGGAAATGTTTATAGTGCCAGGTGTTGCACACTTTATCTAGACCCTAGAGAGGCTTCCTAGTCACCAAAGCTGTAACAATCCATACACATACTGATACACTTGTGATTGATTTTATTTTTTCATGGGAGGGAAATAGGAGGGTCTAAGGTGTTCTGATTTTTCATGATTTTGGGTCAGGAACCTACAGTAACTCCTGCATAGCATGCAAGTCTATTATATTAGTGTAACGAACAGTTCTTTCCGGACCCTATTCAGATGACACAATCCAGAATAGTGAGGAAGGAATACACTAGGGAAAAGTCATGCAGGAACAGGGATGAACAGGGGGGCGTGTCCATACAGTGCTGGTGATCCAGGGAGGTGTGGCCAAGGCAAACAGTCCAGAATAAATCCAAAAGGGGAAATCCAAAAACAAAAGGTCCAAAGCTGGGAAATCCGTCCAAACAGGAGATTAAAATCAAGTGCCGGGTCAGAACCGGCAGGGGGAACAAGGACAGGAGCAGGAAGTTAAAAACATGACAACCAGGTCCCAGGCTCACACAATACAGGAATCAGATGCAGAGCCACAAGTAAGGTGCGCGCCTGGCTTATAAAGGCGAACTGAACCGGAGAGAAACAAGGAACAGGTGGCGGGAGTGATCCAAATGAGGAAGGGCTGGAGCACCCTTAAGAGGAGGGGTTTGCGATTGTGACAATTAGCAGTTACCTAGTGGGTCCCTACCCTGAAGTAGAAGGAACACAATGTCTACTGATATTTTTTCCAGCTGGGCTCTAACTCTACAGTGCTAATTGATTACTTAATTGATCTGCTTGCATGTTTAGACTTTTATTTAACTTGTCTCTTTTGTCAATCCCAATGTTATCCCAATGAAATACCTGACTTCAAAAATACCTCAGTGTACAGAACTTTATACAGGCTCTCCTCATCTTTTGACCATTATTTCTAAACTATGCTGTGGATCAGTTAATCACAAAGAGACTCAGGTGGTAATGATGCTGTATCAGACACGCCCACTTTGTTATCTTTTCTGGAAAAGCACTTGAATATGCTCTGAAACTGAGAAATCGGTACTGAGTTGATACCAATTACAGATTCTGTTTGTACTTTTAAGAGCTGAAAGCAAATTTCCACATATGCTTCATATAGAAATCTGAAACTAATTTGTGATTAAGAAACCTTGTGACTAAGAACTTGGCTATCGTGCTCTTCCAGGACTAGGGTTAGGACTACTGACTTAGCCACCCACAAGTGAAAGAATACAAACATGCAAATTTAATATAAACAAAATAATTTTCTGAAAATACCATGGGTTTCATTGAACATTTGAAATGACGCACCATCTAAGACATTCGCTTTTAAAAAAGAGTAAGATGGAAATCAAGATAATTCTCTTGTGAGTGCAGAAAAATTAATATATGCAGAAATTTGAGATTTAATGCTTTCAGGGATTTTGCATCAGATCTTCCTGTTATAGATTAACCCTTTGGTTTCTGTGAGATGTGGCTAAAATTAGGTTAAATAACAGACAAAGCTGCATAGTCCTGGTACTGTATATTGGGTAGAAATATAAACTGAGAGCAAGCACACATCTGCACAACTTGGAGAGGTAGCACAATGGAATAAAGAGAGAGTAATGCAAAGATAAACTAGAACAGCAGGGCATGAGAAGAAGATCTCATCTAACACATAATGCCCTTGCAACATCACACAAAGAGGTTGCAGCTTAGTATAGAAAGTTAACGGCAAAGCAAAGCTTTAAACGTCCTAGAGATGTTATTTTGAAAGACAATCTCACACTATTCTCACTATATAAAATACAAAATAAAAATACAAAGCTTAAATGCCTTTAGTGTTTGTAAGGTGATTGTAATGATTATGCCTGACTTTCGGACATAACCAAACTACACTCTTCTTGTAATTATGTGAAGACTTTGCGAACACTGGGGTGCATAGCTCCTGTCCCAGGGGGCAGGTCTGGATTTCTTTTCATCTGAGTCCTTAAATACCTAATTGATTTCATTATTTGTTTAAGATGCTGGAGATTTAAAGAGACTTATAAACCTGCTGCGCAGCAGACTTTTAAGACCAGAGCTGGTCTAATATAATTATACCTCTACCCTCCTGCAACATTTAGAAATCTTGTCACAAAGTTGTGTGTTGATTGGAACCATATTTTGTGTCTTGGTAGTTATATCTCATATTTTAAGTTGTGTATTTTTTTTTAAAAGGCTGATGAAAATGTCCTGGTGGACGAAAGTTGTCTATTTTATCAATACAAAAAATGCATCATCCATCCATCTTCACTCCGCTTTCCCTGGTGAGGGTCATGGTTGCTACAGGCCGAGTAGATTGGCCCAGACTTCCCTGTTCCCGGTACAGATTCCAGCTCCACCTGGGGAATCTCCAGGCGCTCCCAAGCCAGCCGAGAGATATAATCCCTCCAGAGTGTTCACGGTCTGTGGGAAAGTGGAAAAATGCATCATATCTTGTTCAAATAAACCGAAGTCAAAGCTTGTTTTAACAAATCAAATTTAACTCAATATTTGTATCCCGTATTATAATTTTTTTCTATGTACAGTTAAATACTGTGTGCATGCAATGTTAATTAAATATGCAATGTACAAAGAGAATGAAGTATTAACATCTCAGAAATCTCAATGTCTTAATATAACTTTGCCAAAAGGTGTAAAGGAGAACAGAAATACAGATGTAGTGTTACACACTAAAGATATAGCTTTTACAATAAAAATGTTTTCATTTACAATTAATATCTTACACTACTCATTGATTTGTAAGTATCTTTGTTAAAAAAACAAATCTCGTTATGATTTTTTTCTGTTCATTCATTTAGATTAATTATGTTTTTCCTGCACAAAATGCAGTTTCTCTTATATAGTGTTTATTCAAATACACTTTCCATGTGTTTGCTGCGAGATAACAATGAGAGTAAATGATATTTATCAAATTCCGTGTAAATTTTGCTTGATCCAAATATTCAAATTAAAACTGCTTTTGCAAAGATAGATTTGCTGATGTCTGTGTGTTGGAGATCGAACTAATCATAGACAAATTCCCATTTCTTTTCCTTCATTTCTGTAGAATTAAAGTGACAAGGTAACATGTTTTAATTAGTTCAGACAAAAACATTATGTTGGATTTGGGGAAAAAACACAGGATTTTTAAACTGAGGATTGTGCTATTAAAATATCCTACATTCCAGTCACCAAATGCTCAATGTCTAGTCCAGCAAGCCGTGTAATTCTCTTAAACTAATCAACCAACCTGAACCTGTTAAAGGAGTTAAATTGGTCAGATAACAGCAAATTATTAGCGCCAGTACATAAGACCTTAGGCCAAATTAAAACCAGATGGTCCTGTGACTTTCAAAGAATGGCACAAAGGAACTCTAGTCTGCAGGTGTTAAATTTATAAGCTACTTGTACAGCTATTCTGGTGTTGAGATATCTCACTCATTAATTTTCAAACTAACATAACTTAACAACCTAATTAATATACAAACAAAAAATGAGTATTGATTAGACAATATTATTCCTCTCTAAAATGGGTCATTTATTTTAGTGTTTGTCGTATAAACACAACTTTACAAAGCTTCTGTGGTAATTATCTCAGGCTTTTTTGCCGCTTTCCACAGCAGGGAATCCTAGTGAATTACAGATCTCTCACTAGGCCCATGGATGTTTTATAGTTCTGCATTATGCATAACCATACTTAAGCATCTTAAATAATCTCCAAGTCAATTAAGGCAAAGTTGGCTCCAGTCTTTGTTTGCTACTCAACTATTTCTTATTTTTGCACAGCTGAGTAAGAGTTCATTTTAATACCAAAGACGTATTCATTTGTATTTTATTTATTTTTAGGAACCAGCTCAATTTCAACATCACTTTCTCCATCTGTGCACAGAAGACAAAACAGTTTAATCCAACAAGAATTCCTTTGCACAAATGGAAAAAAAAAATTGCCATAAAATTGCTTTCATGCAGAGCATAAAAATATATGGTTTACCCATGATCACTGGATAAACATATTTCAAACAAATGCTCTTGTATTCCACATAGTGGCAACATTTGTTTTCTCCACACCTCTGAACATCCAGATACAAGATTCTTGAAGCTCAGGCCCCTACATTAGAAATATGCCTTTAATAGGTGAGTGCATGTGTGTGTGTGCTGGAGGAGAGGCAGGCTCTAGATTTGTAGCACAGCCCAGAAATATTATTTCCTCCAGTAGAATGACAAAATCAAAAAGTTTCAAATTAAGACCTATGAATTATGCAAAGTATTTCTATGTAGCAAGGGACAGTCCCTATTCTGTATGTGCCAGTAAGGGATGCGATGAAAGAAGCTCAAGAAATCATAATGCCGGTATTCAGTGATGCAGTCCTAGAGGTTTAACAGACACATCAAACAAAATCAGTTGTGCAGTCCAATGAAAAATGTCATTTTGTTTCATTTTCTGCCTGGAATGTATTTGAAAAACACTTTATTGAGGCACATTTTAAAAACCTGTTGACCAAAAAAACTTAGTATTGGCCCACACCAAATGTTATGTAATGATCTGTTTTGAAATTGAAACTGTACTATATCCCAGTTATACACAAACACACAAGAACGAAGAAAGCAGGTGAACATTATCCTTAGTATTGTGTTTAAAGCGCAACCACTGCAAGAGGCAAGATCAGTGCAATTTCCAGCATAAAGTTATAAAGGATGTTCCTCTTAAACCCGAGTTAAACCCTGCAATTTTTGTTTGTTTACAGAGGAGATTGGAAGGTAATAAGCTGATGAGAGTAAAACATTTTTTAGTATTAAAACAAGTTTAAAAAACGGCATAAAGGCTATCAGTTTTCTTTACATTTACTGTAATAATACTGCACCACATACAAAAGTATGTTTAAAGAACCAGTGTTATAATGTATTGCAACCTGTTCTGCCTGGAGCTCTTAAATTGTGTAGCAACACATCCTGCTGCTATAGACTGGGTATAACTCACTTTGACGAAATGTGATCTCATTACAGAAAATCCAATCAACTTTCACTAAGTCATTCTGTGAACTGTTTCTTTACATGTGTTGTCTTTTGGAATTTTTGATTACACTATTCATATTATTTCCTTAATTTTCAAGTTTAACTGATTGTTTTGATTTTTATAGATAATATTTTCCAAGGGCTTATTGTTTTTACAGGAACCTTTAAAATGTTAATTTGCCTACTCAACACACTGTCTCCTACTGTGTATTTATACAGTAAATGCAGTGCAGTTTCTTCCTTGTTAGTTTTCTTCTATGAAACCTCCAAAACAAACATAAGTACACCAGAAAACAAAGACAGAAATAATGTTTTATGTCTATTTCTTTGCCACGTTACATTTCTTTATTTTTATTTTTTTTCAGCAATTTCTCAGCATGACATTTACATTGGAAAAAACTGCTGAAAACCAAGAGCTATATTTAACTAAAACTGAGACTCCAGTAGTTAAAATATCTAGGTCACTTTTTTATAAAGAGTAGGAGTGCATTTCATACATTTGCAAAACTCAAAACATTTAATGTGGTCTACTAGTTTGCAGGCTTCTGGTAGTGAAAAATCAACTACTATTGGTTGCCCCCAAGTCATCACACCTCTGTAGGCAGACTGGAACGGATCTCACCAAAATGGAAAGGACCTGAGATTTTCAATCGAGGGGGATTACTTGCCAAGTTTTTTTAAATGTACAAAAAAGCAACACAAAATGCATAGAAGGACAGCAAACTAGAAAAGAAACAGACTATATTTGGAACATTTCTTCCTACATCTTCATATCATTTAGTGAACACCGAATAAAAAACAAGTCCTTCATAGGGGCTGGTGCTCCTTTCGTTTGTGAAAAATAGGGGTTACGATGACACTTAGGACAGGTTTGCTAGTAGTTTGCGTCAGCTACAAAATAAGAAACAAGAAACCTCACACGTTACGGTCCTGAACAAAAAGATCTCTGTATAGATATGACATCGCTCCCATTAATTCTGACTCTCAAACCATGACAAAAAAGTCCCTCCAGTCAGACAGTTTAAAGAACCAAACATGAAAACACATTTCTATGAAATTATTTTAAAAATACGTGGAATACAGTGTGGTGTTTTCTGTAGAAACTCTCTGTTTTGGGGGGCAATTTATAACATCATAAAAGGTCTAGTATATTACGAGTCCATCCCTCTCTTGAATATCATATGACTGGCTGAAGAAACACTGTGTCCATCTAAACAATTATGAAATGTTTTTGTCTGGGGTCACACAAAAGCCAGTACAGCTTCCCTGTGCATTACAAGTGTTAAGAAATCATGAATGTAGGTCTTTTGAAAACATCATTGCATAGCATGCCAAACACCCTCAGGAAGTACAGCTCTGTAAACCAAAAAAATGATTCAATGAGAAAACACTTATCCGAGGGAGTTATCCTAGGTCCAAGGCAGGAAGGAATGAATAAGCCATACACCCATCCATTTTATTACCACTTCGTCCAATTCAGGGTCACAGGGGAGCCAGAACCGAACAACAGGCACAAGGCAGAGTACACCCTGATCAGGATGCCAGCCCATCACAGAGCACACACAGACACACACACTCCCACCTGGGCCAATTTTCCCAGAAGCCAATCCTACCAGTATGTCTTTGGACTGTGCGAGGAAACCAGAGCAGCCAGAGGAAACCCATGCGAACACAGGAAGAGCATGCAAACTCCATGCCAATAGCACCCCACATCTGGCATTGAACCCAAGGCCCCACCTCTGCGAGGCAGCAATGCTAACCAACATGACATCGTGACACCCTCAGAATGAATAATCAACTCTTAGAAATGCAAATATAAAAATGGATTTCTCCCAAGAGCTAAAGGGTTTCAGTGTAAGTTGAATGTGAATCTTCTTCATGAAAGATTGGAATGAATCAGTTACTGCTGAGTGTAATTCATTTTAATGAGCAATAAGTACAAGTCATGGCCCCCCTAGCAGACTCACACACCCCCCACCCCAACTGTGTAACTGTTGTTGTTTCATCCAGGAGACACTCCCTTCAACCTCAATGTGTAGAAGCTGTTCTTCCATTTTTTGCTGCATAATAGTTCCCATTCTATAGCGCTAGATGAAAGAAGCATGCCTTTATACACTGTATGATTCATTCAATGTAAAGGGAGAAAGAGTAGTGACAATTATCCAAATTTAATTTCTTTCAGCCATCGAGATGCATGCAGCCAGTGACAGTTTCATTGTAATCTGCATGCACATTACAATAGAGTCAGAAAAAATGTCTCCAGTGGTCCGTTGTTTTTTTAAATGTGATATCTACCTTAATTTTTCTTTCTATCCATGTTTTAGTTTTAGTTTTCTATGGGTCTCACGCAGAATGTGACTTATCTGTCCATCTATTTTCTAAGCGCGGTCAATCCTGGCGTAATTGCCTCGGGTGCCTTATATACCACACATCACCCTCTCCTCCTCCTCGCTTGTTTTTGCATCCCTCCTAAACCCCATCTCCACCTTTGCAGCTGCTCCTTGGTCTCCTTTTTATCAAGTATGGGAGTCCTGGCCTCCCTGTCCTACAGCCAGGAGGCTGGCCCTCAGCCAAGCAGATTAAACCAAAGGTTTCACTAAATCCAAAAAACAATTCATCTGTCACACAATCCTCAGCTGCTGTCCCTCCTTGTGAAATCCAATTCAAGGTCGCAGTGGACACAATGAATTGGTTGCCTATCCTGGCAAGTAATATAATAATGGTCTGTATTATACCTAAACAGTATTTGGTGGTGGCTCTTTGTCAGTCAATTCTTTTGTTTTCTGCCCAATGGGAACCACCATCTGTAACTAGGTGCAAAAAGTGTGTGGGTATGTGGCTCACAGTTTGTTTTAACCTAGACAGTTCCACTCATCTTCCTGTCTTTTAAGTAATAGCGCCAGTACAACCATCAACAAAATGTCACTAAGCAGACTCAAACCTTAATTGCACTACATTATGTTTAATTTCACTTCGACATATTACACTAAGATAAAGCTTCATTCCTGCCTTAGAACATAAGAGAAACTTTAACAATACACCAATAATTTGGTGAGAAATGGTTATGAGCACTGAGAAAATCAAGGACAAAGCAGGTCATCAAAATAAAGCAATAAAAATACTCCGTATAATCGCAAGTATGGTCTGGTATAGGATATCCTTCTAAGGTCTTGCACCAGTGTGAAAAGAATTAGCATGCTCTTATTTAAGAAAAAAAGATCATCATGCATGATCCCTCTTATCTCGGAATGGAAATCAACTGCCAAATGGTTCCAGGTAGCTGTTAGTGGGATGCAAAGTGTCTTGAAAGAGACACATTTACTGGGCCTGATAACTGAGGATTTTAAAGGCATATCTATGTTGTTAACCAGTCAATCATAAATGTACTCATCACCTACGTGGAGATGAATAAAAAGACGTCATATCTTTGTTGTTGATAGTTTTAGTGCCTCTGAAAATGACGTGATGGTTCATATCCCTCAAAGGTTCATGTGGTATTGACAGTGCACCACATTCCAAGACTTCTCTGATACTCTGGCTGTAAAAGGTGAAAAATCATTAATCATCTCATGTACTGTAGAGTTCATAGTCTTATTAAGGGTTTTTGTTTAAAATGAAATGTTCCTTCTAGTTACATATTTATGTTTATCTTTGTTGAGATGTTTCTATGCATTCAACAGGCTGTTTTGCACTTTCCAAATGATCACATTCAGGTCACCTGCTGCCATGGAACATCAGAGTTAAGCTTTCCCTCTACATCAGCTAGCATCTCTTAGAAGTCTTCCCAAATCCTCTGAGTCACACTTTGGCTGAGATTAAATTTACTCACTCCAGGTCTTTCAGAATTGTGTGACTGTGTTACACTCATTGTTTTCTACATTGCAGAAACAGGAAAAACTGCTTCTTTCAGAAATGATAGAAGTCAATTTTCATATTAAAACATCATCACATTGGATTTTTTAAATTAAAAAAGTAATTTCCTCAGAGCTGAATTCACCTTTTTTACTAGACAATGCCTCACATCCACGTGATTAAGCAAAGTAACAGGAAAGCTATTTTACACAGCAAATGTTTTTCCTGCAGAACAATATGTGCTCTCCTATTTTCATAAATAATCAAATCTAGTGAAAATTTAGGAAAATGCTTATATTGTTGGAATTTTCATTTAAATTATCTTTCTTCTCCTTAAGTCCTTTATTGCTAGATTTGTAGCCTTTTAAAATTGCTTCTGGAAAATATATAAAAAATATTGCTCTGGAGCAAAATACATAGATAATCACTTTATCACTTATTTAATCACAAATATAATACAGAGAGGGACTAACTTGAATTTAGATCATTCAAAATTTAAGTTAGTTTATTTTGGAGTCTTAAGTCTGTCTCTTTATCGTGTGTGGTGTTTCTTGAGGCATTCATTTTTCCACATGATATTCTAAATTTAACAGTGTGTATCTTAAGACTACTGTAGTTAAACAGTGCACAACTTATAATACTTTGGTCTTTCACTAAGGAAGAAATGCAGAATGCTCCTGCTCACAGATGTGTTGAAACAACCATATATGTGCTAATAAAAGAATATACAATAGGTATTCAACAAAAATCACTCTAAGGCATTTTTAAATTGTTTAAAGTTAAATAATTATTTAATATACCTTGAAACTAACAGGCCCTGCTTCCTAAGAGAAAACAAAATGTAATGAATATGAATACTTAATAAATTTGAAGATGTTTTTAAAATGTATTAACAGCTTCATTCATCAAACTCTCAAAATAATCTTGCACCAGAGGCCTATACAGTTGAGATTACAGCCTCCAATACCGGGCTAGTCCTGCCTTGAACCCTGTGAATGCTGGGATAGGCTCACCATGACCCTGTAAGGATAAAACTGTAATTGAAATAGATGGATTTTTATTGTTATATTGTAAAGTTCTTTAAATGTAATAAATGAGTATGAAATGAGGACATGAAACGTTATTATGAACAGGAACATGTATAGTTTTCTCATTCAAATATCTAAGCGATAATAGTTAGCTGCCTTCAGAACCCTAGCAGAGTACAACTGTCTACTTCTTACCCTTTCTATTCAAATTATCTCCAAGAGTGTATTTCTGTTGGTTTGTTATAGTCTTTTAATTATACTGTCCTCATAAGCCCACCCTCTTATGATTTCAAGAGTGTCCAAATCATGCAACAGAGGAAAGCCATTACATCAATTTCAAAACCTGTTGTTCTGCTTTCTGTCTTAAGTCATTTCTATTTTGGAGTGGAAAAGTACTAAGAGTCGTTTACCAGGTTGAAAACCAAACCCTTTACCTGCATGATGGGGGTGTTATATGACATTGAGGAATGGAATGGCATTGTTCCTTTGTGGATTCATCATCTGTTTTTATTCTCCCTCTTATTTGTACACTGGATGAAACAACCCTGACCGTCATGGTACACCTCTATCTTTTGCTACAGGCACTACAAAACCTTCAGACAATCCCCTGCCAGAAACTTCTCACATACTATCTCTTTTATGATATACCACAGATGTCAAAAAGTATTTGTGCTTGTAACTTTCCATTTATGCTCACAGAGAACAGGTGCTGTACCTTGTGCTGACAGCATTGAGATTTCCTAAGCAAAAGGAAACAGTGAAGAAGTGCATTCAAACAAAATCTATGAATACATATTGTGTAGATTTGAATACAGTAAATACCTCCTATATGTAGTCAGAGCAAATCTTATATAGGATAACCTGTAATGTAAAGCAGTCTCAAATACAATAAGTATTACAATAGTAAAATAATGTTCTTCAGTTGCTGTTTCATAACCTAAAGTGAATTTAGTCTGCCCTCTCTCTGAACAGAAATTGTGCTGATGTTTCCAAATTGCATATGTGGCAATGTATCAGTTGCTGCACTTTTATCACGTATTTATTAACTCAGCCTTAGATCAGCAGCATTGCCATGGTGTAGCCTAATATCTTTACACCTCAGAAGATCACGGGCGAGGCTGGCCCTGGTCAGTCCTGGTCAGAGATGGGAAATGAGTTCTAAGGTAAACCAGGTGGTAGTGGTGGTCCAGTACTTGGCACTCTTTCCAAACCAATATCCCTGTATGTTGACAAAGGATGCTGTGCCTTAGATGAGACATTGAGCTGCGGTCCTGACTACTTTTTTTTTTCATAAAGATCCCACTGCTCGGTTTGGGATGTCACACTGGAGTCCTAGCTACATTCCACTCTGGGCTTGCAGTATTTGGCTTATGTACCTAAATTCCCCCCCTGAATTGAATAGGTGATGCAGTTTCTCACTTCTTTACCTGCTAGCAATAGTGGGGCTGCTAGCATATACAGCTGCCACACACCACCCAGGTGAATGCTGTACCTCAGTAGCAGACAAAAGGATCCCTTCCTATATGTGAGGCTCTTCAGGATCCTTTGGGGTGAGTTGCTGCAGACATTTACTGTAAGCAAATGTAGTGATTATTCACAAAAAAAATGTAATCTGTTTTTTTTTCCTCAGGCTTCCCCGTTTGGAAACAAGGGGACCTGATCCATGTTATCAAAATCCCCAAAGCCATTGACAAGGTCTGCCTAGTGGCCTTCTTCCGAATGGACAGTGAAACACAAACCAGAGGAAGTGGAAGTGCCTTTCATCCCGAGAAGAGGAGGTACCTTTTAACCCAAAGGGCTGCGAAAAGCTATCCAGACACATTGTTGAAGCAGATACCCCAGCTCCTTTAAAAAAAAAAAGGCTGGATGAGATCCTTGGATTGATTCAGGAATAACTACCAAACAGGCCGAATGGCCTCTTCTTATTTCTAATGTTCTTATGTAAATGTACCTGATACCTCTGACAAGCTTTTTGCAGGAAGGCCCCGTGCACCCCTCCCACCAATGGTTACAGAATTGAGCCGAGCTGATGAAAGTTTAGTGCTCAAGCTTGCTTCCTACCGAGAAAGCCTTAAGGTTCAGGAATAGAACTGATGTATATAGCCACACATAACACTCCTTTATAACTCATGTAGGCAAGGTACTGTAAGTGAACTGGAAACTAACATGACAGCAGTTAGCTTCTGAGCACTGTTTCTACCACTAGAAACAACTGCAGGTTTTACAACGTGAGGATAGTGAGAAAGACAGTCCAATGCACTTTAAGACAACCTCTAAACAAAGCAGAATTTTATGTGAACAGACAAAATCTGCAGAATTTCACATTCGGATTCTAGTCGTTCAAAACTCATATTCTGTTTTGAATAACTAGACAATTAAATATTTCTCCTTCAAACCCTGCATTGTCCTCTGCTATGAGGTAGGACTCATCCCATCACTCAAAGCTAAGGCATCTATCAAAGAAAAGCTGTTGCTTTCTTGTTGAAATTTTTGGGGACTTCAAAGTGGTGGAATATTTTGAAGTGCAAGTTAAAAGCACCTTTGCAGTGCATACCACCATACAGTCTTCTTGTTAGAGTTTGATCACGGTGCTTTTTTTTCCAGAAACACCTGTTAATCAGGAATTCACATACAGTATGGGTTCACATGACCTTTTACAGACTAAATGCAATTAGTCATTTTCTGTTGATAGATAATCTGTGACAATATAGATTTTATGTCTACAGAATTAATACAGTATGTTTTCCAAAATGTGTTAGCCCTTT